>NW_017731681.1:1883930-1911272 GCF_001890085.2 Hipposideros armiger | reverse complement strand
TGTTCAGCATCTTAGCTGTGGAGGGCAGTGTCACTGGCCCTCCTATGTGGGATCCGAACCGGGGCCCTCTGGCATCCCAAGCGAGTTCTTAACCATCGCGCCACTCGGCCGGCCCGGGGTTGGCATTTTTAAATTCATAACATAAAGTGCATAAAATTACAAAGGAAACCAGTGGCACTGTGAGATACAGTTATCAAAATATTCAAGAAAACAAATGTGAAGTGACAGTTATATATGTGCCTGTTTATTAGCACATTAAATAACAAACTGTGCCGAGGTGTAATTAGTACCATTACTCCCAAGTGGTGATGGATTTAAACGATACTTCGCAATTTCTGTAACAACTCTAAGGTGATGTGAAAACATCTGTGATTTTTATTGGTGACAAAGTCACAGGTACCGCGAATTTTTTCTCATTAAAGGAAGTGCTACCTTTTGGTTAGAGGTTGGTAAAAATAAAGATGTGTTTTTTTCCCCCATCTTTGTTCATGGCCCCAGCTTCTGTCCATGAATCCCCTTGAATCTTTGCTTCAGTTGCTTAATCAAGGGGTGCCCTGTGGGACCTCAGGGGTGTGGGGGTTGCTTGGGGAGCTCAGGGCAGTGGCTGTTTATAAGCTGGTGAGAAAAATGTCAATATTTTGAGCAAATATTGCACTGGGCGCTGTTGCGTCTGCTGAATGGGTGGCAGGGAGCGAGCCTGTCCCCTCGGACAGCAGCGCCAACCGTGCCCACACCCGGTGCTGCAGGAAGACCAGCAGCATGCTGGAGGTGGACGACGAGGGTGGCCGCATGTTTCTGCGTGTGCTCATCCACCTCACCATGCACGACTACGCGCCGCTCGTCTCGGGGGCCCTGCAGCTGCTCTTCAAGCACTTCAGCCAGCGCCAGGAGGCCATGCACACCTTCAAGCAGGTGCTGTCCCCACCTCAGCTCCCTGGCCCTCAGGGAAGGGGAGGGAGGCCTGAGGACCACCTGACGTCAGCACTGAACAGGCAGACTGCCCTGGCCACACACTGGCCTGCGTTGGGCACTGGGGGTTAGCAGTGACGGAGGAGGTGCTCACAGCTCAGAGGGGAGCTGGAGGTGCACATTTGGGGTTCTTGGCCTTGTTGAGCTCCTTAAAGGTGAGGGCCAAGTTTTGGCCACTTTCATCTCCTCTCAGCCTGGCTCAAGGCCTGTCATTTCTTATGATGTGGACAGCATTTTACAGTTTGCAAAGCTCTGTCACGTGCACCTTTGCTAAGTGCATCAAATCAACGCCTGGCACGCAGTTAGCCCTCACCGAGATGACTGGTTTTGTTACTGTGATGTCATTTGGTCTTGATGGCTCCCTGTGAAATGGGACTGGCATTTAACGAGTGCTTGCTATGTACCAGGCACCGAGCATGGGACTGACATTCATGGAATTCTCGCAGCAGCCGTGACAATGTGGTTACTGTGCTCATTCCTGTTCTATAGAGGGGGCAGATCGAAGTCCTCCCTTACTCACTGGCCTGGAGTGGGTAAGGTGGGAGTCAGGATGCAGGTCCCTCTTTCAGCCAGCATTCAGTGATGCCAGAATGCTCTGCCCTGCCCTGGTTAGGGTCCGAGTGAACAAGTGACAGGCCATAGTAGCAAGTGACACGAGGCAGTGCGGGACTGAGGCCAGGTGATGAGGCAGCTGACGACAGGGAGTGCAAGCAGGCCTGTGGCCATTCAGGGAGGCTTCCTGGAGGCAGTGGACTTAGGGCAGGGCCACAAACATTGAGCAGGTTTTGGCTCGGTGGAGAGGAACAGTGGTGGGACGGGGATGCCAGGAGCAGGAGCCTGGAGCAGGGCAGGCACCGGGAATGCCTTCAAGGCGGTGGACCTGGGGTGCCCGTGTCAACAGGCAAGCCCATTCTTGACCTTCAGGTGCAGCTGCTGATCTCAGCCCAGGACGTGGAGAACTACAAGGTGATCAAGTCGGAGCTGGACCGACTGCGGACCATGGTCGAGAAGTCGGAGCTGTGGGTGGACAAGAAGGGCAGTGTCAAGGGCGAGGAGGTGGAGGCAGGCGCCGCCAAAGACAAGAAGGAGGTGCGTGGGCTTGCGGGGAGCGGGGACAGGGCTCCCTGGAAGGGCTGGTCCTAGCTGATCCCAATCCCTGTGCTCCTAGCGGCCCACGGACGAGGAAGGCTTTCTGCCTCCGCCTGGGGAGAAGAGCAGTGAGAACTACCATATCGTCAAGGGCGTGAGTGGCTGGGGTCCTCAGGGATAGGGTCTGCCTGCCCTGGAGGCTTTGGGGGCCTGGCCTCTGTCTCCTCCCAGCTCTGCTGGCCACTGGCCCTCAAAATAGACATCTTCCAGCTTTTCCTGCACGTTAAAAACAACCCTGCCAAGGTCCAGATGGAATTATTTTAAAGCTGAAGGAATGTAATGAAATTCCATTTCACAGTCATATTGTTCTATTTACTTTTATGGGTGGAATTGGGATTTTCGTGCTCCCCTGCCTTCTGATGATCTGATTCAGTGGCCATGGCCTTCTTCCTGCTTCCTGTCTAGGATGAGCGCTGGGACCCAGCTGCGGTGGGCAGGGCACTCTGAGCAGCCCGAGGAGTGGGCTGGGGGAGGGGAAGCCTAAGGAGGGGGGAAGGGGCTCTGGGCTCACCCCTCTCCCCGCCAGATCCTGGAGCGGCTGAACAAGATGTGCGGTGTTGGGGAGCAGATGAGGAAGAAGCAGCAGCGGCTGCTCAAGAACATGGATGCCCACAAGGTCATGCTGGACCTGCTTCAGATCCCCTATGACAAGGTGACCCATGGCTTCTGACCTCTGACTCCCCAGGCAGCTTCACCCTGACCTGACCCAAATCACACACTAATCCTTAATGCTGACCTAACCCAGACTCACCCTGACCTTTTACCCTGACCTGGCCCAGGCCCACCCTGGTCTCTGACTCCAAACGTAGCCTCGTCTCAACCTTTGACCCTCCACCTCCTGACTTTGACCGACCTTGATCTTGATGTGTCCCAAACCTCACCCTGACCCTTGACCCCGACACCACCACCTCAGTGTTCACCTGACCCTGACCCCATATTCCAGCCTCATCTCGACCTCTGACCCTCAGCCCTTCACACATTTCCATATCCTGACCTGGAGGCCCAGCTTTCACCTGGAACCCAGGCCCTGACCCACCCTCACGCCTGTCCGACTCAGGCCCCAGACCCCGTCCTCGCCTTCCTCCTGTGGTAGGCCCAGCACCCTCTCCCCTCTCTGTGCCCAGGGTGATGCCAAGATGATGGAGATCTTGCGCTACACACACCAGTTTCTGCAGAAGTTCTGTGCGGGGAACCCCGGCAACCAGGCCCTGCTGCACAAGCACCTGCACCTCTTCCTCACGCCGGGGGTGAGGGAGCAGGGGTGGGGGCACCGGGGTGGGTGGGGTCCCGCGGCGTGGAGGCCCGCTCTCCTGCTCTTGGCGCTCTGATTCATTCATTCTCCGCCGACTGGAGCCTCAGACCTGCGGTGCTCCGAAGAGAGGAGGGAAGAGGGGGCAGCCGCGAATGAAGNGGACGCCGTGCCACCCAGCTTCTGGAGGCGGAGACCATGCAGCACATCTTCCTGAACAACTACCAGCTGTGCTCCGAGGTCAGCGAGCCCGTGCTGCAGCACTTCGTGCACCTGCTGGCCACCCACGGGCGCCACGTGCAGTACCTGGACTTCCTGCACACCGTCATCAAGGCCGAGGGCAAGTACGTCAAGAAGTGCCAGGACATGATCATGACTGAGGTGAGGGCGGGGCCGAGGGGCACATGGGACTTGGGTGTGGCTGCAGGGAGGGAACCCGGGGCCAGGCCCAGAGTTAGAGAAGTCAGACAGCGGGTCACGAAAGGCACACTGGGGTGCTGGGTGTGGAGGGGCCACATAGGGAGAACTAAAGTCAAGAGGCAGGTCTCGCAGAGCTCAGGCTGCAGCCCAACAGAACTTAAGTGCCCCTTAACTTAGGCACCTAGTAGGACTCAGCTAACAGGCCTGCATGCACTCAAAAATGCATTCCTTTATCATCTAGTGTCATTTATTTAAAAATCATGAAGCACCTGCTGTGTGCCAAGGACCATGTATACCTGGGCAAGTCAGTTGAGTTAAGTGTGGAGGGATGGGGGCCACGTCCTTTGTGCTCATCGCTAGGGTCCCAGCATTTGGCACATAGTAGGTACTCAGTAAACACCTGATAACTGAAGGCATGAAGGGTGAAGGGCTGAGTCTAAATTCGGAACAAATGTGGTCTCTCCCTGGAGCGTCTTATAGCGTGGGGTGGGCAGGGAGAAAGGAGCAAATACTAAAGGGAGATGGGACACTGTGAACTGGAAGTGTTGTGCAATGTTAATTATTAATTGCTATTATTATATTACTGTGAATAACAATCGCTGACAGGAGGGAGATGCAGTGTGTGCTCTTTGAGGGTTTAAATGAAATGCTGTGGGAGCACAGAGGAGGGAGGTGATGAGCTGGGCAGGGCGGGATTTGAAAGGGCTTCCTGGAGGAGGCGCCTCTGAGACAAGTCCAAGTGGGACTTTTTTCCTTGGGGAAGAGGGGGGACTTTCTGGGTTCAGGGTTCAGTGTCCCTGATGGCAGAGGGCCCCAAGGGCCAGGAACCCCAGAAACTCAGGCAGGAGAAGGTTTTCGGAGAGTTGGGTAAGGACGGGTCAGAGTCTCAATCTCTCCCTGGTAAGTGCAGAAGGGTAGACCCAGGCCCTGCTGCACTGAGGGGCCTGACACGTTCCCCCCCATCCTGCTGGCAGCTGACCAACGCAGGTGATGACGTGGTTGTGTTCTACAACGACAAGGCCTCGCTGGCCCACCTGCTCGACATGATGAAGGCCGCCCGGGATGGCGTGGAGGACCACAGCCCCCTCATGTATCACATCTCCCTGGTGGACCTGCTGGCTGCCTGCGCCGAGGGCAAGAACGTCTACACGGAGATCAAGTGCACGTCCCTGCTGCCCCTGGAGGACGTAGTGTCTGTGGTGACACACGAGGACTGCATCACTGAGGTGGGCCTGTGTGTCCACACAGGGACACTGAGGACTGGGCGAGGTGACTGGGGTTGGAGGAAGGCCTCGAGGGTGAGGGGTACTAGAGCCAGCCTGAGCAGAGCCGCCTTGCAGCCCTGCGAGGAGGGGCAGTAAGGGGAGGTGAAGGAAAATGGGGACAGGAATGGGAGGCTTGGGGAGGGTGGTGGGGATGTGGGCGGAGAACAAGGGGAGGTCGGGAGGAATCGGTGAAGTGCAGAGAGAGGGCCTGGGCGGGCGGCCCTGCGTGTGCCCCTGACCTCCCGCCCCTGCTGCCCAGGTGAAAATGGCCTATGTGAACTTCGTGAACCACTGCTACGTGGACACCGAGGTGGAGATGAAGGAAATCTATACCAGCAACCACATCTGGACACTCTTTGAGAACTTCACCCTGGACATGGCTCGGGTCCGTCCGTGTGGGGGTGTGGACCTGCAGGCGGACTGTGGTGGCTGGGGGCCTGGGCAGCCTTTCAGGGGGTGGGAGTGGAGGGTGCTGTGTGTTGGATGCCCCCAGGCATTGCTGTCTCCTATCCCAGGTGTGCAGTAAGCGGGAGAAGCGCCTGGCTGACGCCACCCTGGAGAAGTATGTGCTGACCGTCGTGCTGGATACCATCAACGCCTTCTTCAGCTCCCCATTCTCTGAGAACAGCACCTCCCTGCAGGTGAGCTTCTTGCGTCCCAGGCAGCTTTTCTGTAGGGAAGGGGAAAATCAGAATATATATTCATATTTCGTTGTCATGCATAAAGATATCGCAGGAGTACAAGAGTATCAATTATCTATGCTGTGTCACAAATTACTCCAAAGTGGAGGAGTTTAAAACAACAAACATTTATTATCTCACAGTTTCTGTGATCAGGAATTACAGTACCATAGAATAGGAATTCCTAAATTCACTGGGTATGATAGATCCTGGGTGGCAGGGGATGCCTGGCAGCACTTACCAAAGACAAAGTGGGCATGCTTACCACAATGGGCAGCAGAGCCAAAGCAGTCATCCGGGGAGTCTGGTGCACCAACTTTGGTGTTGATCATGGTGTCCCTAGAACTGAGATAGGTAGACAGCCTTCCATCTGTATAAGCAGAAAAGCTCCGGGCTCATGAGCAGAGGTTTAACTTGACTCAATGAAAGAGTCAGAGCCCCTCAGCTAATTTCCAGACATCACAGCCCCAGAGCCCCGTGATGGAAAAGAGCCAGATTCTCTTGAGGAAGGAGCCTGCTACTCCACCTGAGTCATAAAGTAACCCTGGAACATACACAAGAAACCAATAAAAGGGGCTCCCTACAGGTGGAGGGGCTGGGAGTGGAGTGGGGATAGTGCTGCTGAGAGTTGTTAGAAAAATGTTGGGTCCCACTTTCCCAGCAAGGGTGGGTTTATTTTGACACATGTGTGCTTGGGCCCTGAAACCTCTTTGGGACTGTGGGGCTCTGGTAATTTGTATCAGCTTTCCTTACTTCTCATCAGCCACAGGGCAGAATGTGGGACAGTGGGGGTGATGGGGTCAAAGGTGGGGGTGAGACTTCTCAAAGTATGCCTTTTTATTACTTTTTAGCTTTTGAACCATGTAAATGTATCACCTTTTCACAACATTAATGTATTTAAAAATATTTTTAAAGGAAGAAAAGGGTCAACAATAGGGCTATAAGCCTCAGGCCTGGACCTTGGGGAGTTCTCACAGAGCTGCCGTGTACAGTTGGGCAGGTTGTGCACTGCTGAGGAAAGGGGGTACCGTTTTCCAGCTGTCACAGAAGCATGTGGTTGCAGTGGAGGCTGTGTCCCTCTACCAGGCCTGTTCTCTGTAGCTCTGTTTCCTGGGCCTGGGGCTGCCTGGGGTGGGGGGTGGGCCAGGCTGCAGCAGCCGGTGTGTTGCTTCTTGCAGACACACCAGACGATTGTGGTGCAGCTGCTGCAGTCCACCACACGGCTACTCGAGTGTCCGTGGCTGCAGCAGCAGCACAAGGGCTCCGTGGAGGCCTGCATCCGGACCCTCGCCATGGTGGGTGAGTGTGCCAGGGCCACTGGCTAGCTCCAACCACCCCTCCCTCCCCTTCGCCACAGGGACGCATGCCCTCACAATAAGCAAGTTATCCCTAAGCTCACCCATCATCTGCTCCCAGGTGGTTCTCAGTAAGTCCTTCTTGGTGTCTAACTTGCGTCTTGGCAATCTTGTTTTCTCCCCTGAGTCAGCTCCCCGGAGGAGAATGCTGGGTGACATTCCCCAACCAGAGTTTCTTGCGCTTGCATATGGTCTCAGGCAGGAGGGGGGCCTGTAGATGTTAGGAAGCGTAGGGACGGGAGAGAAGAGAGAAGGAGTCAGGGTGGAGCCAGGGTAGGATCAAAGAGGCAGAAACTTCCTCTTTTTACCTAAAAGGAAAGGGCACCTCGGTCCAAATGGGGCCAGGGTGGGGGTTCCTGCACCCCAGGCCCTCAGCCTAGTTCACCTTGTCCACCAGTACAGCAGCCCTGCGAGTGGCCTCCCTGGGTGGCTTAGCCACCCCACCCCTGACCAGCCCTTCGGTACCCCACCCCTCTCCCCATCCAGCCAAAGGCCGAGCCATCTCACTGCCCATGGACTTGGACGCCCACATCAGCTTGCTGCTCAGCAGTGGTGCCAGCTGTGTGGCTGCTGCCCAGCGGAATGTGTCTAACTACAAGGCGGCCACACGGACCTTCCCCCGAGTCACCCCCACCGCCAACCAGTGGGACTACAAGAACATCATCGAGAAGCTGCAGGTGGGTGTGGGGCGTCCGCCACGGGAGCAGCTTCGGAAGGGCGTGTACTTGAGGAGCACCCCTTCCTGTGCTGCCCACTCTCCCTGGGAAGGGCCTGGTCAGCTCGTCCCCTCCTCTGGGGCTGCTAAGCGTAGGCCCTGGGCAGGGGACCAAGGGGCATCATTCCAGGGGACCCAGGAGAGCTCAGGGATCCACAAGTGGGGTTGGTGCTCATAAAGAGGGTCAGGATACCCCTCAATCCTGATAACACCTTTCTGTTTATGCAACGCATTTCTGTCCACTGTCTTGTCGGGCTGTAGAGCAAGTGTGATGGCTTATTATTCCCATGTGGCAGGAGACAGAGGCCCAGAAACGGCAAGGGATTTGCCCGAGGTCACTGAGCTAGAGAAGGGGCTGGGAGAAAAGCTAGGGCTTGCGCTCCCAGCCGAGGGCTCTGAACAGACAGATGTTGTGCTTTGTTCAGGGCAGTTCTGTGGGCCCAGGGTTCCTCAGACAGGTGTGGGGCAATCTGTGGGGCTGTTCGGTGTTGGGGTGGGTGGGATGGCAGTCAAGCCTCAGTCATCTTTTGGACCTGGGTGGCCTGCACCTCGCCTGGCGGTGACCCTGTCTTGCCCACCTCAGGACATTATCACGGCCCTGGAGGAGCGCCTGAGGCCCCTGGTGCAGGCCGAGCTGTCCGTGCTGGTGGACGTCCTGCACTGGCCCGAGCTGCTCTTCCTAGAGGGCAGTGAGGCCTACCAGCGCTGTGAGAGTGGGGGCTTCCTGTCCAAGTGAGTGGGCTGCTGGGTCGGGGTGGGAAGGGAGCAGGGGTGCAGCAGCCTGAGACGGAATGGCCCACAGGTCAGAGGGCGGGGGCAGTGGCTGGAGGGAGGCAGGGGGGGCTGCCCTGACACCCCCTCCTTCCTCGCCGGCCAGGCTGATCCAGCACACCAAGGACCTCATGGAGTCGGAGGAGAAGCTGTGTGTCAAGGTGCTGCGGACCCTGCAGCAGATGCTGCTCAAGAAGGCCAAGTATGGGGACCGGGTGAGTGCCCAGGCAGGCTGGATGCCAGAGGGGCTGGCCAGGAGTTCCAGGGGCTCAGGGCCAGGACCGTCGGGCCAGTGGTTACATGGCCTAATGTACCAGTGTGGGGCCTCGCTCCCTTCCTCCCAGGGCAACCAGCTGCGCAAGATGCTGCTGCAAAACTACCTCCAGAACCGGAAGTCCAGCTCGCGGGGGGACCTTCCGGACCCTGTGGGCACTGGTCAGTACTGCCTCCCCTGCCGTGCCTCTGGGTGGCCCATTTGCCCAGGCCCTGGGCTCTCCCTCTCCCCAGCCTCATTAGCTCCCCCTCAAGCAAGTCCTCCTACTCCAGGCCTGGACCAAGACTGGTCAGCAATCGCAGCCACCCAGTGTCGGCTGGACAAGGAGGGGGCCACCAAGCTGGTGTGTGACCTCATCACCAGCACCAAGAACGAGAAGATCTTCCAGGAGAGCATTGGCCTGGCCATCCGCCTGTTGGATGGCGGCAACACCGAGATCCAGGTGGGAGTGCTGGGGCTCTCCCCTCCTGGGGTGGGTGCCTCCAGCTCAGGAGGGATCAGTGTGCCAAATTTCTGAGGCCATGGGGGCTTGTCTTCTGGGCTAGATGCTGGCGGCACTGCAAGTCTGGCTACCTGTGGGTGGCTCCACCTCCCACATCTGCCCCCTGTGTCATATGGCCAATTTTGTGTCCACACACTTCTCCCTCTGCTGCAGCCAGGCCTGAGCCTGTCTCCCCACCATGCTGCTCTCCATTATGTCCACCAGTCTTGCCTCTCAGCCTCTGCTCAGGCCTCCTTCCCTCCTCTTCCACGTCCTCGTCAGCCTTTGTTGCCCAGTTAGAGGCCTACCTCCTCCAAAAAACCCTCTCTGATTGCCTTCCTTTCTCCTTTCCTCCCTCCCTTCCTTTCGATAACTCTGCATTAAGTGCTTTCTGTGTGCCTGGCAGGGTTACAGGCACTAAGTATTCCACAGTGAAAAGAAGACAAAATCCATGTTCTCTGGGTACTTACATCCCAGTGGGGACAACAGTCAATAACTGTAACGCCTGTGTAACATGGGCAGCATGCTGGATGGTGATTGTTCAGTCAGGGGCTTAGGGAATGCTGCACGAGGGACGTCTTAGATGGAGGGTTTGGGGAAGGCGCTGGAGGTGAGCATGTGGGCAGTGGGCAGGGCGGACTGGGCAGAGCAGGCAGCTGCCACAAAGGCTGTGACTAGGAAGCGGCTGATGTGGTTGGAAAGGGGTGGAGGAGTCGTGAGTGGTGCGGCCTGGGGTCAGAAAGGTGGCAGGCCATCACGTGGCCTCGTGGGCACTGTGAGGCATGGCTCTTCCTCTGGGTGAGATGGGGCTACTATAGGGTTTCAAGCAGAGGAGGGAAGTGACTCAGATGTCAGAGGGACATCTTGGCTGCTGAGTGGGGAACACATGAAGGCCAAGGGCAGATGCAGAAGGTGGTCAGACAGCTAGTGCCAGCCTACAGCATCACAGTTACAGCAGTTACAGGCCCTTCCCCCTTCACCGTCCCCCACCCCAGTCTTAGTCCAGGGTGCAGGTGTGTCTCTGGCTCCCCCATCTCAGTCTGGTTTGAGAACTGTTGGTGGCCCATCTGTGCCCTATCCTTGTCCCTGCAGCATGGACGGAGGTCTCCGGGGTCTCACCAAGGGCTGCTTAGAGCCTGGACCGGTGCTGAGGCTACCCCCTCATATCACTGTCATCCCCAGAAATCCTTCTACAACCTGATGATGAGTGACAAGAAGTCAGAGCGCTTCTTTAAGGTGCTGCACGACCGCATGAAGCGTGCCCAGCAGGAGACCAAGTCCACGGTGGCTGTCAACATGAACGACCTGGGCAGCCAGCCCCGCGAGGACCGGGAGCCGGCAGACCCCACCACCAAGGGTCAGGGTCACCCTAGGAACACAGGGGTACAGGGCGGGGGTGCTGGGTGCGGTCAGAGGGCACAGGGTGAGGGCATCACAGGGCAGGGATAAAGGCTTAGGATGTACGAGGGGGGTTCAGGGTAGGAACACAGTGAGGGTGAGGGTCTGGGTACTCCAGCAGCCCCAGCCTCACCAGGCCTTGCTCTGCAGGCCGGGTGGCCTCCTTCTCAATGCCTGGCTCCTCATCCCGCTACTGGCCGGGCCCCAGCCTGCGCCGGGGCCACGAGGTGGGCGAGCGTGTGCAGAGCAACGAGATGGGCGTGTGCGTGCTCATCATGCAGCCCATCCTGCGCTTCCTTCAGCTGCTGTGTGAGAACCACAACCGGGACCTGCAGGTGAGCGCCTCGCCACACTTCCACACCTTCCCCTGCCATCCAGCCACCATGGGGACCCCCAACCCCTGCCCTCCGGCCGTGCACTGACGCTCTGTGCTGTCCTCTGGCCTGAGCACCACTGCTCTGTGGCTGGTGATTCCCTCACCCCTGCGTGCGGCACGCAGGACCGTGGTCCCAGGCAGGCCTTTCCCCGCCTGCTGAAGCCGTGCCACGCCCACCCCATCTGTGTGCTCTGCAGAACTTTCTGCGCTGTCAGAACAACAAGACCAACTACAACCTGGTGTGTGAGACGCTGCAGTTCCTGGACATCATGTGCGGCAGCACCACGGGAGGCCTGGGGCTGCTGGGGCTCTACATCAACGAGGACAACGTGGGCCTCGTCATCCAGACCCTGGAGACCCTCACTGAGTACTGCCAGGGCCCCTGCCATGAGAACCAGGTGAGCTATCATGGGGTATAAGCGGCAGCCGGGTGGCAGAGTGGACGTGTGGGAGGATGGAGCAGGCTAGGCAGGGGAGAAGCGAGGCCTCTGGGGCTGCCACAGTCCTGAGGTGCCTGGGCCCGGTGTCCCCCCACTGCTCCTGCCAGACCTGCATCGTGACGCACGAGTCCAATGGCATAGACATCATCACTGCGCTGATTCTCAACGACATCAGTCCCCTGTGCAAGTACCGTATGGATCTGGTACTGCAACTCAAGGTGGGACCTGTGGCAGCCCCTGTGAGTGTGCATGTGATGTGTGTGCACATATGTGACATGTCAGGTGTGCATATTGGTATGTGTGATGTGGGTGCCACGTGTGCAAGCATGTGATGTATGCAGGTTGCATGTGTGTAATGTGTATGTTTATATGTACATCTGAGTGAATGTGTGAGCTAACATGCCGGATGTACACTTAACTCTAGAAGCAAACATATTCTCGTTTTATGTGAGGGCCTCCTATGTGTGTGTCTGCTCTTTTGGGGTTAGGGGGAGGTGCGCCTGCTACAGGGCGGGGTGAAGGTGGCCTGGATATGCAGGACACTTCCCAGCAAGCCCTGGGGGTAGGTGGGGAGTGGGGAGGCTAGGAGAGGCTGTTATGGAGTACTCAGCAGAGAGGGTTTTGGGGATGTGCTGGGGCCCTCAGACTGGTCTGCCCCTCCCCCCACCCAGGACAATGCCTCCAAGCTGCTTCTAGCTCTGATGGAGAGCCGGCATGACAGTGAGAACGCTGAGCGCATCCTCATTAGTCTGCGGCCCCAGGAGCTTGTGAGTCTGGGCTGGTGGGCAGGGGGGCAGGTCACTGTTGGGGTGGTGGGCATGGGGACCCAGCCCTTCCTATGCCCCAAGAAGAGGGCATTTGAACAGGCACTGCCCCATTAGGTGGACGTCATCAAGAAGGCCTACCTGCAGGAGGAGGAGCGTGAGAACTCGGAGGTGAGCCCACGTGAAGTGGGCCATAATATCTACATCCTGGCGCTACAGGTACCAGCCCCACCCCGCGGCCCCGCCCCTGGTGATCATGTCCCCCAGCTATCTCGCTGCGGTGACTGCCACTGCCCTCTCGCTCAGCTCTCCAGGCACAACAAACAGCTGCAGCATCTGCTGAAGCCTGTGAAGCGCATCCAAGAAGAGGAGGCTGAGGGCATCTCTTCCATGGTGGGGGCCTGGGACAGAGCTGGGCATGGGGGCGGGGCTTGGGTCTAGGGGAGTGGCTGGGCGGGAGAGTGGGTGGGCAATTATCTGGGGATGAGCCTGGGAATTGAGGGCGGGGCTATGACCTGAGGTCAGGGAGGAGGGCAGAGCTGAGACCTGAGGGACTGGCTGGGGGATGAGGGGGCGGGACCAGGAACTCAGGCGGAGCTGCGGCCCGGGGGCGTGGTCTGGAGCTGAACAGCAAGGATCAGGGAGCTGAGCTAGAATTGGGGGGCGGGGCTCTGGGCGGGGCTCGGGGCGGCTGTGGCCAGTGGTGAAACCGGGACTTAGAAGTGGGAGCAATGTTGGCGTGGGTCTGCGTAGGTCCGGAAGCCTGGAGCAGGACCTAGGGCGCACCTGGGCAGGACTGCCTTATAGGATTCTGTGGACATGGTTCTCCCACTCTCTTCTACCCCTTTGAGGCTGGGTCCTAGTTGGGCTGGGCTGGGCTGGGCTGGGCCTGGTCTGGCCTGCGGGTCACTCACCTGTAGTTCAGAGCTGGGCTCAGGCCTTGTGGTGAGGGGCTACCAGGCCTGACCTCAGCACCCTCCCCACCCCCAGCTCAGCCTCAACAACAAGCAGCTGTCACAGATGCTCAAGTCCTCAGCGCCTGCACAGGAGGAGGAGGAGGACCCTCTGGCCTACTATGAGAACCACACGTCCCAGATTGAGGTGGGGCCTGCAGGCAGCAGGGACAGGGGGAGTGAGGACCGTGAAACCGGCCCTCGGTGGCCTCGGCCCAGGTGTGACTGCATGCCTGTGTGTGCCCAGATCGTACGGCAGGACCGCAGCATGGAGGAGATCGTGTTCCCAGTGCCTGGCATCTGCCAGTTCCTGACGGAGGAGACCAAGCACCGGCTCTTCACCACCACGGAACAGGACGAGCAGGGCAGCAAAGTGAGCGACTTCTTCGACCAGTCCTCCTTCCTGCACAACGAGATGGAGTGGCAGCGCAAGCTCCGCAGTGAGGACCCCGGCGGGGCGGGAGGGCAGGGCTGGGCCTGGAGCTGCTCCCTGAGGCTTGAGGCCTCCCTCACCTGCTGCTGGGTGCCTCACCCCTGCCCCTAAGAGGGCTCCAATCCTGAAGTGGGGCCTGGAGCTCGCGTGGGCAACGGGCCCCTGTGGGGTGGGCAGATGGTGTTCGTCAGGGCCGCCCTTACACCAGCCCACCACCACCCTCCTCCCACAGGCATGCCGCTCATCTATTGGTTCTCCCGCCGCATGACCCTGTGGGGCAGCATCTCCTTCAACCTGGCGGTGTTTATCAACATCATCATTGCCTTCTTCTACCCCTATGTGGAGGGCGCATCCACAGGTCAGGACACGGGGCTGGCAGGCAGGGGCCTTGCAGCCCACAGTCCCCCTCCTCCGGGTTCGGGCAGAACTGTGGGGCCAGCCAGTCTCTGAGGGGACCAGATGCAGAGTGGGGAGGAGCCCCCCCCCCGCCCTTGCACTGCCCTCTGGGCTTCACGTCCCATCATGGAGACACACAGGTGTGGTCCAGTGGGACAGACAGGGTCCTGACCTCTGGAGACAGGGCTCGCATGTGCAGACCCACGAGCCACAGACCAGACTGGTGGCAGCAGCTAGAGAGGCTCTCCTGACTTAGGCCTAGAGGTGCAGGTGTGGCGGGGGCCCTAAACCAGGTGACCAGGAACTTAACCGGGAAGGCTTCAGGAAGGCGTGGCTTCTTGGGATCTGCTGGGGTGCGGTGGGCTTGAGCAAGCAGTGCTGAGCCCTGCTGCCTGGCCCCAGGAGTGCTGGACTCCCCACTCATCTCGCTGCTTTTCTGGATCCTCATCTGCTTCTCGGTCGCGGCCCTGTTCACCAAGCGCTACAGCGTTCGCCCCCTCATCGTGGCGCTCATCCTGCGCTCCATCTACTACCTGGGCATTGGGCCCACGCTCAACATCCTGGGTGCCCTCAATGTGAGTGCCAGGGAGCCCCCCCAAACCACTCCCACGGTCGCTATGCAGCCACTCCTCTGCCCCACTCCCTCGTCCTAGGCTTGGGATTCCAAGCTCATTATGGAGCGACGGCGGGGACCCATCTGGGCCTCCCCCATCTCCCTGGGTAGCCTGGGGCAGCTGGCGCTGAGAGACAGACAGCAGCCAGGATCACTCCGGAAGCCCATTTTCAGGGCTGCTGTGCACACGGTTCCCACTGAGGACAGCAAAGACTTGCATATTATGACAATTTTCTGACAAGTCAAATGCTTTGAGCAAGGCGGGCACCTTTTCCTAACTCAGTCACTGTACAGGCGAAGGGTGATCTTCTCCAGTCCAGCCTCCTTTACTTGTAGCTCGTGTTCTTCCTGGACCTGGGGGAACTAAGGAACTTCTCTATTCTAGTCCCAGGAGCCCAGATGCACTTTTGGGAGTATTTTCATTAATGTGTCTACTGGGCTGAGCAGGACCAGCTCAGATCCACTCCATGGAAGGCCAGGCCTTTGAGCAGGGTGCTGGGTGGGCAGGGAGACGGGGTGGAGATTCAGGGTGGGCAGTGGGGCCCTGACTTCCATGTCCTACACTCGCCCCCAGCTGACCAACAAGATTGTGTTCGTGGTGAGCTTCGTGGGCAACCGTGGCACCTTCATCCGGGGCTATAAGGCCATGGTCATGGACATGGAGTTCCTCTACCATGTGGGCTACATCCTGACTAGTGTCTTGGGCCTCTTTGCCCATGAGCTCTTCTATAGCATCCTGGTGAGTGAGACCTGGTCGGGGGCTGGGCTGGGCAGGGTGCAGGGGCAGTTGGGGCTTCCGGTGAGTTGCTCGCGGTTTTATAGCACCAGCCTCTCTGTCCAGTCCTCTTGCTGCTGGGCTTGGAGGAGGAGTGCATTTCCAGAGTCGTCATCTGCCTGACCCCAGCCTGGTCTTCAAGGCCCTGATGGCCACTCTCAGCCCCCAGCCGACCCATCTTCCCTGTATGGTGCTGGTTTAAGCCTGGACTCTGGGGCCACACCATCCTAGCTTGGCTACTACTATTAGCTGTGTGACTTCTGGCAAGTTTCTTTACTGCCCTGTGCCTCAGTTTCCCCATCTGTAAAACAGGGATAATTGACAGCGCCTACCTTCTAGAATAATTGTGGTTGAAATGAGCTAAAGCAGAGAAATCACACACACTGTCCTGGCACGTAGCACATGCAATATAAGAGTTGGCCGCCCCTCTCCCTCTGTGGGGTATCCACCTGCCCCTGGACCCCTCCTTTTCCTTGGCCTTAGAACTCCAGGTTCCTTCGAGAAGCGCTCCCTGCCGCCCCCCGCCAGGTCCACTGACCTGGCTATGCCTATTAAGCGCAGACCCTACCGGAGGAGGCTGTGGGAACCACTGGCAGCTGGGCAGCCCTTGGTTCCAGCAGTGTCCCCAGCCCCTCAATGCCCCGTCTCTGCCCTGCAGCTCTTTGACCTCATCTACCGTGAGGAGACACTGTTCAACGTCATCAAGAGCGTGACCCGAAATGGCCGCTCCATCTTGCTGACCGCCCTGTTGGCGCTCATCCTCGTCTACCTCTTCTCCATCGTCGGCTTCCTCTTCCTCAAGGATGACTTCATCCTCGAGGTTGACCGGCTGCCCAGCAACCACTCCAGAGGTCCGGGGCCCCTCTCCTGGGTGGTGTGGTATGAAAGGGCCTGCACATGTGACTGACATCAGGACCAGGGCCTGCGAGTGCTTGTCCCCCCAGGCTCCTGCCTCAGTTTCTCATACTGGGCTCTGGGCCATCTAGCTCACAACAGTCTGCCTTCCTCTTCCCTGGGACAGACTGAGGAGGTGGGCTCTGGCTCCCTAAGGAGACACTTGTTTGCAGACCTTGTTATTCGTGTTAGACTCAGTATTTATAGGGGCTGTCTGTGTGTCAGACTTCGGGGTGCAGACCCCCCTTTCCTGCCCTTAGTGCACATCTCAGCTGGGACAGGGCATGAAGGCCCTTCACATGTAGCCAGACAGAGCCGGGAGCTGGCAGGATCAGGGAAGGCTTCCTGGAGGATGTGATGTGGGGGACAGAAGCAGGGGGAAGATAAGGCCAGGTATTTGGACCTCCTTATGACCTTGTCTATGTCCCTTCCAGCCAGCCCCCTGGGGATGCCACACGGAGCTGCCACATTCATGGGCACGTGCAGCAGGGAAGGGATAGACTGTGTCTCAGGGGTCTCGGTGCCTGAGGTCCTGGAAGGTGAGGGCAGTGTGTCTTGGGGAGTTTGGGAGGGGTGGGGGGCGGAGGCAGGTGCCCTGGTTTGGGTGTGAGCACATACTCCTCTGACAGAGGACGAGGAGCTGGACAGCACGGAACGGGCCTGTGACACACTCCTGATGTGCATCGTCACTGTCATGAACCATGGGCTGCGCAATGGTGGCGGCGTAGGCGACATTCTCCGCAAGCCCTCCAAAGACGTGAGCACCCCGGCCCCTCTCCCAAATCCATTTGGCCCAAGCCCTGGCCGGACCAGCAGCTGAGGACCCTGCCCTCAGGTCATGGCCAGGCAGAGCAGCTTGGCCCTCTCAGTCTTCAGTGTTAAAAGCCCCCCACCCATTTGTATCCACCTTTCCCTACTTTCCCACCCACTCAGTGTACAGTATGTTGTCACTGAGCCATCCTCACCGCAATCTGCACAGGCACCCCCCACCAGCTCACTGTGGGTACTCTAAGGAAGACCTTGGTAACCGAGCTTTGCCCAGGCTGGGGAAGGCATGAGTCAGCTGGTGGGTGGTTCCCTGGGCCCCACTGGCTTCATCTGTGAGGCAGCACCCCGGCCCACAGCAGGGGAGGCAGGGTGGGAGCTGAGCCGGCTTCATGAGGAGGCCTCAGGATTTGGCTTGGGCAACCCAGCCTTCCCGGAACAGCAGTCTGTTCCCAGTCCCATGGGGGCAAGAAGCCACCTCCCTGGCCAGACAGAGTTTCTAAAACATGTGAGGCGAGGAGTCCTGAGGGTGGGGCAGGAGTTCAATGCTGGCTGTTCCCCTAACCCAGGGGTCAGCAAACTTTTGAGATGGAAGAGCCAATCCTGTCCCTCACACCAGTTTAAAAATTATTCGAGAGCCATAAGTATATTTTTACAAATAAGGAAAAATTTTAAATCCTTTAAAAATTTTATAAATGAAACTATAATAGTTTTATTTTCATTTTCAATT
The DNA here is from genome assembly GCF_001890085.2 of Hipposideros armiger. Taxonomy (NCBI): domain Eukaryota; kingdom Metazoa; phylum Chordata; class Mammalia; order Chiroptera; family Hipposideridae; genus Hipposideros; species Hipposideros armiger. Next base: position 1,893,407 of record NW_017731681.1, on the reverse strand, counting down.
TTACTTCAGAGCCACATGTACATACCCAAAGAGCCGCATGTGGCTCGCGAGCCGCAGTTTGCCGACCCCTGCCCTAACCAGGAGTTAGGGCCAGGCACAAGCCTCGCCATGTAGCCCTAACTCCTTCTCCAGGGCTTTGTTGCAGCCGGCATCCTTTCTGAGCCTGCTGTTTCCTAATCCACACTTGGGGGTGTGATTCGCTCCATGGAGTGAGGCTGGGTCCACTCTGCCATTGTCAGGGCCCTGGGAGCCAGGGGTCCTCATGACCCTTGGCTCTGGGCCGGGCCCCTCTGTCACAGCCCTGACCCCGCCTGAGTCCTGTCTGCCTGGTGAACTGGGGACTGCTGGGCCCAGCCTCCCTGCCTTGCCCTGCAGGAGTCTCTCTTCCCGGCCCGCGTCGTCTACGATCTCCTGTTCTTCTTCATCGTCATCATCATTGTGCTGAACCTCATCTTTGGGGTGATTATCGACACCTTTGCTGATCTGCGCAGCGAGAAGCAGAAGAAGGAGGAGATTCTCAAGACTACGTGCTTCATCTGTGGTGAGGCCTGGTCCCTGTCCCACGGGGCTGGGTGGCCTGTGGGCTGGGACATGTGGGCCAGCGGCACCCTCAGCCTGGCTCCTCCCTTGGTTCCTGTGGCCACTGGGGAACCCTGCCCTGGGGCTGATGGCTTGATGGCTGCTGGCTCATCCCAGAATCGAGGACAACAGGACCTTGCCTAAACTTGGAGTAGTCGAGGGAGCAGGAAAGGACCTCAGAAACGATTCCCTTAAACCCTCTTAATTTACAGAGGAAACTAAAGGCCAGTCAGTGGCCCCGAGCCTCTGGTCTTAGTCCAGGGCTTTTCCCATCCCTGGTATGAAGTACTGGTCCCCTCACCAGCTACCGCAATCTAAGGAACGGGTGTCTCCTATAGGACAAATCCTTTAGCCAGATCTCTTCCTGCTTCCCTGGGTTTGAGGAATTCTGGCATTTGCTGTCATTGTCCTTAGCTGCCATTGTGGAGGGCTGCAGCCATGGCAGGGTGGGATCTCCATGGCTAAGTGGCTGGTGCTCTAAACAGAAGTGACCTAAGTAGCCCAGAGTGGGCTGTTGCCTGTGTTCATCAGAGCTTTCAGCCCAAGAACAGACATCCCCACTACATCAAGAGGTGGTTGTGTGTGGCATTAGGGGCCCCACGGGGGCTCTTGGAGACCGACGGCTTCACCATCTGCATCCTCAGGTCTGGAGAGGGACAAGTTTGATAACAAGACGGTGTCATTTGAGGAGCACATCAAGTTCGAGCACAACATGTGGAACTACCTGTACTTTATCGTGTTGGTCCGCGTGAAAAACAAGACAGACTACACGGGGCCCGAGAGCTACGTGGCCCAGATGATCAAGGTGTGGGCCCTGGTAGGGGTGGCCGCGGCTGCCTGCTCTGACCGGGAGGCCTGGGGGTGGGGCAGGACAGCTGTGGACACTTGTTGAAAGGCCAGCCGGGGAGTGGAGGAGCAGCTGGAGCCAGCCCTCGGCCACGTGGGAGCCCGGCCAGCTGCCTGTGCTGCAGAGGGTCCCGCGTGGGCTTGTCAGAGAAAAGCCCACGGCAAACCCATCAGCCCCAAGACGGGCATGGTGCTCCTGGGCTGTGGGTACATGATGCTGAAGTAGCACGGGAGCAGGGCAGACCCTGTCATGGCCGCTGCTCTGTGGACCATTCCGAGGGAGCCTTTGCAGGCTCGGCGTGAGGAAGGGCAGTTTCCCAAAACCTGGATGGTCCCAGGCTGAGAGGGAGCCTGGAAAAACTTTCTGACTTTGGAGGAGTGAAACTTAATCTGTCCAATTTCTATAGTAACGAAGGGAATGAAGACTGAATAAAAAAAGGTCTTGTAGCGGCGTGTTGGGTAAAGGCAGCCCATCAGTTCCATCAGATGTAGCACATCTTCAAATTGCTGCACAGCAGATAAATTGCAGGCTGAAAGGAAAGACCTATTTACTGGGGAAAAGGAGTTCTGTTTGTTTTTTCAGTCTGTAATTTGAACTGATCTTTGAGTCCAGGTTTATCATTTGGTCTGAAAATTCACAGCTTGCCACAAGGAACCAGAAAACTGTTTGGTGCCCCCCTCCCGCTCCCCCCCTGTCCTGGGAAATGTGGCTTTGCCTCTCAGACACGTCAGATGCCAGCGTCCTCAGCAGGCCTGCCCTGCTCCCTCAACGTGCCATCTGTCTGACTTGCATCTTCCTGGGGTGTGGGGTTTGGGGCGCGTGTGTCAGGGCAGGGTGGGGAGGAAGGAAGGAGATTCAGGGCCTGGGTGCAGGGCCTTCCCCTCCACCTCTCCAGGGGTGTTGTGAGAGTAAACAGATGGTGCTGATAGCAGTGAGACTCCGGCAGTCTAACGGAAGTCAGCCTGTCAGTGCCGCGGCCCTAACGCCCACAGAGGTTCACTGCCAGCTCTCTCTGGCCCCAGGGAGGACCCGGTCAACTCAGACTTTCCCATGACACATCCCTGGGGAGTACTTTTGTCAAGGGTGTGGCAGCAGGCTCCCCTTACGTTACTGCTCTTCTCAACGAGGCCTTCCTAGGCCAGGCCCGAGCTTGTTCAGCCCGCTGGTGATCTCTTTCAGAACAAGAACCTGGACTGGTTCCCCCGGATGAGGGCCATGTCCCTGGTGAGCAACGAAGGGGAGGGGGAGCAGAACGAGATCCGGATTCTTCAGGACAAGCTCAACTCCACCATGAAGCTGGTGTCCCACCTCACAGCCCAACTCAACGAGCTCAAGGAGCAGGTGTGCACCCCAGCCCTGTCCTGGCACCACCCTTGGGGTCCCACACCGGGCAGCCCAGCCTGCCACGGAGGAGGAGGGAGGAGGTGCCAGGCCTTCATGTCCCCCTTTCTTCCTGGCCTGTTCTTGGCTCTGGGGTAGAAGACAGGTCGAAAACACATTCTCCTCTCTGTAGAAAGCTAGACTGGGGGTGGCAGTCCCCATCCCTGAGCACCTGAAAGACATGGCCAAGCGGAGCCTTGGGGCAGGTGTCAGGGCCCCCCTCACTCTTAGCAGTTGCTAGGAAGTCCCCCCGAGGGTTCACTGGTGATGGGGGAGGTCAGGGCAGCCTTCCGCTTCTCAGGACTCCCTCGTGTCTAGAGTATCGTCTCCATCTGGCAGTGGCAGTGAGATTAGGCTGCTTCTGTTAGGTGGGGCAGTTTCCCAGCAGCAGCACATCAAGGGTTTGTGACACTGATTGAGGACGAGGGTTTGGGGCTGACGTCCTTGCTGCACCCCGAGGGCCTTGGCCTGCCACCAGCGTCGAATGGCAGTGGGGTCCACGGAGGGAGGGTGGGCACCAGCCCTTCCACAGTGCCTGTGGAGAGGGTGCCGGGTGGCCTGACCAGTTGGCATGTTTAACCCTAGATGACGGAGCAGCGGAAACGCAGGCAACGCCTTGGCTTCGTGGACGTCCAGAGCTGCATGAGCCGCTGAGGAGAGCCATGGAGGCCCCATCGAAGGCCCAGACAGGGATGCTCATCACTGGAGAGCTGTGACAGGGAACACTGCCCCTTTCCTTGGGTCGGGTGGCCCAGCCAGCCCACCGGCCTCAAGGCTAGATGCCCACCCAGCCTCCAGCTCCTAATCTGCCAGACCCCCCCCCCCCCCGGCCAACCCAGGATCTGACCAGCATGCAGGGGGAGCCCTTAAGATTCAGAAAGTCACTGGGACTCAGTTTACCTTAATGCCTTAGAGGAAGGTCAGTCCTCTTAAAGGACTATTGCTTTGTCCCTGAAATCAGAAACTGACATTCCTTTTATTCCTCCTTGTGGGTGATTAGGAGTGGGGTCACCTCTTTATTAAGCACTACATTTTGGTTGCTGCCCACCTCTGGGGGGAGGTGCAGTAACACTGTTGCTAGTGATTCTAGGGCTTTGTTACTTAACTTATTCACAGGCTGTGCTTAGCCCTGCCCTCGGCTGCATAGCCCCCCTGCCTCAGATCTGCTGTAGACAGTGTAGACCTGTCTGTCCAGGCCGCCCCTCTGGTGCAGCCCCAGGTGGACTGGTGACCTGAGGATGGAGAGCCTTGCTCATGGGACCTGCCTCTTCGGGCCTCCTGGGAAGGAGTCACAGGCCCAGGTGACAGGGCTGTGATGTGTTAGAGTGGCTGGTTTTTGACTGCTTGTGTTTTTTCCTTTTGGTGTAATGTTTTACAAATCCTTTGGCCTGAGAACTAATAGGTTAATTGCCTTAAATAAATTAATAGAAATACAGTCCATTAGAAAGGGATGCTGTTTCCTATACCCGCTGGGGGTAGGTGGCATGCTGGCAGAGGACAAAATACAAGCCCTCGCCCTTGGCTGGACCTCACCTTGGGCTTTTGGGAGATGCTTTGAGTGACATTCTGTCTCACAGCCATTCCTAACCAAGGGTTTCTAGACAGAGCTACTGGTTTGCAGTATGACTGGTTTCTGTCATAGTCCTGTGTATTTTATTATATGCATTCCAAAGCATACTGAGGAGTCCCGGTACAAACAGGGTGAAGAACCCACTTCCACTTCTTCCCCATGAGGGGAAACTGCTGTCGGCCCCTGCCCCACCCCTTCCCAGCTCGGTTTTTGACTGAAGAAAGCTCAAGTATGAAATATGAAGTTCTACTAGTAGGAGCTAAGGCCTCATGGAGTTTAGGCGACCCTATGTGTGTGTCCCTGGCCAGGAGCCTTTGTCCTGTGGCCTCCAGAGAACTCACCCAGAGTGCTGAAGCCATGACAACCCAAGGCCTATCTGCAGCTCCACTCTGTCCCTTAAACCAACTTGGAAACGGGTTTTCTGCAAGGTCAGGGGCAGAGGGCCAAGCTCCGTCCGGAGTCAGTGGAAGTGAGGGCCAAGCAGGCTTTCCCCCTCTCTGCTGTACCCCCGCCTGCTGCTGTCTGTTTGCTACAGGATGCCTTCGATATTCACTGCTATTTTTGGCTCTCTCCCAGGAGCTCCTCTAAAAGGGAGCAAAGAGTCTTCCCAGAAGGCAACCAGACCCCTGCTGACAGGTGGGGCTCCATGGCTGTGCAGGAAGCACCTTTTTCCAGAGGTCGGAGCCCCGCATTTCCCCTCCGGGAGACTGCCCTCCCCTGACCGGCAGGCAGGGAGGATGCTTGATGGCATCCCTTCTCAGGCTGCAGCTTTCTTTAGAGCAACAAGGGCTTCCTTTCCGCGGAGGCTAGATGAGATTCCTGAGGCGGCCAGGGAGGAATCAGGGCAGTTTTATTTGTGATGACAAATACAAGACTTCATGCTTAGGTACGTGGGCGAGACAAGGCCTGAGCCCAGGCCTTATGCTTCTCCTCGGGATTCCTGGAGGTAAACTTCTCCTGCAGTTTCTTCCACATGCCTTTATTCATATCCTTAAACTCTTCCAGGGTGTCTGCAAATGAGCAAGACAAATAAAAGACTGAAGTCTAAAATCTGATTATGTACATTGGCCCCACAGGGCTTTTGCATATGAGCATGTCTCACTTTTAACACGAATGTTTCTGAAAAGAGGAAGTGCAGACCCAGCTTCTGAAAGCCAGTCAGATAGGTCACAGAAGAATAACTGCTAGCGTTCCAGGACTGAGCACTTCCGTACCAGGACCCTGCTAAGCACAATGCACCCTTACACCATTCAGCATCTAAGCAGGGCCCCCAGTGCCCTGCTCCACTTGAGTGGGCAAAGAAATGGCACTGTGGTGTCAGCAACCCACAGGCCCGGATGCTCTCTTTCAAAACTTGGCCCATGCCACACAGACCTCACTGTGTCCACTTTTCAGGTGTGGAAACTGAGGCAGAGGGTGGTTAAGTAACTTGCTCAGGTCAGCTACAAAGAAGTAGAGCTGGACCCAGGTGGTGTGGGTCCACCACATGCTGGGGAGGTTGAGCAGGAACGGGGAGACGGACCTGAGCCAGAATCTCTGCCCATCATTTCTCCACTGGCTCCTCTCAAACAAATTACCTCTGAGCTTCAGGTTCCTCATCTGTAAAGTGGAGATAAAAATACCTGCCTCAAAAATTGTGAGGATTAAAGGAAATTATAATAGAGGTACCTTGCCTGGCACCTGGCCTGCACCCAAGAAAAAGGTGACTATCTTCATAGCTATGAAGGCAGCAGGGAGCTGATGGAAGGCAGTGGGGCCCTTGTTTCAGCGCGCGTGCACACACGCACACACACCTAAATGAACTAAAGCTGGGTTTCTCAGTCTCGGCTGAGACTGAGACATTTTGGACCAGATAACTGTTTGCTGTGGGGCTGACCTGTGCATTGCAGGGTGTTTGGCAGCATCTTGGCCTCTACTCACTAGATGTCAGCAGTAGACTGCTACTGCCACCCCCGCTCCTAGCTGTGACAAACTAAAAATGTCTCCAGACATTGCCACATGTCCCCTGGGGGGCAAAACTGCCCCCAGTTGAGCACCACTGGCCTAAAGTCCAGGGCTAATGTACTATGATACCTAATTTTACCTGTATATTAAATTTAGATTTTCACATAATACTGTCTAAATTTCCTAGCCTGGATTTTCATCTGTTATCTGTTAAGGTCTAGAGAAAAGGAATAGCTTTTCTGAATAAAAAGGTAACTTACATTACTTACTAACACTGTCAGTGGGCTCTTGACTAAACAAGGACACACTGTACCTCAGCTATGAGCCCAGCATCCCACCCTGGGACTTTTCCAGAAGTCCAGGTTCCCTTGTGGGGCACAAAGCGGGATGCTGAGGGATCCTTGTCCCCTTACAAGCCATGAAGTCTCCTTTCAAGTCTCCCATGACCCCAGGCCCAGGGTGGACACACTTGGGACCCAGACTGAGGCCACTTGGCAGGCCTCAGATCCTCTCACTACATACACTACAAGGTGTCTTCTTGGCCTGTCAGGAAACATTTGGTAAGCTTATTCCATAGTCACAACAAAAATATGAGGCTTGCTGTGAAGACAAATTATCAGCACATTTCCTGGAGCTGAACTCCCAGCTGGAACAGCAGCAGCACAGGCCATGCAGGGGAGTCTGAACATCTCCGCCGGGGCACGGTCCGCCCCCACTCACAGAGGCTTCCCTGAGGGCTAACACAGAGGGCAGAGGCTGGGCCTCCAGAGCCCATTTCCATTCTAATTTCAAGTTCAAACTTTGCTCAAACTCTCCGGGCCCTCACAACGACACTGCATCAATGCTGGTAATGACATGGGCCAGGTACATGGGAATAAAATTATATATTTTTTTAAATTGCCAATAAAGTGATCCTGCCTGGTCAAAATATCTTTACCCCAGTTTTCCAGAGAGTACTGTAATAAAAATAGGATTGGGGTCAATGGATACAATAGCAGGTAATACCACCAGGTTTTAATCTGCTCAGAAGGTAAGTTTTCTGGAAGGCCAAATCCCCAAGACTTAGTTGCTGAAGGCTGCCAGAGGAGTAAGAGATAGAAATTTTTAGAGTACCAGAAGGTGAATGTTTCAGGGCCCTGCCCTCCCAGAAAAGGTTAGCCTATTTTTGTATATGATATCCTTGGCAATGAATATAGCAATTTTCCAGAACCTGCCACCAACCCCCACCTGCCCCTTCAGTGACAGTGGAGATGGGGAAAGAAGGAGGGGATGGCTAGGCAGGGTATTTCCTTTTTTGTTCATCAGGGTCTATCAGCGACTCCAAAACGTACCTAGTTAAACCCATATCTAACCCACAGACCATGTCCCCTGGGTCAGATAACTCTCAGGCGGATATCCCCATACATATTTATTGAATGCCTTTTTGTTTTAATTAAAGCCCTCATTGTTTATAAAGCCCCTTTAGGACCGTAAAAATAAAATTATTTTCCTTCCATCCTGATTTCAACTACTTGCACTTGGCAAATACGTATTCCCCTGTTCCCTGTTGCTCAGCCTTGAATTTAAAAGCTCTAAAGATGGATTTTCTTTTTTTAAAATAATGCCTTTGACCTCCCTATTCTATGGCTCAAGTATAAGCCCTTGTAGCTTCAGAATTTGGGCTATTCCACAAGACTTTCCAACAAGCAAAGCTGTCTTACTAGACAATTCCCCTGGCAGCTCAAACTCCAAGAATCATTTGCAAACCAGTCAGAAGGGGCAGCTGTGATTTCATACCTGTGGACAGGATCAGCTTGTACTCTTCCACGGACAGGCCACTAAAGCTCGTGTCTCTGGGGCGAGGGTACTGGTCATTCGGGGCAGAAAGGAGAGAAGGGAGCGGGGAGAGGGTTAGTTCTGCAGCACAACCTGAGACCTGGTGATCCTGGACTTGCTCTCTAACTGCATGCCTTTCTCTGGGCCGTGGGCGGCCAGAGGCCAGAGGCCCGGCAAGAAGAGCAGCGCCACCTGGAGGTCAAAGACTTGGCCCTGAAAGAACTGCTATCATCTGGGGCAGGCTGCTCCAACTTGAACTTGCACGGGAGTCCTCTCAGGGAATGCAGGCTGTGATTCAGGAGGATGGGTGGGGCCCACGACTCTCATTTCTTACCAGCTCTCAGGCGATTCCCCTGCTGCTGCTCTTGGACCACACTTGGAGTTGGTGGTGGGCATTTGGCCATGTATGTTTGGGGAATTTACTGAACACATTTTTCAAACCTGGGAAAAACCACACTCAATGGAATTTGACAGTAATCATGAAAGGGCCAAGGAAAATCCCAGTTTTGTCTGACAGGACTTTCCCAATCACCCCATCTTTATCACCAGAGTGTGGGGAAATGCCGGTTCCATCAGTGTGGATAGGAGAACAGGGGTGAGTTCCAACTGTTATCAGATACACCCAGAAGCACACGCTGGCATTTAAAATACAGGGCTTTTATTCAAAATTATAAATAGCTTTTATTTAAGTGACCTAAAAGCCTCTACCGGGTGCCCTGAAAATTACTGGTTACATTTGAAAGTAGCAAATCCGCAATTCTTTACAAAACACTGTGTAATCAGATTTTTACTTGTTCTCACTGGTCCTCTCCAGTCAGAGGGCTACAAAAGACTGGCCCACTCACCTTGTGTTTGTAATAGTTTGAATGGAGTCGTGCTAAACTCTCGTACATCTGATCACAGGCCTCAGGCTCTGCAACCTGAAAAACAAAGAACCCCCAAGGAGGTGAGGAACAAGCTGGGCCTCCCACAGCACGTGGATACCCCCAGGAAGGGCCCCTTAAATAAGGCATTCACAGGAAGCCGGCCTGCAGCTTAGCACCAGCTTCCAGGCTCCGCAGGAAGCAAACCTGGCCTACAGCTCCCGCTATCAGAAATCGCCTTTTGAAGTTATGGCTCCACCTCATCAACTCAACCTGCAGAAAAACTCAACCAACTGGCAAACAAACATTTATTGAGCCTCTGTGACCTGTGAACCACCACACCAGCTGTGGTGGGAGACACCACAATAAAAATACAATACTGGGGCCGGCCGAGTGGCGCGATGGTTAAGAGCTGGCTTGGGACGCCAGAGGGCCCCAGTTCGGATCCCACATATGAGGGCCAGTGACACTGCCCTCTA
>NW_017731681.1:1879034-1881990 GCF_001890085.2 Hipposideros armiger | reverse complement strand
TAGCCCATGGCAACCCACTGCAGCAGGGGCTGCAGCCTATGCCGTCGCCGGCGACTCATGGCAGCCCAGCTCCAGGTTGAGCTGTGGTTCAGTATCTTAGCTGCAGAGGGCAGTGTCACAGGCCCTCATATGTGGGATGCGAACCGGGGCCCTCTGGTGTCCCAAGCCAGCTCTTAACCACTGTGCCACTCGGCCGGCCCACATATTTTCCTTCTGATCCATTTGAGAGTAAGTTGAAACATATGCCCCCTCACTCCGTAATATTTCAGTGTGTTTCCTAAGAACAAGGACATTCTCTTACATAACCACAGTTCAGTGATCAAATTCAGGACATTTCACATTGACACAACACTTTTATTCAGTCCACTGTCCGTATTCCAATTCTGTCAACTGTCTCAGTAATAATCTTTACAGGGAAAAAACTCATTCGGCCCAGAATCACCTCCTGCATTTATCTGCCGTGTATCTTTCTCCTTTTAGCTGGGACAGTTCCTTGGCCTTTGTCTTTCAAGCACTTGACATTTCTGAAGCGTACTGGCAAATGTAACATTTTTTCTTAACAGAAAAGATAATAATAGTCCCTATTTCTGAGGACAGGGTGAGGGTAAATGAGGTAATGTCTGGACTGCTCTGATTCGGGACCTGGAACACTGACGAGTGTGATTATCAGTAGTAAACAGTGGATAAACACAGGCCTCTATCTCTCAAACTAGAAGGGGAAAGACAAAGGAGCTCAGGACAATCCTGGTGATGGTGGAATGAAGGGTGCTGTGGACACGCGGAGGGCCCCTGACGCTACCAGGCCACAGGGCAGACCTGCCAGAGGGTCTCGGTGGAGAAGTGGGGCTCTCCAGGCACAGGCTCTGCGTAAGCACATGTCCAAGGAGTGGCAGTTAGGCCATTATCAGTGGATCAGTGTTGCAGGTGTGACTGCTGGGTGTGGCTAGAGCTGGAAGTGATGAGGGGACAGAAAATCGGAAAATCACTGAAGCTTCACTCCCACCTGACCTGACCTCCCGCCCTCCTGAGAGCTCTCAGTGGTTGCCCAGCACTCCATGGTCAATTCAGCGGGGCTCAAATACGGACCATTGGTCTCTGCCAAGTTCTTCACCTGATGATTGTTCTTCTGGGTCATCCCCTCCTACCATCTGACCACCTTCTGTCCAAGCTCTTAGGAAAGGTGTTCACATGGCTGACTTGCCTTCTTCCTGACGCATCTTTCTGGGCTCCTACCACTGCTGTCGGACCAAGACAGCGTCTCCTTGTCAAACCCACATTCTCACCAGGCCCTGCCCTCAGAAACCAGGCCAACGCAAGTTCCCCTCCTGCTTCTCCTCTAACTTCTCTCCTGGTGAGAATTTGCCAGAGGGCTGCTCAGTGGCCTTCTCCCATCTTTTCCCACCTCTGACAGGGCAGGGAGAGGACGGGGGGCACCCTTGCAGAGCACAGCTCCCATGGAGGCGAAGAGCAGAGGGTCTGAGTGAAGGAAACAGTGACCCTCTGGGTTCCCTCAACCTCTTAACATTCCTTCAGTAATAAAGAGACAGTCTGCTAGATACTTCACATAATGCCTGGAGCTCAATTAATAATCCGAGAAGGAAGCAAAACCCCTAAATACCTATAAATAACCCATCATGAAAAATGAACTTGTCACCCAACTTCCCATTTGAGGTCAGCAAGTGTCTGTCCGAGGCTGCAAACACGGCTCCGCGGAGGTAATGGGAGTTTGTGGTGTGCCGACTTCTGGCTAAGTTGTTGCTGAGACGGGGCCACGGCCGCTGCTGGGCTCCTAGTCACACCCAGGCAAGCTCAGCAATTAAACTACAGCCTTGTTTACTCCTTAAAAGGACAGCAATAGAAATACTTGCCTAATTCCAGAAGCCTCGCCACACACCTACAGTCTACATTTCATTCACAGACATTCCTGAATTTTGAAATATACAGTTTTCCTGATGACACGTACTGTGCACTTTTATANAAAAATCTTAAAAAAAAAAAATACAATACTGGAAGGGAGTGTCTCATAAAGGGAGTGCTAGGGGCAGTGTGGGCTACAAGAAGTCAGATTTGGGGGCGTCCCACATGCTCAAGTGGTCAGTGTATGGTGGAAGCGAGACTAAGCTGGGTTCTGAAGGACAGACTGGCGATCGGGGGCAGGAGGGGTTGTGGAGAAGGCTTCCTGGTGGAGGAGATGGTGTGAGCAAGGCAGAGGAGGCAGGAATGCCATCTCTGTTTCATACCACCTGGCTGAGGGCCTGAATATGCAGGTAAAAGAACCTGGGCTGAAGGGAAAAAAAAGAGCTTTTTGAGTTAAATCTTCAATATGAAGTGTATTAAAGATTCTTTTATGAAAAGAAAAAAAAATCTTCTGAGTTTTCATCTGAGGTAAGTGGGGAGCTGTTGAAATTTGCAATGAAGAAAGTAGCGTATTAAGATGAGATAGGTGAACTGAGGAGAAGCAAGAGGGAGAGTCCAGTTAGGTCCTGCTAGAAAGGACAAAGCCCCAACACAGCCTTGCGACTAGGAAGGAGAAAAGACAGAAATAGTCTGGGTGCGGAAACAGCAGTGCCTCTGCTGGAAATTCCAGGAAAGAGGGGCAACGTGCAGATGAAAGAGGGGCAATGTGTTTGTATCTTTTTAGTTTCCCTTCTGTCTGCCCTTGCTATTATTTATCTATAGATCCTTACATTATTCAGCCAAGAATTCTGCAAGCTCCCCAGAACAAAACTTTCTCTTTTGTGTTTTTTCCCAGAAGTCAAATGATGGGTTTTTCCAAGTTAAGTCCTATCTTGAAGAAGGCAGAGCATAAACAAATCAGTAGTGAAGCGTTTTAATAAGTCAGCTCTGCTTCTGCCTCTATGTGCGTGTCAAATGAGGTCCCCACTTTACAGCAAACAAAAAAGGATGATCCACTCATTTAGTTCTACTTGATCCACCCTCGGGTTCAGGCCACTCA
>NW_017731681.1:1869495-1876269 GCF_001890085.2 Hipposideros armiger | reverse complement strand
GAGCTGTTGTTCAGCATCTTAGCTGTGGAGGGCAGTGTCACTGGCCCTCATATGTGGGATCTGAACTGGGGCCCTCTGGCGTCCCAAGCCAGCTCTAAACCAACGCGCCACTCGGCCGGCCCTATAAGTATTCTTATACACAAGCTTTAAATTGCCCAATTTTACATTCACACCTAATGAGATTACAGACATTTGGGGGCTAATAGCAGTGCTGGGTTTGAAAAAGCCAGTGGTGAGACATGATGGGAAATTCAACTCTGCTCCCTGAACATGAATAAAATAGATGCTCAACTGACAAAGTGTCCTTCATGGCTCTATTTTTGCTCCTTTTGCATTTTCCCTGCTCAGCCGTCAGTAAATGTATCTTTACCATATTAAACTTTTATACATACAAATCTACATCAGTGCCGCAGGCACTGATTTCGATTTTCAAAATTGAATTTTAGGTGGTGACAGCAATTGGTACAGTGGCCCCTATTTTTGTCATACAAAGGGACGGATAAGCACTTTTGGGAAAGGGTGTCACAAATTGCTTTGCTAATTAAGGTAGAGTTGGATTCAGTCCAGGAGGATCTATGAAAAAAGGTTTTCATGACTTGGTAATGAACTTCTGAAATGAGTTCATTCCGCTATGGGAGCCTGTCGCCTTCAATTCAATTGAAAATGTATTTCTTGAGCATCTACTAGGTAGAGTGCTCCGCCAGGAGGCTGTGGAAGGACATAAAGACCCAGCCTCAACCCTGGAGAAGCTGGCAATCACTGAGGAGCAAGACACACATGAATTAAAAATCAAACATGGCCCAGGGCAGCGTGTCACTGAGTGCCCGAGTTACAGATCAGAGAAGAGAGCTGGTCACCAGGCCTGGCTAACAGGACAGGTGTGGCGGGGAAGGTCTGGAGTTTCACTGCAATGAAAGTTCACAGAGTGAGGGTCAACCAGAGTCCCTCCTGTGAGGCGTGTAGACTTCCGAGCTGGACCTGGGCATGGGTGGACCGGGGATCAGAGGAGTGACTGGGAGGAGGAGGCACGAAAAGGCAGGAGGCTAAGGGCATTTCAGGTAGGCAGGGTCTTGAGCCAACGAGTGCTTCAAGGGCCTGGGAAGCCACCAAATACTTGGCAAGCTCTGTTTGCGGGGAGGATGGTGGTGTCCACAGTGTGCTAGGTTCTCAAAGGTTAAGAAGCGCTCACATTACGGAGGCAATAAGACACTCTTGCTGAGGCTGGGGCACGCGCTGGGGTATGGTGAGGGACGAAACACAGGCAGGGACCAAGGATCAGAGGACACTGAAGGCCTCTCAAAGCTGCCTGCCAGTTGTCCTGGAGGCAACAGGCAGACCCAAAGATCTCTGAGTAAAGCGGGGACTCCCTGAAAGTGTTAGAGGATTTCTCTCTCTAGGAGGTGCCATCTACATCTTTAAACATACAAAGAAAAATGCCACCCCTTGGTCTAAATACTATATACCTCTCTAGCTCCATTTGGAACTGAAAAAGAACAAAAGAGATGGACAATGATTCTCCTCACAACTCCAGGAGTTCAATGTTATAGCTAAAAATAGCATAGCCTGTCTTTGGGCTATGCCTCAACACTTGACTTGAGGGGGCCCGCATATGAGGGTGCACAACTTTGACATGGGGTCACCGATGCCAGCTCCCTGCCACACTGAGAAATGCCTAAGACCCAGGCCTCAACTGGATGACAGGAAACAGAATTATATAAAACCTCTGAATTCTCCTGAGAAGGTGGAAATACCATTTACATTACGGCAAACCCAAGACAAAGTTCAACTCTTTCCAACGGGGCCGCTATTATTTAAACCTGTATAGAACACAAGAGCTTACTGGTGGGTGAGCCCCTTTCTGGGTGGCGACATTTCCACACTGTTCCTCAGAGCTGTGCCCCATGTTAGATAAGTGGGTACTGGTGTGCAGTCAGGGATCTTTTAGGAAGCTGCTTGTGTACCTAATGAGCTCATTAGAAGGATTTGCTCCTTTCCCTGTACTTAAGTCAACAATGACAGTGGTTTTGTTACCTTCCCCCATATTGTGATTCTTTTATTAAGCTCTCGGTGCTGCATGGAACACATATTATCTTAAGAAAACTATTCAAAGGGGGCAAACCCCATAAACATTAACATTAAAAAACTGCACAATAGGACAGAGGGGGTAAATGGTGTTAAGTGTGTTCCTGCTTCCCACCATCTCCTCCCTCTTGGTGGGTTCAGGGTGGACTGTGAGACTCCCCAAAGGGCAATCTGAGGTGGAATTAATGGAGGCAGTGGTTTTCGTACTCTGGTTTCAAGTCTGAATGCTGAACTTGCTTTATAGTGAGTCTGGCTTTTCAGCACTGGTGCCTCACTCGAGGACAATCTTTCTTCTCATCTGCACTGGGGAAAGTAGTGGCTGGGCCAAAGAAAAGCAGGTGGGTCAACATAGGGAGATGTTTAATTCTTTGCCCAAACTGTCCATGGTCCAAAAAGGTTTGAGCAGAGAATGAGGGGAAGCGAGTGGCTTGAAGTTCATGGAACAAGAGGCCTTTCTAACAGGAAGAAATAACTCAGGCAGAATGGCAGCCGAAGAAAGATCAGGCACCAAGGAGGCAATGCTAGATCAGGCCAGGACAGCTGGGTCTGTTTGCACTTGTCCTGTGTTGCCACTTAACTCCCAAGGGACCCTCAGAAAGCTGTTTCATTTTTCTGATTTTGTTCCCTTGTCCGCAAAATGGGAATAGTGATGACTACTTCACTCAGCTGCATGACGGATTAAATGAAATGAGATCATGCAAGCAGAAGTGCCAAGCACGTGTTCAGTGTTATTGTCAAGATGCAGGAGGCCACGAGGCTGAGAGGCCTGCCTGCCCCTCTTCTCTACAGGAACAAAAAGGCAGAGCTGCCTCGCCTCCAGTCCTGTCTTTCTGGCAAGTGGCATAACCAAGGAGGAACTCCAACTAATCAGCCAACTGGGTCTAGGCCTGCTGCCGGCTGCCAGCTTAATGAAGGGACTACCAGGACCACCTTTCTTCTCAAAGGTCTTCATAAATGATCTGGGGGTGTCAGTGGGAGTGACTCACAGTGCTGTTCTCAATTGCAGCAAGAGGCTGCTCCCGCAATTACCACAAAGATTTACTAAGACTGGGTGTGTTCTCAGGTGACATCAGGATGAGGGATCATGACAGTGGTCCTGAGTGATGGCCTGCTGCCACCATGATGCACTGGTTCCCTCCACCAGAGATGCACTGTGGCCATGACGCCAATCTGTGTGGGCCTTCTACTGATCAGAGTCATCTCCCTAGGTGATGACAAAGGATGACAACTCCAAAAAAGAGAGCTCGACCTGCCTCTTTTGGCTCCTCTTACACTTAGTCAAGGAGGTGAATCTCACACTCTCTTAGCTCCCCAAGGATCTAGCCTCTGTCGGCCTCTGCGCTGGCTGGTTTCACCATTTGAATTTCATTAGGGTTAGTCTTGTTTCTGCCCCACTGTAAGCTCCTTGGTGGTAAGGGCCAGCCAGATTATGTCCCTCTTCTGTAGTTCCTGCAGTACCCCTCCCCCCCCTCCCCCACAGTCAGGTCTCACCATCAGAACAAGCAAATATTTCCTTCTCACTTGTCACTACTACTCTCCATCTAGTTCTGCTACATTTGTAACTATACTCAAATGATATTTGTCTCATGAACCATAAGCAATCATTTATCTATTCATTCAGACATTTACTGAATGTCTTTTCTGTGCAAAGAACTGTATTTTAGACACTGGGGGGAGAAAGATAAAAATGGTCTCTATTCTCAGGAAGCTCACACTAAAAATATGTAGAGAGCAGAGCCCTAGAAAGTCTATGGGGTTTGGGACTACATGATTCTTGCCTTCAAGATCTTTATGCTTTGGGCCAGTGAAGACCACTGTAAGAGTTGTGAGGACCCTCAGTGTAGTGTGATCCACCCACCGTCCCCAAAGCCCTGAGCCATATATCCATCCAACTCAGTGTTCGGTTTCATTGATGTCACTTGGTATGTTCTTGCTCCAGTAGGTGGGCTGGTTTGGCTCTGTATTAGGCTAAGCTGGGGAAAAAAAAAAAAGTTCTTGCTTTGACAGGTCATGGCCAAATTTTGCAGAAGTCATTTCATCAGGCTATGTGTGTATGTATCATGTTTCATATCTCTGACCTCTTGCCTGAGCCCCAGGTTCAAATATCCCACTTCCTAAGTGGTAAGTCCACTTGGCATCTCAAGTCTAACATTCTAACACCAAACTCGATATTTTTTTCATACCTCACCTGCTCCTCACATAGTCTTTCACATCTCAGTACACGGCACCACATTCTACCTAGTTGCTCAAGCCAAAAAATCTGTTATCCTCGGTTCTTCTTTTTGTTTACCCAAATCCAGTATATCAGCAAGTCCTGTTGATGTACGAGATGTGATCAAACAATACGGGGAATGTTTAAATAAAAAAAAAATTTATTACAGTAAAAGACACATTGCTATTAATCCCCCTCAAAATACTCTCCCTTGCTTTGAACACACTTATCCCATCGTTCTTGCCACTTCCTGAAGCAGTTCTGAAGTCCTCTTTCGTGAGGGTCTTTAGTTGTGCTGTCCGTGGCTGCCTCATGTCCCAAATGATTTTCACTTTGGGGAGGAGCCAGAAGTTGCACGGAGCCAGATCCGGTGAATAAGGTGGATGAAGGCACACCGTAATGTTGTTATTTGACAGAAATTGCCGGATACCAGAAGCGATGTGTGACACGGAGCATTGTCATGATGGAGGATGATTGATGGCACACTTTAAAACACACCTTCTCTCAACCGTAGCTGACACCCAGCTGACTGCACCGAGCAAGCTGAAACTTGTCACACACTGTTACTAAGGTTCGCTGTGCCACTTCCCGTATTGAAGATCCCTGCCTTTCCGTTGGATGGCATTCAGCAGCAACACTCACCATATTTTGTGATCACAACAGAAAGGCTCCGTGTCACACATGGCTCCTGGTATGGCAATTTCTGTCAAATAAAAACATCATAGTATGTCCTCATCCAGCTTATTCATCGGATCTGGTACTGTGTGACTTCTGGCTCTTCCCCAAAGTCAAAATCATTAGGATTATTGAGGCAGGCATGACAGCACAACTAAAGACACTCACGAAAGAGGACTTCCAGAACTGCTTCAGAAAGTGGCTAGAACGATGGGATGTGTTCAAGGCAAGGGAGAGTATTTTGAGGAGGATTAATGGCAATGTGTCTTTTACTGAAATAAATTTTTTTATTTAAACATTCACCATATTGTTTGATCATACCTCATACCCTTCACAGTGCAACCCAAATCTAGCCACTTCCATCTCCTGTGCTGCCACCCTCATGCAAGCCACCACCGTTTCTTGCCTGGGCTACCATGGTAGCCTTTTCTCCAGTCTCCTTGTTTTATTCTTGTTCCGTATAATCCACTCACCATATACAACCAGAGTAATCTTTTTTTAAAAAGTACAATAAATTAGGTCATTTATCAGTTCGTTGATTAAACCTTCCCAATGGCTTCTCACTGGCCTATGATAAAATCCAACGCCTAACCAGAGCCTATAAGACCCTACTGTGCCTGGCTGCTGTTCTCCTCTGACCTCAACTCGTAGCAAACTTCATTTCATTCACTACCTTCCGGCCACTCTAGCTCTCTTTCTGTTCTCTAACATGCCAATCTGCTTTCTCAGAACCTTGGCACTACCTGAAATGCCCTTTCCACAAAGTGCATACTGTTGACTCTTCTTCTCGTAGTCTCATCCATGTGTCACCCCCTCAGTATGGCCTTATTTGACTATCATAACTAATATTATGCTACTCTATTTTGTAACCATCACAGTTGACTCTTTAACACAGGTTTGAACTGCGCTGGTCCACTTATACACGGCTTTTTTCCCCCCAATAAATATGTACAATGCTGTAAGTGTATTTTCTGTTCCTTATGACTTTCTCAATAACATTTTCTTTTCTCTAGCTTACTTTATTGTAAGAATACAGTATTTAATTACATATAACATACAAAATATGTTAATTGACTGTTTACATTATCAGTTAGGCTTCCAGTCAACAGCAGTTAAGTTTTTGGGGAGTCAAAAGTTACATGTGGATTTTTGAATGCTGGGGGTGGGGTCGGTGTCCCTGCCGCCCCACTCTCCCCCCCCACACACCCTCCCATTGTTTAAAGGTCAACTGTACTTATCTATGTCCACTTATGTATGCCTACTTGCTTATAGTGTCCTGAGCTATTAGGTTGTCAGAAAAGTCATGACGTATTTCTATGTTTTTTGTTGCAAAAATGCGTTATGACTTTTCCAACCCAATAGAAAGTAAACTTAATCTCATCGAATTTATTGCTGTCTCCCCAGCACCTAGCACAGTTCCTGGCACATAGTGGGTGTTCAATAAATACATGCTATAAAAATGAATGAATCGGGCCGGCCGAGTGGCGCGATGGTTAAGAGCTGGCCTGGGACGCCAGAGGGCCCCGGTTTGGATCACACATGAGGGCCAGTGACACTGCCCTCTACAGCTAAGATGCTGAACAAAAGCTCAACCTGGAGCTGGGCTGCCATGAGTTGCCTGCGATGGTATAGGTTGCAGCCCCTGCTGCAGGGGGTTGCCATGGGCTACCGTGTGCAGCCAGCAGCCAGTGTGAGCGGCCAGCAGCCGCGGTGAGCGGCCGTCCAGAAGCCGGTGACTGATCTGCCTTGCCCAGGAAGAGCGCAATGATGGTGCCAACTTGGGCCAGTGAAGCAACGTCCTCCAC
>NW_017731681.1:1866502-1869375 GCF_001890085.2 Hipposideros armiger | reverse complement strand
AAAAAAAAAAAAAAAAAAAGAAGAATGAATCCCAGAGCTGCAGCCAACCCGAAGGAGAGCAGAACTTAACTCTAGTACTCACACACTGGGATGTGCACTGAAGACCAAACCTGCTACACGGACTTACAGGGGCCAGAAGAAAGCATGCAAATACTTGGGGGGGGGGGGCCTGCACAGGTGCTTAGGAATCAGCTCAGTCAGTGCACAACACTGAGAGGTAATGGCATGGTGTCAGGGGAGAAACAAGCCCACGACTAGTGCTGTGGATCTCAACCCTGGCTGCACCTTGAATCATTTGGAGAGCTTTTAAAAATACTGAGGCCAAGGCCTCATTCACAGAGATTCTGATTTAATAAGGCCGAATGGCCCGACCACCTACCTATATTTTTAAAAAGCTTCTCCGTTAATTCCAAGATACAGGCAGCTGAGAGCGCTGAGAAGAAGATAGGGTCGTCGCTCTCTGAGGACCCCCCGGGATAACATGGTCCGCGCACGTGCAGCCAGGGGAGAAAGGCGCGGGCATACGCACGCCTTGCCGCTGGCCCGCTCTCGTTGGCCCCACTCCTGGCTCGTCCTTTCCTCCCCTCGCCCCAACCGCCTCCCCGCCGAAGGCGGAACCCACAGTCCAGTCACCTGGGTGTTCTCTCCCTCCCGAAAGGCCTGTGCTACCCGCTGCCGCAGGTAAGAGCCCAAGTCCCGGCCCCGTTTGGTCTCGTCCACTGGCCATTCCTCACAGAGCTTAAGAAAACGCCGGTAGCGACCGGCCGCCATTTTGGGCCTCGCTTGTCCCGCCCCTGAGGGAGGAGTCGGCCAGACCTGTGGCGCGTGCGCACTAAGGCTCACATGCTCCTGAGGGAGAGGGGCGGGAGGGAGGAGTGAGCATGCGTGATTCCGCGCGGGTCCTGCAGCTCTCCGGGTAGAGGCGCTGCTGGTCTGTTGTGTGAGCAGAGCAAATTCCCCCCTTGTGCTGGACCCCGCCCCGCAACCAGGGGCAAGTCCGACGTGGAGAACCCCAGAGACAACTTTGCTTCCTTTTTCAATAAATGCACAAGTTCCAGACTAAAAAGTACTTTTCGGAGAACTCTGCTAATTTGCATAAACGAATATATTTGCATGTAAATAACTACAGATTGTTATGTTTGAACTTAATCACATTGCATGCACACTCCCTCCTGCCCCATTCTCTCTCCTCACAGCTCCTGTATCTGTCACTACCACTTGGTACTCTGCCACAATTCCTTCATTACTGCTCCTCAGTTTTTGTCCCCAGTCCCTATTAGTGTCCCTCTGAGTACCCCTTCCCCAACCCAGGCACTTTTTCCTGGGAGGCAAAGATTTCCTAGCTTAAACATCTGGGAAAAACTTGATTCAGCATGGAAAAACTTTGTTTTACCAAACCTTCTCTTATACGTCTCCTGCTGCTGCATCATTATGTGGTATGTCCTGATTTTTCTTTTCAAAAGAAAAAAAAAGATTTTCGTTAAGAAAGCCTTAGTCCTCCCTTTGTATCTTTACTGCCATGAATTTAGCCAGGACTGTCTCATGCATACAAGCTTCCCCCCAAACTTCTCACCCCACCTACTTTATCAAGGGGAGTCCAGGAGACCCCTGCCTTGAGTAGGGGAGTGAATACACAACCAAAACACAAAGTTAAAAGTGACAAGGGCTTAAATTGAAGTGTTAGAGAATGCTAGGGAGTTTGGAGAAAAAAATAGTACTTCTAACTGTTCAGGGTAGCAGGGGTAGAAAGATCAGGGATGGCATCTGAGGAAATGGCATTTGGGCTGGGCCTTGAAGGATGATTGGGGTTTGGGAAGTGAAAGAGCAAAAGCCCCAAGAGCCAAGCCTAGTGCAGGAATGGGAGAGAGAGAAAGAGCTAGGAGTCTAATTTGTGGAAATATCAATGGGTAAGTTTTAACAAGGAAGAGCTTTGAACTGTTCTGAAGGCGTTAAGAGTGAAAATCTATTGAATGAGAACCTCGGGGACCCAGGGTGTGTGATGCCAACTTGAAGTGATTTCAGGGGGTGCCCACCTAAGTTAAGGAGAGTTCAGGGGGAATGAAAAATGCACTCAAGGGCACCCCACCGTGTTCCAGCCTAACAATACCTCCTTGCTCCATCTTCACACCATCAGCTGTATTTATAGCCACATAGTTTTGATGGCTGTCCCACTGCCCAAAGGGCCAGGGTTGGTTGTATCTATTTACTATCAAGCTCCAGGCATCTAGGGCTGTGCTGGGTACCCCGAGAAGCCTTGATTCTGCCTGAGGCCCTACCACAGCTGTGGCTTTGAAGAGCACCTGGCTGTCCTTGAAGGCAGGGACTGAGGCTCCTCTTTCTCTGGCAACAGGAAAGTAACATTAGGTGGCAGTGGATGCTTTTCACCCGACTTGAGTCACAAGTGCAATGAGAAGTTGAAAAGAACAACTGGACGCCAGGGGGAACCCAAACCAATGCCTCCTTCTAAGGCTCTCCCTTCCCCAGCGCAGCATCTTTTTCTTGGTCAAGTTGGGATTATCCCTGGTTCAGGCTGCCCTGCCCACCTCTCTTACTCCCCACTGGAGGTGTGTTTTTATCTTGGTGGTTCAGTAGTGAGCCTTTGGAGTCTGATAGACCTGGGTTGAAATGTGGGCTTGTTCATTCATTCATTCATTCATTCATTCATTCATCTAGGACTAATCTATAAAACTTGCAGGCGCCCCATGCAAAATGAAAATGTGAAGCTGCTTGTTAAAAAATTAAGCATTTCAGGGCCGGCCGAGCGGCGCGTTGGTTAAGCACTGGCTTGGGACGCCAGAGGGCCCCGGTTCGGATCCCACATATGAGGGCCAGTGACACTGCCCTCTACAGCTAAGATGCTGAACAACAGCTCA
>NW_017731681.1:1831875-1866172 GCF_001890085.2 Hipposideros armiger | reverse complement strand
AACGACAGCAACTTGTCTGTTCCCCTTCCCCCAATTCCCCAGTGCTGTTCCCATCCCCCAATTCCCCAATAAAAATCTTTAAAAAAAAATTAAGCATTTCAGGACAGTAACAACAAAGTATTAAACCAAGTGTGGGGCCCTTCAGAGCTCAGGGCCCTGTGTGACCGCACAGATCACATACCCATGAAGCCAGCCCTGAGCTTCCATGTGGTGGACAAGACAGATGAGGGTCCTGACCCTGTGGGTTTTACATTTAAGTGGGGGGAGATAGATAACAACCAAACAAACATACAATAACAATAACAGTAGTGTTTTCTACATATGAAGTCATTTACTAAATGAACAAGATAATTTCAGATGTGATAAGTGCCAGGGAGAGATCAAGTCAGGGTGCTAGGTCCACTGAGCCAGGGGCGGGAGTGGGGTCTGGGTGGACTGGAGGGGCTGGTGTTTGAGAGAGACCTGAGTTACCCAAGGGGCAAGAGCAGCTTCCAGGTAGAGGGGCAGCAAAGGCAAAGGCCTTTGGAACAGCCAACCTTGGGTAAGTTATTTAATTGCTCTGATTTTAGTTCTTCATCTTAAAATGGGAATTATAGTGAAAAATGAACACTTGCTGAGTATTTGCTATGTGCCAGGCACTGTTCTAAATGCCTTGAACATATTGACTCATTTAGTTCTCACAATGGCTCTCCAAGATAAGTACCACTGCTATCCCCATTTTACAGATGTGGAAACTGAGGCACAGAGAGGATAAGGACTTGCCAAGGTCGTCAGCTGGTAAGTGGCAGAGTCTGGACTTGAACCCCAGCTGACTAGCTTCAGAGTCCATGCTCTTGCCCACTTGATGTCTCTTCCAGCCCCTTGCAGAGTTATGGTTGTGAACTGTGTGCTGGATGTGTTCCTATACATATTATAGTTTTCTAAGGGGCTCTAGGATCCTCTCTGGCCTTGTTTTACCTAGCCCCCCACTCTCCACACCCCCTTGCCTGTGGGTGGTTGGAGCCAGAGTCTGGGCTCACTGGCTTGTCGTCACCCAGCCATTCTGGGCACATTAATAGGCGTTACCTGGAATGTGACTGGGACAGTGGCAGCCCCTCAGGGAGTTGATGACCATTTTAACACTCACCTGCCAGCTGTCACTCACTCCGAATGCAGGCCCTCCTGGCTCCTTGAAGGCACCCTCCAGGGCCTCACCTTCCAAGCCATTTGAAATGGTGTTTGGGCTTTATGGAGCCCTGATCTCTGTTTATAGAATCTTTATAGAAATGAGGCACCATCAGGGGGAGGAAAGAGGAGGGAGGGAGTGCTGCTTCAGTTTTCAAAGTTATAATGATTCCAGTAATTGAGACACCAAATTGCACATTTTAATATGCTTGAAAGTAAAAATATCGTTTTGTAATGCTGGTGTTAATAATGTAAACATTAGAAAGGAATTAAATACTTAGCTGTATTGTAGGGCACGATTGCCTGATTTTTCTTCTTTCAAATTATTCAACCGGAGGAAATGATTGGCTGCAACACCCAAATATATTACCGTGAAAGGCGGGTCTGGACTTGCTTCGGAGTCGTCAGTCATTTAATGCCCCCAAGTAAAGGTAGCTGGAAGGGTCACGCTTGGCAGTAGATGGCTGTCTTATTCTGGAGGTGAGCTTTTTTTCAAGATACACAGATGTTTGAGGTGTGCTGGGATAGGCCCCAAAGGGGTTCTGAAGTGCACCTTAATATCTCCAAAGTCCTACAGCTCTGTTGAGACATCTTGTCATCTGCCCCCAAATCTGTCTCCCTCCCTTCACTCTGCTCCCTGGTCCATGTCATCTCAGAGAGGCCTTCCGTGGCCCCTGACCCCCAGCTAAAGTAGCAGCCCCGTTACTTTTGGTCCCCTTTTGCCTCAAAACACTCATCACTATTTGACAACAGGTCATGGTGCATGGTAGTCTCTCACTAAATGAATCTGAAGAGAACAGAGGACATCAGAATATAAAACCAGGTCTTCTCGCCCACTTGTTTCCACCCCCAGCCCGGTCCCTATAAGATACTCATCTTGGGGGCTGAGGGAGAAAGGTGAAGGGCAAATCAGGAGCAGCTAGATTTCTGCATTTTGTTGTTGGATCAGCTGTCAAACTTCCTGGCCCGTTTTAAGGCAGCTTAGTAACAGAAGCAGAAGTTTTGAGCAATGAATAATGAAAACGACCCAACCTGGCTGCACATCAGCCTCCCTGGCTGACACTCAACTTGGTATTGTCCCCAGAGCTGCTTTCTCCCCCTCCCCCCACCAATTCTTGGCACCCATGCCTTCATTTTAGTTCTTTTCCTCATCTTCTGTTTTATGTTTTTGGCCACAGAGGATGCAGATTTAAATCAAAAATCAGAAGTTTAGATCATTTTGAAGAGCTGCGGATGAGTGGTCTTGCTTGGCCATTTGTTTTATTAGACTGCTTTCCTGCCCTTTCCAGCATGGTCTAAAAGGCTCCGTGCAGCTGGGAAGAGTGATGGGGCTGCCAGGGTGCTGCCCAGAGGCCCAGGCTTCCTGATGACATTGCAATATGGAGAAGCTATAATAACATTCTGCTCTTTAGCTTTCTCTTCAGTCGCATAGGGGGTACCAGGTGGACAGAGATGGGGCTGAGTGACTGTCTCCCAGGCTGCCCTTGCCCCTCTCCCCGATGGCGAGGCCAGAAGCAGGTTCCTTTCCACATCACCTCTCTTGAGGACCAAGTTAGAGCTCCTGTGGGACAGATAAGGAAACTGAGGTAGGGGAGATGCTAAGCAAATCTACCAGCACTCAATGTATGAGGACATGGCTAGGAGAAGGATGTGGATCGGAACCCGCAGCTCTGGCACAGACAGGCCCCTGCTGTTTTCTCATGCCCCCCACTTGCTCTTTACGTCTCTATTTCTCGCTTCTTAAGTCAGGTATCAATTTTATATGAGGATTATGGAGAAGGAGGTTATAGTAGAGGCTGGGTTCTCATGAAAACCATTTCCTCTTCCTAGGCACACAGTTAAACTACATCTCAGCCCCCTAGCATCTGGTAGGGTCGTGTAACTGATTCTTACCCATGGAACGTGGGTGCGCCTTCTCCATGCTGTCTAACTTGAGCCTTGTGGTTGAAGATGGTGTTGTCACAAGAAGGAAGTCCCTGGATGACTGTGTGGAGCAGAGGCACTCTGCAGACCACATTGGATTGTAATGTTAAGCTACTGATATTTGGATTGTTTATTATAACAGTTAGCCTACTCTAGTACCTGTGTGTTTCTCAGTTTAAAGAAGAAGAGAGCTCCCCAGTCTGGGTAAGGAAGGCGGGCCAGAGGCTCTTATGGTGTTCTAGGCAAGAGGGAGTGGAAGAGGTGGAAGTTTCTGAGGTCCTTTCTGTTCTCATGGTCTAGGGTTTCTCCATATCCATCTTAATCCCTCTCGGTGCCCCTGTATGTCAGCCCCCTGTGACCAACACAGACCACTTGCCGTTCCCTGGGCAGAATGTTTGATTTCCCATTCCCGTGTTTGTCAATCCTTTTCCTGAATCACCTGCCCTTCTTTATCACCTTTCAGACTTGCCTCCCTTTCAAGGCACAGCTCAAACACCACTTCCATGATCACCCAATGTGGCAGTGAGCCCTCACTGCCCTTGCTCTCCTGGGTAGCACTCTGCACAGCTGAGCAAATGGCCCCTACCCCCTGTTGAAGCACCCATGTTGTTTTCATATGAGGGTCTTGACTCTCTCATTAACTCATAAGGTTCTGAAGGATAACATCTTGATCCTCACACTTCCTTGTTTCCTACACAGGTCCTAGCACTGTGCTGTATGCACCAGGCACTCAGAAAATATTTGTCAGATGGAAGGAAGGAAGGAAGTCACAAACAAATAAGCTACTTGACCAGATTTTTAAGTATCTCCACCATCAGGCTCACTCCATTTCTCTTCTCTTCATTTCTACTACTCTCAACCACAAAACAGTCATTCTGAATGGGCTGGTCTGTCCACAGACTCGTGGACTCACCACACTTTTCCATCCCTGCACTCCTTCCCCCGCCACCAACCCCCCAGCCCCTTCCCCACCCCTGTCACCCTTCAGGGCCCAGATGAAATCTCACCTCCTCCAACAGTTTTTGTGAACTCTGCTCTCAGCACACCTCTTCAACTTTAAATTTTAGGATTGCTCATCTGCACCACACAGATTAATCCTCTGTCCCATGGGGTACTGCGTTGTGTGGTTTGTTGTCAGTTCATGTGTGTTATCCTTGATGCCTTAACTAGAATCCAAGTTCCCAAGAGCAGGATCTTCCAC
Organism: Hipposideros armiger; assembly: GCF_001890085.2. Classification (NCBI taxonomy): domain Eukaryota; kingdom Metazoa; phylum Chordata; class Mammalia; order Chiroptera; family Hipposideridae; genus Hipposideros; species Hipposideros armiger. Next base: position 1,861,884 of record NW_017731681.1, on the reverse strand, counting down.
AGCGCTTAGCAAAGAGATCAGTGGGGAACAGCTGTTCAGTACAAAGACGCGCTTGCTGATGGCTGGATATCTGGGTCTCCTCACCCCTTTTGTCATTTTTAAGTAAACTCAGGTTGGAGATCAAATATATACACACCCATCATCTCTTCTTTCCATTCCTTCCTGTTCTTCCTCTGTCCAGATTTGCAATAATTGGCTTGGCTCATTCAGCTGAGCTGCTGAATCTGCAAAGCCCATACAAGTTTCCAGACCACGGTGACCCCTCTGAGTCTGGGGGTGCAGAGAATGGTCTAAAACCAGGAGCCAACTGTGTCCCTTGCAACAAACTGCACTTCGGTTGGGGACCTCTTCAGGAGGAGGTGGGAATGCGGCTGGGCCATGAATGATTTATTGAGGGGTAAGAAGGCCTCATGTGAAGGGCACCATGGGGTAAAGGAGTTGCCAAGGGAGGGGCAGCACATGGGCATGAATAAGGAGCCAGCCCACGGAGAGTGGTTCTAGCACAGTTAGCGACGTGGGCGGCCAGCCCTAAAAGACTTAGGCTCCGGCTCAAGGGAAGTCCTGCAACACCTGGGCTGCTAATGATGGAGGAATCAGAAGCTAAGCCAGGAAGCTGGACTCGGTTGATGTGGCAGCAGGTTCTCAAGCAAGGAAGTGGCTCAGAAAAAGCAGTATTTAGGGCACCATGTTGTCATTAGCAAATACTTAGTTTTCGGCTGAGTCCCTTTTACTACCCAACGGGCTTTGGGGCTTTGACTCAACTCTCCCACCATGGGCACCGAGCCTGCAAATTAATTGTGTCATTACCTTGGCCAAACATAATTAGGGAAGTTAACTTGCTTTGAAATCCACATAATATATCACAAAATTAAACACAATTTTTTTTATTGTCGAGGCTATTCTTTATTAGTGTGGATTTTGGAACGTTGATGAGAATTCTGAGAATTCAGAAATTACTTAGTTTTGCATTGTATGAGGTTCAAATGAAAGGACCACTTACTTCTCAGGTCTGGTGCCTGCCTTGTAGATACATGCAAATTTTTTATTAGCCACCATTTCCTACTGGGTTCCCCAAAGGACTGTAGGAAACTGGTGAACTGTTCTTGCTATATACTCTAGTCACCCATAAATTGGAGCTACTATACAGTGTGATGATTAGAATAAGTAAACAGAAAGGGTAATAAAGTCCACCAAATAATCACTGGCGACCTCAGCAATTTTATTAACAAATTTATTTCCCTAATTGGGTAACGAATCTCAGTGCTTGACTCAAGGGCATTGTAATAGGTTTCCACACTGCAGAAGAAGGAATTAATTAGAACTGTTTGCTCTTTGTTCCATATTTACACTTGTCCACTGGTCTTGTAAACATTGCGCCTGGTTTCCTTGGTCCTCCAGGCTCTTCCCTTCTGACACCCTTCCCTCCACCCCCCACCCCCAATAAATAAGTAGAAAGCTGAGGGTGTAGTTTAACATCAGTGGCTCCTCATGCACATTTCACCACCACTGGAAGCTGCATTTCACAGTCAGAATCAGAGCCATTTCGTGGTCAGATTCTGGCAGAATCATTGCTTCCAGTAGGTACTTGGAAGTCTGTAAAGAGACCCTTCTCTCCACAGGCAAAAATGGAGAACCTGAGGTGTTGGTTTCCCAGTGCTGTGTCTGGGATTGTCCTTGTCCATTCAGAACAAGCTGGGAACAAGCTGGTGAGATGGGCAGATCTGTCCCACTTCATCCTGCCCCTCTTACAGTGCCTCCTAGGAAGGTAAGAGGCGTGCATTAGCTCTGTCTGCCCGCAGGAATGGGCACCCCCTGCAAGCGAAACCCATGAACTATGAACTCACTCTTCAAGACTTTTTCAAGTAAGTTTTTTTTTTGCCTCTCAACTTGTAAGGACTGTAGCATGACAACAAGAAAGCATTTTTAAATGCAAATACTCCAGATTCTTACTGTAATGCTGGTCTGTAGCTTACGCTGCACGCCCCCAGTGAATTCCATGGTGGTGCCATTTCGAACTGATTGTCCAGTCTGTGAAGACTGGTGTTAGCACCAGATGCCAGCTGTGTGAATTATCTCCAGTGCTGGTTTCTTTAGCAGCTATTAACATAGCTTGCCATGTACAGTGATGGCTTTTATACGAAATGTGATTATTACAAAGACATTTAAGGGGTATCTAGATGACCCTTGCTACCAATAGGTCCCTTTTAAGATCCAGACTCCAGAAGAATCTGGATGGGCCCAACATGTCTCATTCTCCCTCCTGGATATCCCGCAGGATCTGGATGAGGTTTTCCAGGCCAAAAATATAGCCCGGATCTGGTCCGTCATAGGTGGTGTGCTCATTCCAGGAGCCTCTGTATGTCGTGTGAGCAAAGTCGATCATCCGGATGTCCACCTTGGTGAGACTTCCAGGAGAGCTGCCGTGGGCTATCTGCGGAGCCTCTCGAGGGTGCGGGCCGCCCAGGTTTCCTTCTAGTTGCTCCTGCCCGTCGTAGATGATGAGGAGAGAGCTGGAGTAGAACCGGTACGAGCTCTGGCTCCTGATGACCGAGAGGAGGGCCCGGAGCTGGCGCTGGATGGGCTCCAGCAGCTCTGTCCGGAGGCAGGTTCCATTGTGTAGGAACTGATAGAGGGCTTGTCTGAACCCCTCGACTGAGAGTTTCCTTCCATAGTACTTGTCTTTGCAGAGAAAGTGCTTTTTATCAGTTTGATAAACCTTATGTTAAGAAGGAAGAGAAAATGTGAAGAATTAAAAACAACAAAAAAAATTGCATCTGCTGCAGTTGCAGCGTCACAAACGAACATAATATATAAACAGATTTCCAGGAGACGCAGGGCAAGAATGGCTGACATAAACAGAACGATGATCTTTCATCATGCACCTTTTAGCGTTTACATTTTAAAATGCTTTCTGTGTAAACCTCTAATAGGAACCCAAGGTCGAAAGGTCCTTCACCCTACAGAGGTGGCCCCCCACCCAAAAAGGTTGGATCTCCTTTCTTGTGAATTTCCAACGTTAACCTCCAAATCATGATTTAAACCCTGGCTTCTGGCCCTCTTCAATTCAAATCTTAGGAAACGCAAGCCAGAAAGCTTTAGTAAGAATCTGAAATCACAGGCAATGGCCTTGGAGAGCCAACTAGATTAAATTTTCCCCAACAAAGTTTATAAAGTTCTTTCTCTGCAGATTCTAGGGGAAAAAATAATGGCTCTTGGAGTAGAGTGGGATGAATTGTTTGAAGATAAAAAGACAGGCTAGATCAGGTGTAGATGGAGTGCTTGGGCAGCCAGTGCAGCTGAGAGGAGCCTGGCTAGAAGAGGGAGGTTCACAGCAGCTCCAGGGGCTAGTGGCTCCTGTCCTTGGCACTGGCTCCCCTCCCCTCCCCTGTCATGTCTTGGCCACCAGAAGGGAGCAGATGGAAGAGAGATACTGATGGGGGGGACAGTGGCAGCCGCCCCCTTTTCATTCAGATGGCACAGGCAGCAGCAGAGGCTGAACTGAGGCCAACAGCTGGCATGGCCAGAGACTGACTTGGCACACCTCTGCCCGGAACACCTGGGAAGGGCTGCCTGTACCTGGCCAAGACAGTTTCTCAGTCCTTTCCTGCCTTCAGATTATATGATGTTTATGAAAACCAGTGTTGAAAAAAATCAGAAAGATATGAGAGACTTGGTGTTGCCTTTGGAGGGCTGGAGATCGGCTGCTAAATTAGCCATCATAAATACATGACAGGCTTCACTTTCTAAATAAATCAGATCAATTTCAGAAGGTTTTAGGTCCAGAGAGAGATTCCATTTACACCACAAATCATCACACTTCATTCTCTTGAGGACTGCATTCCAAGCCTTTCAAGGGACATCTGTGCAACAAATTTATAGACTCAACTTCCAGCTTCAAGGGGTGGCAGTTTCAATTAAGGAAGCTATAACGTTTACCGTCAAATCGGTGTCTGATTTTGCTTTGAGTAGACAGACTATAAAGAGTGAACGAATGGTAAAAGTTTATTTCCTCCTGTTCTTCTACAGCCCCTGCCACGTCAGAGCAGCAAAAACAAAACGTGGAGTCTGGCAAGAAAAATTAACCATTCCTTTGCCTGGGCTTAGCAGGTTACGACCTTCCCACATTGTTAACCAGAACAGGTAGCAAGAAGCAGCAAAGGTGAAGCAAGGAGAATGGCTAATAAGAATTCAGAGACAGGCCGCCTTACAGCATCTGAGGAGGAGTTCCACTTTATCATTCGGAGAATGCAGAGTGCCCAGAGAAACTCTTTGGTTTAGTTCTTTCCCCAGCCCCTGCTTACACTGTCATCAAAGCTCTGCTCTCAACATAACAGGACCCACGTGGCCACAGGAAAGTTTCGACTGCTAAAGACCCTGAGACCAAGTTGAAAAATGGTGGGGTTTTGATACCACTACCCTGAAAGGTGCTCTTTAAAAAACCCAGTGTGTCATAGACCAGGATGTGCATTTCCTTGGTGGAAGGTCGGTGCCTGGCCACCTCCCCCACAGCGAGGAGCTCTGCAGGGGGCAGTGGTGTCTGGATGAGGGACACCCTGGGCCACAGTGGACATACCAGGATGCCCAGCCCTGAGTGGGCCCTCTGCCACCCACCTGCATGCCGCAGATACGCACGCCCAGGCAGGCTGAGGTGCTCTGTGCGCACTTCATCATGTGCCGGGCCTTCTTCTCCTCAGACGCGTCATCTCCATGCTGCCGGGTCCCCATCTTCAGGTCCAGGATACAGGGATGCTTGTACTGTGACACGACGTTTTCTAGCAACAAGAACCCTGGTCACGCTCAGTTAAGGTGGACTCTGAGAACATGAAGGCTGCTGACTGCAGGAGGCAGGCAGCACAGCTCTGAAGTAGGCTGGAGGCTACCTGCTCTGAACGCTGTCCCTTCCCTCCTGTTTCTGTCATTACAGACAAGCCCATCGTCATGGTTAAGAATTCCGGGTAGCAGCTTTGCAGGCTGCTGTCATAAGTCCATTTATTTAGGGGGAGTTTGTGAGTACGCAAGCTTCTTTTCATTTTTGCTCTGAGGTTGAAATTTAAATGTAGGTCTGAAACCCCTGGCAGGCCTTGCCCAATTTACATGTCATGGCAGAAAATCCTAAGACTAAAATCTCAAGTCACTGAATGGGCCAGTACTTTTTGGGAGAAGTGGGTTGAAGTTAACTTCGGAAGTGAGTTGCAGGAATATTAATTTCAGTGCAGTAGTTATCCTGCAAAAACTTCTTAGGGACTAAAGTTACAGATGTGTCTTAGTAAATACTGTGAAACTAGCCACCCCTTTGTAGGAGCCCCGTGGTGACAAACGGGTGTTTCAAGCCTAAATTTGCTCCCTGAGACTATGGCAGCCTGAGGGGTTGGCGTCTACCTGTGGGCACTTCCTTAAGAGAGGAGCCACGCCCCTTTCTCCCATCAGCTCTGTGGGAAGACCCCTGTGGAGAGAATTTGGAGAGATACAAGGGAGACTGGGGTGCTGGGTGACCACCCCCACCCAATGTGGCAGTCGTCATTTGTATCTGCCCACAGAGACCCACCACCCAGTCCATCCTTACTGCCCAGGTAGCAGTGACATAGCCAGTGACCCAACAGGGGCACTGTATTCAGCTTAATTCCCAGTCTGACTTCCCTAAAATCTCTGTTTTTTCTGTTGGAGAGAACTGATTTCTCCTAGGTCCCGGGTTTGAGGGCTCCTGCCTCCAACTCGCCCTCACTTCTGTCTGCCTCTCCCCACCTACCCCTCACATGACCCTCCTTTTTCCACCCCTGCCCCTATATGTCTCTTTGTCTCTGTCACTCTCCCGTCCTGTCCTCCCTCCCCCTCTCGGGGCACCTTCCTACCCTTGAGCCTGTGTGGTGGGGAGGGCAGGCAAGGATACGGTGCCGCTTGTTCTCCGGGTACTCTGTGCACAGGCGGGTCAGGTGGGCCTGGTGGCAGTGCAGGCCCCACGGGTTAAAGCTCCTCCTCTCGGCCTGGTTCCCATTAGCATCTTCCAACAGGGAGGTCACGTGGGTGCTGAGGTGGAACTCGGACCTCAGGAGAGCTGTGGCCGGGCTGCAGGGGAGGAAAGCATAGGACAGTCAGAGTAGCCAGGGCCAGAGGTCTGGGGAAAGGCGCCCGTCCCTGTGACTGTGCTTTCCTGGCCTGGACTCTGACACGGACTGTCCCTGGCAACTCTCCAGGACACCAGCATGGCCTCAGAGTGCCCTTCCTGCCCCCCTCAGGCCCGGGCACCATATCAGGCCACACTGCAGCGCTGGGGGTGGGGGAACCTAAACTCAGATGAACTCATTAGAGCACGTCAGCCCCTCAGAGGGCTAAGGTGGTTTACATTCACTTGTAAGTGAGCTGGATTATTATCTCATCACTACTGAGGGAACAGCATGGGGGCAGCAACTCCACGGGGAGTCAGAAGGCTGGGGGTTAGGCTGTTACCCTTGAGACCTCAAAAGGCCATAGTGGGTGGGAATCACAGATTCTTGGTCCCCCTCTCTCCTGCCCTCTGCGTCTTGGCTTTTCCATCTGCGAAATGGAGACAATGTGCGCCTGCTTCTTGACGCCGAGCCAAGAGGCTTAATTAGATCTGCGTGCTCCTTGGGGAAGGGAGGTTCTTTCATTGTATTAGCTCCCTTTTCTTTCCCATACATTTTTTTAGAAATTCCCAGGGATCCTTTTCATCTGAAAAAGGCCAGCTGACATTGTCAGAGGTTTTGGAGACCTCTCCAGGGCCCACGGTGCCCTCAGCCACCGCACCACCGGGCCCACACAGTGTTGGGTCTGCCTCTCTCCTCATTCCTCTCAACTGCTCAGAAAGCGATTTCTGAGAGACGTTAGCCACTTTTCTACATGTCAACTATTCTGGGGTTTCTGTTCTACACACTTCACCCCAGAGACACTTCATGGTCTCAGTGAAATAGGTATTTAATTAAACAAATGTGTGCCAAATGCCTGCTCTGCTGTATAGGGCTCTGCATGTATATCGACGTCTGAGATAAATGCATCACAGTCCTCCCCTTAGAAGTGGCACAAAGAAGATACATTCCTTGCTTTGGTCACATTGGTTATTCTAGACAGAGCCTTCATCTGAATTTCTCATTTGTTCCACCCCAGCCTTCATGGGGAGCCATTGGCCTTAGCACAGGTGGGAGCAGTGCTGGTTCCTGCTAGGGAAGAGCTCCCAGTGTCTGTCATCCTGCCAGATGGCCCTCACCTCTCCTTGAGCGAGTGTGTCAGCTGAGCGTGCTGCCACTGGGAGAGGGGACGGGTGCCGCCACTGCTGGTGGTGGTCTGCTGGAGCGTCTGCCATATTGCCACGGCTGCCGACTCTGTGGAGACCTTGAAGGGCTCCTGGTTCTCCTTCAGTGGGATGGCAACCAGGCTGAGATGGCCAAGGCTGTCTTTTTGGAGGTGCACCGTGATGGTCCCTGCAGAGCACATGAGGGAGGGGAGGGACGGAGAAACCAGATGGAATTTACCTGATTGGACACGTTGCAATTAGTGACCTCCTTATGAAGTGCAGTTTAATGGCAATAGCCAACCTTCCCTTTTCCCCAACTCCTCTCTCAAGGAAGGGCTATGGGGACTGGCCTGGGTTAGCCAGAACTCAACCTGTTCCAGAATGAGCCCAGAGCCGTGGAGCCTGCAGAAAATAGCTTTGGGCTGATCTTGGCACAGCCTCTGCTTTATCGCATTTCTCTGACCCTTCATGCTTTAAACAAAGCTAGCCCTGTACATTTTGTTCTTGCATTCCAGTTCCTTTGTGCACAGTCACACCTTCCCAGTCACACCACAGCTGCCCCAGCTGCGTCCAACCTTGGGGCATCAGAGCTGCTCTTCTGCAAAAAGGAGCCCCCACCTTAGAGTGGTAATGAGGGCAGTTGGGGCCCATCCATTCCTCCCCCTTGTCCTTTGCCTCCTCTATCATCCTTTCTGTCCCCTCCATTTGTCTGTATCTGACCTGTTTCTTCCAGACAGCCTCTGTAGACAGCCTGCTGGGGCTCAGGACTCTGTCACTCTTTCATCCACCCTCCCCCATCTCTGGCTTTAACACTGATTCTTGCTATTTCCTTTGGTTAGATTCCTGGCATGTGAAGATTATTGGCAGAACATGGCTCGTTGATATAAAAAGACCTGTGAGATTTCCCCAACTTGAGTACTTTTGAACCACTGGTGTTTGTAATCAAGGCACAACACCCTGCTCCAGCTTGTGAATGTGAAGAGTGCAGGGAAACCCAATGGACAGATGTGCTAAATGGGCTTCTCCTCCAGGACGTCGGCTGATCCGGTCATTAGCCCTGGAGAGACATTCATGGCTCTGAGGCCACCCCCTTTGGATTTCTGACTCAGGTGGCAGAGTTCAGGCCTTCCTTCCTGGGGCTCAGCCACCCCAGAGTTCTGGCGAAGAGAGAACGATACTCTTGGTAGTGGCACAAGAGACTGCCACCCAAATGGTTTTGTGAGAACCAGGTCTCAGAGTACTTGGTTTCCTGTTCGTCTGGCCCCTAAGCTGTGTTTTCTGTTTGCTCCCTCCCCAACCAGCCTGCTCTCCACCCGTGTCCACCATGCTTTTGCCTAAGATGCCGACTATATGGAGTGCACCAGTGGTTTCCTTGCCCTGTGGTCCCCAGTGGGTTTGGCCAGTGGGGGGACACTGGCAGATGAGATGGGGAGAAAGATCGGGTGTTGATCCCGCTGGTTCCCTCCCTGTGCAATGTGGCGCTGCCGTGGCTGTGTTCCTCTATGGCCTCCCTCTTTCTGGGCCAGTTATTGCATCCCCTCATTTGGGCCTTTCAGGCCTAGGGGTGGTTACAGCTTTCCAGCACTGCTGGTCCCTGGTGCCTCACTATGTCCAATTGTTCCCTTAATCCTCCATGCACTTATGCAAATAGTTCCTTTAAAAAGCTCTCTTCATTTGAACCCTTTTGCATGTACCTCTCATTTTCTGCTGGGACCCAGACTGAGAGGGTGGGTGGCCTGTGATCATGTCCTCCAAGATATTTATTTCCTCCCGGCTACTTTTTCACCTCAGCGTAAGTGGAAATTTCTGCTGAACAAGCACTCAAGGCAGCTGATATCCTGCTTGGGTCCTGCCCGCTGCCCCGGGGCTGGTCAGTGCACACACTTATTTTCGGGGCTGCTCTATAATTCAGCAGGTCGCTCTTCAGAGCCATTGGTGCCTAGCTCAGCGGTCTCCCTGGGCCAGTCCTGTCATCTCAGATTCTCAGTGCCTTAATTTTGCAGCCTAAGAGTGACATTCAGTTTCTCCATCTCCTAAAAACTCTGCTTTTCCTCAGCTCATCCCAGGCCCCTGTGTCCTGTAAAGTAATAATGATACTAACGAAAATACAGCCCCTGAACCTGACATTTATGTTTTACCTGAAGACCCCTAACTCAGCCCACTGGAGATGGTCTGCTCATGAGAGCAGGGGCTGATTGACAGTCGGCCAGGGAAATACTACACTAGTGATCGTCACTGCCATGTCTTTCACACCTACTAGGAGCCAGTATTATGTGCCTTTCATCTGTTACTGCTGCATTGTAGCAAGCCTGACTGTGGTCAGTGGGGCTCAGTGAAATCGAATAACTTGCCCAAGGGCACACAGTAAGAGGCGGAGGTCTGAGAAGGCCACGCCAGACATAGATGTGGAGGAAGGAACAGGTTGCCACATGGAGCGGAGGACTTTATCGGGATACTATGTTGTCACTCTATGTTTACCCGTCTGTGAATGAGGACACCCCTCCTGTGTCCCCAGTCATGTTTGTTCTGACCATTCTGTTTCGTGGAGCAAACAAGCAGTGATCCCACCGTCCTGTATGAGAGTCACTGGTGCAGGAGCTGGGAGGGCCAGGAAACCCACAGACGTGGGGTTTGTATTTTCAGCCCTGTTTCCTTGGGTGGGAGGGTTGCTCTGCTTGTTCTAGGGAGGGGCACTGACCTGGAAACCACTGCCGGGCCATAGAGTCCACCCTCCATGTGCAAGAAGTGGGAGAGCTCGCTGGCCTCTGTGATCATCCTTGGGGTGCTCGGAGCCTCCTGGCTGCCTGGGGAGCCCAGGAAGGTGTGCTGCCAAGGACAAGCCCCTTCGGGATCTTGTAAAGTTCAAGTTACCATCCTGTGGCCCAATCATGAGGCTGTGGTGATAGCCCTACCAGAAACTAGGGTCTCGGGATTCTGGGCCTAGGAGGCCTCCCTGGAAGGACAAGAAATGTGACTTTCTCTTACTTCTCTGGGCTCCAGCTCTTCTCTGATCTCATCTGTTCTGAGTGTCTAAAATAAATGGAGGCGAGCATAGGTGCAAATAATCCAAAACCAATAAAATCCAAAAGTCGTTTCTATTTCTCATATTGTCAGAGCTACACAGCCAGCCTCTGTGTCCCTGCCTTCTCGCTCTGTCTTCCTGCGAGCCTCTTACGCTCTCTGTGTCTCCGTCTAATCTGTCTTCCCTCCCTCTCCCACATGCCCCTCAACGCCTCAGCCCAGCTCTTCCCTTGGAAGCCTGGGACCCAGCACAGATAGGGCCTTACAAACAGTCTTGAGCTGCCTGCTCTTGACAGGAGCAGCATGTCAGTGGAACCCAGACTGCCAGGGGCTTGGATGGCTCTTTTTGTCAGGAGCCATGTTGGCCCCGACCTGGCCTCCAGCTTGCCCTGTGTGTCCATGGGGACTGGGCCTCGGAGGCCCATGGGCTCTCAGCACCCTGCTGCCCCTGCCTGGCCAGGACAGTGGGACCCAGCGAGAGCCCCTGTTGCCTGCTCACCAGCCCTCCCCCAGCACCTCAACCTGTCACCATGCCAGCTGGGCAGATAAGAGTGCTTACTGCTGTGATTGACACGCCAGAGCGTCTCAGCAATTTTGGTTTAGCTGAGCAGTTTCCTCAGCCTCTGTGAATATTCTGTCTTGTATTTATTTTTAAACTCATGAGAGTATTTATTTGCCACCGTCTGTAACATGAATCTGGCTCATCCGTTAACCAACTGGACCTAGGAGCATGTCCTCACTCACCCAAAGCTGGCAGGCAGCTTGGGAGGTAGGGGGACTCGGCCCCAAGGCGCTGTCATACCTAAGGAGCCCAGCAAAAGGTACAGGGTGAGCTCCTGGCTCAGGGAGGCTGCCCTTGGGAATGACATCCCTGCCCGACACCCCCTGAGGCCATCACAGTGCAGGCTGGTGAGCAGGGAGAGGGTGTGCTCCGAGGTATTCCGTGACCACTTCAGAAACAGCCCTTCTTTCTGGGGCTGCTCCTGTCAGGGAGAAAATGGGAGACCCCTTTTTCTAAAGGCACTACAGTCCCCCTGACCTGAGGTCACGTCCCCTCCATCATTAGGCTAGATGCCCCCCTGAGCACTGGCATCTGAGGCATCGTCTCTTCAGTAACAGTAGCTGGTGGAGCCAAAAGCCACGCTTGGGAGCTAGACCTTGGCTGTGTGGCCTGAGGCAAACCAGGCGACCTCTCTGTGCCTCAGTTTCCTTACATGTGAAATGGGGATAATAATAGTCCCCACCTCAGTGGGTTGTGAGGTTTAAGTGAGTTCATACACAGAAACTATTGGGTTGTCAGAAAAGTCATGACACATTTTTGCAATGAAAAACATAGAAAAAATACATCATGACAACAGTTAGTTGTGTTTGGCATAGAGGGGAAGCTAAGGGTTAACTGATGTTACTTTTGTTATCCGGTGAAACAAGAAGCCTGCACAGCCTGCGAGCCCTTTGAGGGCTCCTTTCCCACCTAACACCTGACCTCAGCTACCTGCCCCAGGCGCCTGAGAGTTTGAGGGCCCCAGATCTGGCCCTTATAGTGTCTCTGTGGACGTGCGTTTCCTTGGGTGGTGCCTGGATTGTGGCCAGTGAGTGAATCAGCGTATCAGTGTTTCTGCATCATTGGAATCTTATGTTTGGTGCCCCAGCCCAGGGACTCTGCCTCACCCTCACCCTCAGCAGGGCAGTGTGGTCTCACCTTGGGGGAAGGGGGGTACGGGGGGTGGTGGAGGGCCAGGAAGATATGGGGTTCCCTGACACAGTTATTGGGAAACACGATCTCCTGAGTGAAGCCCGGAGGCAGAAACTGAAGTGTACCTTGTCGGCTGTTGATGCGTGTGGCTGTGACGCCTTGGCTCAAATTTATCACCTTAGCAGAGCCCCAAGGTGGCTGGCATGGGGATGGACCCAAGCTGAAGGGGGAAGCAGAGCAGAGTAGGGATCTGGACAGTAGACCGTTGCCTGAGAGTGATGCTGTCCTACCCCTAAAGGAATGGGCATTGTGCAGACAGGGCTCAGCGAGGGCACCAGGGTGGGGCCCTGGAGACCCAGCAGCGCCTTTCGCGTCCCTGCTTTGCCTGCACCTGCCCTGGCTATCTGTCTCAGCTCCAGAGCTGTGTGGAACAAGTGTGAAATGCTGCAGGCAGGAGTCCACCCCATGCAAGGACCACGCTGGGTTGAGTTCAGTGCAAAAGGACAGACGTTAATTCCAGTGGGTGCTCTGACAAAATGGGCAGTGACTCACAAGTGATGAGCAACATTGGACTGGGCCCCCAGGAGGCCCCAGGGGAGGCCTGACGGACTGTCCTCCAGCCATCGGCCCCTACTTCTCTGTCTAATGCTCATCTATTCTGTCTCAGACCCTCAGGAAGGCCTGGCATACTGGGACGGAAGCAGTGCCCAGGGCTCAGGCCTTGGCCTCCTACCAGTGGGTCTCAGTTTGTAGCATGCAGAATACAGATTCCTGGGACCTGACACCAGGGATTCTGATTCCCAGGTCTGGGATGGGGCCTGGGAACCTGCACGCGCGCGCGCGCGCGCGCACACACACACACACACACACACACACACACACACACACACACACCCAGCGATTCTGATAAAGTTGGTTGATCCCAGATCACACTTAGAAAAATATCCATGTAGATAGCCCCGTCCTTCCCAGTTATCTCAATCATTGAAATGCAAGTGAGTTTTTGACTGACTTGTTTGGATGTTATCACCACCTGCACTACAGATACTTGGACATGGAGGGCAGCAGCTTGCAGTCACGACACCTATAATAAAATCCTTAAAGGAGGTCTTTTCTCAGAGCACTCGTGCCATTGTGTGGCTGGCGGCTGGCAGAGCCCTGTAAACTGCATTTGCCGAAGGCTGGGTATGGACAAAACAACCCAGAGGCCCTGCCTGGAGGCCGCTATGGGCAGCCCTCCCCACCAGCCTTCTTTGCCCAGAACCCCCCTTGTGCTTACATCAGAACACACTGCTCTGTGTCCATTTCCCCAGCTACACCTGGAAGGCAGCCCAGTCCTCTGTCCTCGCTGCTGGATGAGGGCAGGAATTTTGGTTTCCTAAACCTGCCATGTCGCAGCTCCTCCATGTCCTGTCACAGGCCTGAGGCTCCCGCCACCCACCTGGGTCTCTAGAGGGAGGTGTCCTGTGTTTACCGGTTACAGTCACCCAGCCATCGCACTCCCAAAGCACAGGCCACAATGTCCCATTTATTCCATTTCTCAATTCCTCGAAGCCTGGTGACTTGAGCTAATTTGTAACGACTCCAAATGCTATTATACTCCAGACCTGGAAGCTTGAAGAGTTCAGAGAAACTAGGACAGTGAAGGCCAGCCGGGCTGTAGGAGAGGGGTGTGTCTCCATGGCAACCGTCACACACACTGCAGTGCTCAAGGAAGCGGTGGGTGCATGCAGACGAGCCTGGTCTAGTGTGGCGGCCCGAGCCGCGCGTGCCGCCGGACACTCACCTTTGTACTGCGGGGTGAACTGCTTCATGGCTAGGGGCAGGGATTCGTAGAACCTCTGCTCCCGGGAGACGAGGGGCTTGCAAACAGTGTCCTCGTCATACTTCATCACACTCAGGTGCCCCCCAACCTGGTGCAGGAAGGGCTCCAGTTGCACTCTTACACCGGCGTCCCCGGCATCTGCACTGTTCTGCACAACCATGGCCTGATGTAGAAGTAGCAGCTGCAGAACAGAAGACAGGGCTGTCAGGTCCTCGGTTTTCTCCCTGGCCTTTTCTGTTGTCATAGCATAGTTGTCTTCCCAGCCGTGGGCTCTCGGCGGGGTCCCTGGAAAGCAGAGGAGGAAGGTGGGCATGATGGGAGAGAGACAGTGTGCTGGGGGCAGCACTCAGGAGGACCCACGGTCCCCAGCCACGACCCAGCGGTAGTTAAACAAGACTGTAAACAGGCATCGATTACTTCTGGAATAATCTGTTACAAGAAACTAGTAACAGTGGTTGCCTCCGGGGAGCAGGGCCTTTTTTCTAAATACAGTTTTGTACCTTTTACATTTAAATATTCAAACATTTTTAAAAATCAAACAATATACACAACCGTAGGCTTCCAGAGTGCAGAGGCTGTGCCTTCGCTTCTCATGTCATGTTGCCTGCCTGTCGGGGGGAACACTGATCCCAAGCCCGAGAAGCAAGCAGAGTCCCGCCTGTTGGGGCCCTCAGCATCTAACAGGAGCTTGGGGTACAGGAAAGCTTCATTTTTGTATAGCATAGCTGTGCCCATAAGTCTGCGTCATGGCTCCACGACATAATTGCTATGTGACCTTGGGAAGTTACTAAACCTCCCTTAGCCTCAGTGTCCCTGTCTGTGGAATGGAATAATAATGACACCTACCTCATGGAGTTAGAGACAGAATTGAGATAAAGTCTGTGAAAAGGTTAGCTCAGGGCCCAGAGCTAAGCACTCAATAAATGTGATTTACCATTGTTTCTGGCATTATTGCCTTGGTGGGTCTTATTTTCCCAACAGCTCTGGGTTGTAGGGAAGGCAAGCTTTCTCACCGCCATTTGCAAATGAGGAAAAAGCGAGACCTGAAATGCCCTGCCTGGGCCGGTGGGCCTAGGAACAGAGGCAAAAGTCAAGCGGGGCTCCTTGTCTCTGGGCCTCGTCTTCCGCTGCCTGCTGTTCCCTTTTCCTCCCAAAGGGTGGGCTCGCTGGACCCCAGGCAATTGCTGGGGCTCTGGGCTGGAAATGCAGCTTCTAAAGACGTCCTGACTTTGTCTCAGGAGAGTGCCAAGGAGACACTGCAAGGGAGGCTCATCTGGCCATATTTGTCGTGTCTGAGAGGACATTCCCACAGGGGTGCCCGTCACCACCAGGTTATTAATACTCTCTTCTGCTGGACTCCCAGCTGAGGATGTGACTAGGCTGAGCAGCGCTGGGCATGATAAACCCTCTAAATGACCTTCAGTCCAGACCATGGGCATGGCCGGCTGGCTCCATGCATCAATTTGTTCAGGAACGTGGCTCAGAGAAGCGCCTGCCACCCGCCCAGACCTCTAGCACCAGGTGGCATTGAAAGCCTCAGCCCAGGCTCACTCGTTCCCTCCCTGGGGGACTCTCCTACACTGGCTACTGTTCTGAAGGCCACAGAGTGCCCCTTGGCAGGGGGAAGGGGGTGTCCTGCCTAGTTTGTGCATTTGCTTTGCCGGATGCAGAGTGAGACTTCTGGGAGCTGCCTGCATGGCTAAAGCATGGCTGGGGTGGGGGAGTGGGGAGATTGTGGGTGGGGAGGCCGGAGGCCTGATGGTGAGGGGCCTGTGCCTGAGACTATAGCCCAGGCCTTTCCCCAGCTCTGCTCTAAGACCTCACAGAGCTGAGCCCTCCGGTCCCGGGAGCTGAGAAATGAAGTTGGTGGGAGGCACCCAGATGCATTGGGAAATCAGAAATCAGCCCAAGGACGACTTGATGTCACAGTTGCTTGGCAAACCCAACCCTATTTGCAAATTTGGCAGAGGCTCCAAGGAAGAAAGAAGAGAAAAACCAGAGTGGCCCCAAACCACTCCTCTCTCTGGATTCGCTTGTATGTCGGCATTTGCCAGCTGACCTGTCTGTCCCTGGGGCGAGGGGGAGGCAGAGGCTCTTCTGGTAATTAGAGGGCCAGCCAGGTTGTAGAGTTCATGGATAGGCACTCCTGGAAGGCGCCTGGGCCCTGTCCCTCACACTTGTCTCCCTAGGGCCAGGCCCAGCACTAACCAGGCCTGGCCTTGCCGAGCGAGCCCAGCTCCGCCGACGGCCGAGCAGTATCGCGGCAGGCCCTCATGCCCGCGCACTAGGCACTCCACTGACATCCTCCCCCCACACCCCCTGACTCCATAAGGAGCTCTAGGGACATGGATGTCACCTCACAATGACAGCAGGGAAGGAAATAATAAATGGAACCATCATGTTGTGCTTGCCGTGTGTAAGGCAATGTTCTAGGTGCTTTATATGAGTACGGATGCACACATCTAAGCCTCACAACTACCCTGTGAGGCAGTATTATCAGCCCATTTACACACAAGGAAAAGGAGGCACAGAGAGGTTAAGTTACTTGCCTGTGTGCACCCAGCTAGTGTGGGGAGAGCAGGCATACATTTGAACATTAGCCCCAGAGTGTGCATATCACTACGCGGTGGGGAGGCTGAGGGCCCTCGTTTATCTACTACCTTGAGAGTCAGGAATTTGGGCCTCAAGGAGGCTGGGTCTTGACCAAAGTGACCTACAAGTCAGGCTGTGCTGGGGCAGGACCCAGGTTGACAGTGAGTGCATGTCCTAGTGGCGGGTGGGCTCCATACCTCAGAAACCATCAGCGGGTGTCAGGGAAGGCCCACCTACAGCTGGGGCTTGTCACTGACCTCAGGGCTTTCTGGCTGGGGATGTCAACCAGACCTGAGAGGCACTGTCATTCACAGATGCTCTCAGGAGCCCTGGCTGAACCTTCTCAGAGAGCACGGAGCGAGCCACAATGACCCCGGGCCTGCAAGACAGCTCACAGCAGTGTTACAAACTCTTCTGCCCTTAGACTTGGGATGGGTTGGTAGTGATGGGGTGTCGCTGGGTAGTCACCCTGGGGAAACTGAGGCTCTTCCTCTCAAGGGTCATCTTAGGGTGGGTATTGTGTGACCTCTCAGACTCCTCCCACTCCTGAGTTGTGTGGCTTCAGTTCTGAAACAGGATGGTGGAAAGGGGCGGGGGAGGGCAGATGGACAGTGGCTTCAGTAGCCTGAGCACCTACCTGAGCTGGGCAGGTGGGCTCTGCAGCTGCTCAGGGAGGCATTCTGTGGCCTCCACTTGGCACTGACACTCACCTTGGATTCCCAAGGAAGCTTGAGGTTTCTCATCTGTTGCTGTCTTTGTGTGCAGCCTCCTGCTTTGTGGGACAAAGCCAGGGAAGGCCTCCATTCTTCCCATCCCTCCCTCAGATGTCCCAAATAAATAACTCCACTTGACAGACCTTTCTTAGCCCAGACCTTCCTTTCGCCACATGCAGGCTCTTCTGTTATTGCCATGGGCCTTGGCCTTTCATCAATGCCTCTGGGCCCCATTTCTGTTTCCTAAGAGCACTGGGCAAGGAGACAGGAGCCCAGGTCCGTTTCAGCTGTTCCAGCAGCTTGCTGACCCCCTGACACGCACTGGGTCTTGGTTTCCCACCCACTGCCACAGCCTCGCCATGATGCTCAGATGACAGAAGGCACAGCACTCCTCTGTGGAGGCCTCTTCCCAAGCGCCTCCTTCACAGGGTTTATCACTGTGTGGATGATTCTCAGGACTGACTCAGCTTGGGTGCCGGGAAGGCAGGTGGGGCGCTCGCCTGAGACAGGACCTCACGCCTCCTCTGACACACTTGCTGAATACCCTGGGCTCCCGTTAGTGTTCCAAAGGGAGACAAATGTCTCTGTCTCCAGCCCACGCCTCCTCCCACAGTCCCACAGCCAGACTCCAGAGCCAGCATCCTTCCTAGTGCTTCTTGGGGAGAGAGGGAGTAAGGATGGGAGGAGAGGGGGCGGAAGAGGTGAGATGCCTCCCAGCTAGAAGAGCTCAGCTTAAAGGCCCCTCCCCCAGGAAGGGTAGACATAGGGCCCCGGGTCTGTGTCTTCCTGCCCTGTCACTGGGTTACGTCCTGGGTGACGAAACTCTGGGCCTCGCCCCAGGAGGTTCAAAGGCTATTTCTCTGACGGGGCCCGGCCATTGAGCTGGTTGTTAAACAAGGCCCTGGGCCGTCTGTGTCAGTGCAGCCCTGCGGGGCCTGAGTGGCAGCCAGCCTGCTGCTGGGTTACAAGACACTCCCTGGTCTAAAAGGAGGGTCAGAGACAGCAGGGCCTGTGGTTGTACTTGGCTTCCAGAGTGGGGACAGATGACAATACCGGGAATGTCAGGCACAAAGACGGGTGCCACCCATCCCGCTGAGGTGGGTGAGTGTATCATAGCTCGGCACATTTTCTTTCCTGAGCGCCTGTGTGTAGATAACCCCTGCCCACATGCAAATCTTAGTTCATTAAAAATCACAGGAGAGTGTTAGTTTCTGTTTCAAACTCGCCACTCCCATTTTGGGGAAGATGGCAGGCGAAACCACAAATCAAACTTGTCAGGGTTCAAACTTGGACTAAATTAGTCCTGGACTCTATCTTCTCAAAGTCTGTCAGCTCCTTCAATCTGGAAACAAGTTGGCTGACTGTGGTCATTGTCTCGGCGGCTCGCAAATATTCTGGTGTTCTCTCAGGAACATGACTCTACTGCCTTTGCCCTTTGAAGCTAAGCGTGGCCACATGATTTCTCTGGCCAACCTAACGTGGATGGGAGTGACAGGTCACTTCTGGTGAGAGCTTTAAGAGCAGGCAGTTCCCCACATTCCTCTTCCCTGGCTGTGGTCATCCTGGAAGCACGGTCACTCCCTGAGTGACTATACATACTGGCTGTGCAGCACGACAGAGACATCAATCTCTTAAATCAGGCCACTGAGATTTGGGGATGGTTTCTTATGCAGCACAGCCTAGTCCATCCTGACTAATTCACCAGCTCACAGCTGTGAGGTCCTTAAGTTGAAAGTGATCTCGCTTGAATCAGACACTCAAGTATTTCATTGCACAAAGATAGCTATACAATAATAGCCACTCCCATTGAGCATCTTCTGTGGACCACTGGCTTTGCAATCACCACCTCTGTTTCTTAAGAGAATCCTTTTTCCAGTGGAGAAAAGTCAAAAGCTTTCCCAGGGTCCAGAGCTCGTGAGCACTAGAGCTGAGATTCAGGGCAGCGAGCCTGTTATTCTAAGGCTCCTGTCCATTCTGCGCCACCCTGCAGTCTTTGTCTGGAGTCCCGAGGCCCAAGTCTGGCTCTCAGGCCAGGGTCCTGTCTGAGGCTTCCATCAGAAACAGGAGCCTTCCAGGTATTTGCAGGGGCTGGGCAGCCAGGGCGCCACACCTCGGGGCAGCATGCTGCCGGCAGAAAGGCTCAACCAGCCGCTCAGCAGGTGGACTCAGTGCCGTGGGTAAAGGGCTTCCACCGTGGGCCGGTGGAGACCTTACCCAAAGGCACAGCACCAGCAGTATTCACTACAGACTCGAACCATAACACCCACGGAGTGCGATCATTTCTCTAGTGTATATAACGCTTTGGTGATTACTGAAATACAAATTCATTTAAAGGCATTATTGCATTCCTAGCAGTTTCTATCATCATCTATTTTCTCAATCAACAGATACTTAAACGTATAATGAGTATTGCAGGGGAACTCATAGGGAAAAATTATGTTGAAAAATGGGTCCTAGTTGAAAAGGTTAGGAGAGATGCTGTTGGCTGAGATGGCGGTGGTGGGAGGGGCCTGGGAAGGGGTGTGAGTGGGGAGAGATGTTGGCTGGGCCTGGGGGAGCTCGAGGAAGGCCTGTTTGGGGTATGTGTGCAGGGTAAGGAAGAGGGAGGGCTGTGTGGGGAGGAAGAGGAAGGACACCACATGGGCCTGGTCCAGCTTCAAGCCTTCCACACTGTGCTGCGGCCATTGGCATGGAGGGGACAGAGGGGGCCTCTGGCCACCTGACTGGAAGTGTCTGTGTGGTTCCGGCTCAGTATAGGAAGGAGGCAGTTGCCTGAGATCACTGGGGTGTAGAAGCCTTCAGGACCACATCCCAATAAATCCAGGGGAGGGGGCATTCCAAGGAGGAGATAATTAAGAAACAGCTTGTAGCAAAAGAAGACTGCAATATAAAACGTGTCAAGCTGCAGATTCAAAAGCAGCATGGTTTATAGCCCACCCTCTTGCCTCTGAAGCTCTAACGTACATTCGCAGGCCTCTTGGAGCCAGAGGTTTGGTACAAGTACCATTCAATGTCTTCGCGATGCCCAAGGGAGCATTTTTTAATCTATTAGAGATGAGAGGACCCAAAAACCATTTAAAGCCACTTAGGTCGTAATGGGCAGAATTTTGGTATTTCTCACATGGTGGAGGGTTGTGTATCATCTGGGGCCATCTAGGCTGGGAAAGCACAAGATTATTTTCTGGAGAAAAAAATTACATGTTAAAATCCATTCTAAAAATGACTCAAGGGTTATAGGCCTGTGTGCCCTCCGTCTGCATGGTCCCTGGCCCGGTGGGATCAATATTGGACGCCGGGGGACTTCACACATCACCTCCCCAGCTGTGGCTGAAATATGTGGCTTTGGAGAGCGTCCATTTCCCAGCAAGCCTTGATCCCCAGAATCACAGAGCAATACTTCATATTCCTCAGTTGCTGCAACTTATTTCGAGGCTGATTTTATCCTTTGAAAGAAGATTTTTTTTCCTCTCCTTTTCTCTTAACATTTAAAATCTCCCAATGTTCCTCCAGCTTGAGGAGCAAATGTGATTTTAATACAGCAATTATTAGTTTAGAAGCCCTTCAGCCACTGACAAATGTCCTTAGCAGCACCAGCCATGTTCTGAGCACGCTGTCAGGGCAGGAGACGCATGAGGCAAAGATGACTCAAGAAGCCGAGATGTTGGAAGGGCCGCTCTGGCGGAGGCAGAGGCTGGAGGGCTTCTCCCTTCCCAGGCCCTAACACATCCTGACCTTGGGTCCTCAGCCCCCTGGACGTGGCCAGTAACAGCTGTACCAGTCCCTCCAAGGCTTGTCCCCATGAAGCTGCAGCCAGGATCTTGGCTATTGCTAAACACTCTGCCCAGTACGTTTCCCAACCTCTGACACCCTACGCCACACCTCCCCACCTTGCTCTAAGTAATATGACCAACCACCTGCCTTGTGGAAGAGATAGGTTTAGCCCGTGGTTAGCATGGCAACTTTATGGCTGCGAGAAGAAACAGCTTTTAAGATCAAAACATAATAATAGGGTGGAGGAAGTGTGTGTGAGTGTGTAGATGAGTGTGTGAGCATGTGTGTGAGCATGTGGTTATGGTCTTTCAGGCCACAGAGCTAAATTGGCCAACTGAAGAGGAGGCCTCTTGGGAAGCCTGCCAGCGAGCCTTCCCCCAGCAGAGGGCAGCAGCCAACGTGCAGAACCGCTCAGAGGAGTCACTGGCCAGAACTCTACAGCCAGCCAATACCTCCTGGCCTAGCGACCTGGGGACACATTCCTGAACCACCCTGGGTTTGCCAGGTCTGTCCTCAGAGAGCTCAGACAGCAACGAAATGTCCCTGCCTTTCCAGACGGCTGTTTTTAAAGAGCTCAGAAGTTATCATCAAGGTTGCTGCCCTTATGTTCCCTTCTTGCCCGCCCCCCCCTGGTTTTTCTAAAGGTTGGCTGCGGGGAGCTTCCTGCCCTGGATGAAGCACATTCTGAGGAGTGGGGTGCCTGGCTCAATTCATGGGGACGGACCCCCAAACCAGGGACAGGGCTTGTCGGGGAGGAGCTGGGGTGAGGGCAGTGGAGACACAGTTGAGCAGAGTGGAATGTGGTCTTCAGCATCTCCACTCAACAGGTCCCTCTGGGGCAGGCGGACCCCAAGGTCCCTTCAGCTGCCTCTGGGCCAGCCCAGCTGAAGGAGGAAGAGTAACTAGCATGAGGGAAGGGCTGCCAATGTGGCACTGGGTGTGCGGACCCCTTGCCTCACTTCCTGTGCCCACCTCCCTGCCTCCCCACCCCAGCCAATGCCCCAAACAACCTGATGCATCAGTGCTCAGTGCTGTAAAGTTGATTGCTGTTCCTGTGGCTGCTGGTCAACCGACAACAACCATCTGGATTTCTGCCTGGGAAGGATTGATTCATGTGCCCTGCTCAGAGCAGGAGAAAGCTGGGGAAAGCTGCTGGCCATGGAGTGGGCCCAGCCTGGCCTGCCGCCCCCAGGATGCCCAGGGGCCACAGCCCCTTTGCAGAGGAGTTTCTGGGATCCTTGATAAGGAACTGGCTCTCAGGAAGCACGGTGATGCAGGGGAGACCAGGAGACCTAGTTCTGCCCCAGACGCCCGTCCTTTCCTCTCCAGGCCTTAGTTTCTCTATCTGTCCTGAGAGCTGTCTGACCCAGCCACGTGCTTACCCTCCTATGGGACAATTCACGTCAATGTGGTGGGAAAACCAGGGGTGGGGAGTGGTTGGCAGAGACGCGTCCAGATTGAGAGACTTAGAAGACGTACTGACCCAACGCACGTCGGTTGGTCTAAACAAAGCATTAAAAAACATTTAGGGGGCAATTTGAATATGGACTGGATATAGACATTCTTAAGGACTCATTAATTTTTTTAGTGGGATAATGACATTGGGGTTATATAAGAACCTACTCTGGGGAGGAATGCTGGGATGTCTATAAATTACTTCAAAACGTTTTAGCTTTAACGTAGCCGATGAAGCAAATACGGCAAAATGCAAACAACTTAAATCCAGATGCAGGATATGCAAGTGTTCATTATATCATCCCCTCTATTTTTTCCAATAGGCTTCAAGTTTTTCATAGTAAGAAGGTTAAAAATAAACTGGTAGCTTTTCAAAGCTGTAACAGCCCAGGCCCTGTCCCAGGGGGTCTGAATCTCTGGGGAAGGGGCATGGCATTGATGATTTTAGGCCCCTAGAGATCCTGAGGACCATGGCAGGCTCAGGCTTGGGTCTCCGGTTCACTGGAGAGCCTAGGAGAGCTCCTGCGGGGTGGGGGGCAAAGACTCTGCCACTGCCCAGAGCAGGAGGCCCTGGTAGTCACATGCCTCTGATGCCCATGGTCCACCAGCACTCCGTTCCATGGTGGCATCCCACACCCACGCCCTGAGCTGCTGCCCACAGCTCTGATGTCATCCTAGCCCCGTGGCCTCAGCCAGGGGGAAGGGTGGGGCTGCTAGGACAGGACATGCTGGGACAGGACATTCCTGGGCTCGGGCAGTGGTGCCCACTTCTCCCAGGACAGCTGCCTCTGTCAAGGGTTAGGCCCAGTGTGGAGTGAGACTCATTGGCTCTAAGCCCTGCTCCTGCCCCACGGCTTCCTCTGCAGTCCCAGCTCAGCCCGGCACCCCCAGCTCCTTGCCTTCCTACAGGGGCTGCAGGAAGGGGAGGGTTGGCATTACCGCAGGGGAAGGGGGAGAGGGATGGGACGGAAGCAAAGGACAGGATTTCTGTGCTGCTGAGCTGTTGCAGCTTGTTCCCCGTAAACACACAGGTGTGCGCAGATGTACAAACAGACACGCAGACGCACCGGCACCTCTGCAGCGTGGATCCTTTGTCAGCCCTGCATAGAGACAAGGACCACTCCCTCAGACCGCATGGTCTGAGCAGGCTCTGTGGCCTTTAGACCTTCTTTTCCTTTTGCCTTGCTCAGGCACCACCAAGGGCTCAGCAAGGCCCTCCATCCCTACCCCCAAGGCAGCACTCACCAGCGCCTCCTTCCCGGTGGGGTCGGTGGGGTGGTGGAGAGTGTGTGGAAGAGAGGGTCCAGCAGAAAGCAGTCTTCTCTTTCAGTGCCTACTGACTGCAAAGGCCTTTCCCAGGGTCTCAGTGTGAAGAAGTCACTGTCCACTACAGCACTGGTGAGAGGTCTACCCAGAGGGCCAGGCTACTGCGGCCTGGGGAGGGGAGGTCACCTGACCCTGGGGAAGGGCTGGCAGGGGCTGGGGTGTCCAGCTGTCAGCTGGTATTTCCTGCTCTGGGAGGGGGGAGGAAGAGGAGGAAGAGGAGGCGTGGACTGATAGGAAAGAGAGCTCTGCTCCGCTGCCCGGCTGGGTGTCAGGCCCTGCGTACCAAGGGTCAATTGCCAAGGCCTCTGGTTACTTTTTGATTCTCATCCATGGGGTAAGGCTAGCATGGGGAGCCATGTTCTCCCTTGCCCCTGTCTCCCTGCCTCCACACCATTCCCCACAACCTTGCTGCTGGGTTTTCCTCAAGCTGTGGCCACCTGAGAGAAGGCAAGTCACGCAGCAGGACAGTCATCTAATTAACAGTCAACCAGCTTGAAGACTAGGCTGACTCAGGAAACTGCCAGACCAGTGTCTGTTGTCAGTGGGTGGGTGGATGGGTGGGTGGGGGTGTTCAGCAAGCCAAAGGGAAATTCCAGTATAAGTGTTTGGTGGGAGAACATGGGGCTTAAGGGGCCCCCCTCACCTAATTAGGGGGGAGCAGGGAAGGCATCCTGGAGGAAATGGCCAACAGAGACCTGAGGGAGAAATAGGATCACCTATGTTGGGTTTTGGGGAGGGTATGAGAAGAGTGCTCAGGGAAAGGGGAGAGCACATGCAAAGGCCCAGAGGCAGTGATGGTGGGTGGGGGCAGGGAGGAGGGCTGGTCAGGGAGGCAGAGGCACTCAGACCGGCTGGAGCATGCAAGGAGCAGGGAGTGATGACAGATGAGCCTCCCAGAACTTTCCTTAACTTCTCAGAAGGAACTAAAGCGTTTTATGCCAGGAAGGGCCAGGCTCAGGTTTGTGTTCAGAGCTCTCTCTGCTTTGAGGAGAGCAGATTGGGGAGCAGTGGATCAAAAGCAGGCAGGCAGGTCTGGAGGCCCCAGGTGCCGTTCTCCAGGTGATGCCAGCCTGAGGGGAACAGAGGGCAGTAGGGTGGAAGGGAGGCGGTGAGGAGGCAGCCTTGACTAGGTCTGGTGACATGTGGATGGGGAGAGATGGGTGGAGACAAAGGACAGGTTGCCAGGAGACAGGCTTTGGGTCTGGGTGAGCCTGGACCAAGTGCTAGGAAGGGCTGAAGTCTGCAGTTAGGCAACTCACGCGACCCCAGGCTGCAGTTCCGCGGGGTACTGGGCGCCCCACCTGCCCAAGGCCCAGCCTGTCCCTTCCTGGGCTTCTCTGTGCGTGGGCTCTCGGAGGCTCGGCAGCAGCCTTGGGGCTTGGCCGCCTCTTGTCCCCTGGTCTGTTCCAGCCTCTCTCTGACTCTGGGCCACATCCCCCATGTCCTTTCTTTCCCCAGGGTCTCCTCACCCATCTTCTGGTTCTAACAGGGTCCCCCCAGACCTGTTGCTCCAGCACTGAGATGTACTGCCTTTCCATCTCCCCGCTTTGGCATCCCCACATGTGTCCATGGAGAACTCATTCCATACAGACGGCCTTGCCCCCAGGTTTTGACAGACGGCGACATGGGAAATAAGGCGGGCGAGTACCCCGGTCTCCTGGCTCTTGTCCCAGAGGTCCCTGCAGCCATTGTCCACTCAGTGTTGTCTGCACCCACTCCAGGCCTGGCATCGCACAAAGTGCTCAACAGATGTGCTAGCAGCAATGAACAAGGTATCCTGGAAAGGCCACAGCAAGTCTGGGGGGGCTCCGCACCTGCCAGCCCAGCTGCCCTTCCTGTAGCAGACATCCTTTCCCGTCCTCACCTGCAGTCCTCCCCACACCCAGACAGGGCAGAGCCCTGCAGACATGACAGGAATTCATGGGTGTCCTGGTTTAAAGTGAGGCAAGGATCCCATGCATGGCCCCCCTCTCTCTCCCCAGCCCAGGGTGGGGGATCGCATTTCCCAGGGAAGGCAGCTGGCCAGGCTGCCCTGGGAGCCTCCCTGCCCCATGGGTCCCCCTCACTGTCCAGCCGTATGCTGGGCTCTGGTTACCTGGCCCGAAAAAGAAGGTGTGACCTTTCTCCCCAGCCCTCCCCCACCTCCCCTTTCCCACCTGGCTGGACGCAAATCCTGGTCCTGGGAATCACCTCAGGGCTGAGCCCGGAGGCCCTTAGGGGTGCGGGGGGCGAGGGGGGGGGATCGCCCACCGGAGCCCGATGGCCAGTGAACAGCTGAGCCGGGGGAACCAGGGCTTTGGGAGGGTCAAGTCCACATTCCAGCACCTGCTTTCTGTTTTTGTTGTGTTGTTGTTGTCAAGAACAAAGTTTTACCACTGACTTCTTATTCATCCATTTATTTAACAACAGTTTTGAGCCCCTAATATGTGACCGGAGACACAGGGCAGTAAGTAAAACACACAGGTCCTGCTGCCTCGTACGTCGTAGCCAGAGATCAGGTGTTTTCTGTTATGAAATCAAACAGGCGGCTTTATTTCTGTTTCCCAACTGTGGCCAGGTTCTCTCCGTGGTCATTTCCCGAAGTTCAGCTTTGCCTGCGAGATGCCTGCTGCTAAGCCTCTTTCCACAGCCGTGTCAGCGACCCATCTCTGCCCGTGACAACACCTGGCCCACCCTCTGGGCCTAGCTCCTGCCCTTCTCCAGGAAATCAGCCCTGACCAGCTTGGCTCTTCTGCGGCCAGAGCACTCCAGGCCAGCTCTTACATGCCACCATTTGGAGGCAGAAAATGCCTGGGGCTCATAAGCACACACCAGCTATTTGGGGGAAAGGGGTGGGCTAGTCCCTCCCTTCTCCTCTCCCACCCCGGCCTGAAGGACCGTTTAGGACCTTCCCTTTCACTGCTGCCTGCCCTGGCAGGTCATCCGTCACCACACCCATCCTGCTGATTTCACGTCCCAAACTGGACCCCTTTGCTCTGTCTCCACAGCCACTACCCTGGCCCTCCACCATCTCCTTAACCAATGACTTCCCTGGTGTCCTCCCTTCTCCTCACACCCCCATTCCTACCATCCATTCCCCCTGGAGTGATGTTTCAAAACAATTTGGGTCATGTTACTTACTTGCTTAATACTCTTCAGTGGCTCCCTGTCCTTAATACAATCCAAAGCCCTCCCCAGGGCCCAGCCCTGCCCACCTCCCCGGCCCCATCACACAGGATGTCACGGCCCCATCACCCTGGCCTCCATGGTTCAGCCACACCTTGTGCCGGGTCCTTGCACTTGCTGTCCCTTCTGCCTGGGATGTCCTGCCCTTACTTCTACACCTGGCTTATTCCTCTTCACCCTTCAGATGCCAGCTCAAGCATCACCTCCTCCAAGAAGCCCTTCCTGACCTCTCTGACATGGTCTGCCACCCAGTACCTTTCTTTAGAAGCACTTATCCCAGATGTAGTTGCACTTATACGATTATTTGCTCCTTGCATGATTCCCTTCCTCGATGGTGACTTGGCTTATTTTGCTCTACACTGTGTCCCCAGCATGTAGCACAGCACCAGCCTCCCAGCACATGTTAGGTGAATGAATTAATGAATGAATGAATGTGTAAACTCATTCTTGGTCTCTGGCTTCCCCTTCCATCCTCTCGATGTTGTGGCTTTCACAACAGGAGGTGTACAGAGGAGCCAACCAGGAGCCACCCACAGCTGGTGCCTGGGGGTTTTCTTCCCTCTTCCCAGCCCCTGCCTGGCATGGAGGCCTTGGCCTGATTACGTGGTTCTGTGAAATCCTTCCTTAGCAGCTCTTCCACCCCGCCCCCACCACCCAGCTGCCCTCATGACCCAGTTTTCCCGCTCTAGAGACAACAACAACACTTCATGTTCCAGGACATGTCTTCACCCCCTTCTCTTGGTGTAAATGTCACGGCTGCCACAATGCTGCCACGATGCTGCTGGCCTGCCCAGGTTCCAGCAAAAGCCCCTCCTCTCCTGTGCTGGGCCGCTGCTTGCTGCGCCCCTGTTGGCATACCACCCTCCCCTTCTTTCTCTTCTTCCCCCTCCCTGGCCATGTGGGGGCCTCCGAGACAAATCTAAAGACTGCCCCATCCATGGCCCTCTCCCCTCGGAGCGAGGAACCCCACCTTACAGGCCTGGACGGTGACGCTCAGAAGGAAAGCCCAGTCAGTCTTGTGGTTTCCTCACAGTCCTCTCTGTCTCCCCCCTTTCCTGCTTGTTTGTTATTTCCTCTGCTGTCTTGGCTTTTTCTGTCTCTGGCTTTTGTTTTCCTTCTCTCACATCCTCATGTTACCTTTTCTGTTTCTGCTGATACTTCCTGTTCTCATTGTGCTGTGGTCAGCCATGTGTGAGTGTGAGTGTGCATGTGTGTGGGTGCAGGTATGCATTCAAGTGTGGGTGTGTCAGTGCCTCAACACCGGGGAGCACGTTGGGCTGAACAGGTGTGTCCTGATTAGTGAGCCTTTGGGAACAGGTGCTCTGGAAAGGGCACATTATGGGATTCTGCGCAAAGGCTTGGGCACTGAGGGACCTCACACGGGCCCTGCACGCCTGAAACTGACTCCCAGAGCAAGGTCCCAGACATGGAGCCCCTTGGCTTCCTTCGTGGTTGATGCACTGATCTCACTCACCTGCCTCCCCAGTTCCCCCTGAACCGTCCACAGCCACCCTAGATGGAGGTGCTCTGGGCCCCCTAAGGGTCAGTCAACTCCTCCATCATCTGCCATCCCTTCCCTAGAAAGCCCAGGATGGAGTACATGCAGAGGGAGGCTGCTGTCCAGCCCCTCACAGTCCGAGGAGTCTCGAAGCATGGTGGCTGGCGGTTCCTTCTGAATCGTGTCCATGCCAGCCTGACCCGTCCCCGAGTTCCTGACCCCACCTGGGAACTTCCAGCCTGGATCCCATCCAGTCTTCTGCTCCAGAACCTGACTGGGCCCCTGTTGGGCTCCCCCTGGCGGAGGAGGGGACCCAGCCCATGGCAGCCATTCCCCACGCCTGGGCCTTCACCTGCCCCAGGGAACCCAGGAATCTGAGGAGACTGCACAGCAGGGGTAGGTGTTAAACCATCTGTAAGTCAGCTGGGCTACCTTGACTCTGAAGCTACAGGATGTCATCAGCCAGTGCTGGGAGCAACCTCAGGAGCACCTGACATGTTGGCCAGGTGCTGGGGGGAGTGGGGAGTGCAGGCTCAGGGTCTGGGAGTGGGGCAGTTGCCGAGGGAGCCACCACAGCCACCAGCAAGGCCGTTGCTCAGCAGGGCTCGGTTCTCCACACACACACATTATATCCTTTGATACCCCTGCCCCCACTCCACTCAAATGTGAGGTTGGGGCTGTTACTACCCTCATTTTATAGCTGAAAAACGGAGGCCCAAAGAGACCTCATGCCACACAGCTACTAATTAGCAGAGCCAGGATTTGAACCTGGGGTCCCTCTCTTATTCACCAGGCTGCCCCACAGTCACACACCAGTGCAAGAACGCCTCCCCATGCCAGTAGGAAAGCATGGGGTGATCCCTCCCTTCCCCAGCCAAGCCCAGGGGCCAGGTACGGGTAGGCAGGTGGCAGGAGGGCGGTGTTTACTGGTTCCCACATATGGACACAGGTGGGGAACTTTGCACAGGGCTGGTTACCCCAGCAGTGCTGAATTCTGAGCCATGTCCCCCAGCTCACATCTGGCTGATGTGACACCTCCCCAAGACAGGACACCTCCCCAGAAAGGACACCTCCCCAAGACAGCTCTTAGGAGGGCGAATTCCTGTGGTTGTTGATCCACGGAAGAGCCAGTGTGTAGCACCAAGACCCCAGTTACATGGCATCAGTATTTCAGCGTATGTCTCCTGAAACAATCCACGTGTAACATGTATGAGGCCTCCCCAGTGACTGACATAAAGCCATCACAGGAAGGACCCCGCCCTGCCCGAGAATTCCCAGAGAATTTTGCTACCCTGCCCTCCTCAAGAGAACAGCCTGTCACCTGTCTTCAGGGCACGAGAGTCGGGGGATGGGGAGGTCCCTGCCCCAGAGCATCTCCCCAGGGGATGAACCCACTACTCATTCCTTTAGTTATAACAGTTTGTTTGGTTCCGCTGGTCTGAGCAGTGCTTTACAGAAAGAAATGAAATCCAGAATGTCAGAGCAGGAGGGTCCCTTAGAGGCCACCTGCTATAGTTTTTTCATCTTACAGGAGAGGAGAAACCAAGCCAAGTTGCAAAGAGAGGCAAGGCCCTGCCCGTAGTGGCGTAGCAGTCAGTGGAAGAGCCACACTTATCCCAGTCCCACGGCTGCCAGTCCTGGCTGCACAGGATGGAGGGCTGGACTGTAGATGTGGACACACCTGGGTTCAAGTCCCAGCCCTAC
>NW_017731681.1:1828647-1830980 GCF_001890085.2 Hipposideros armiger | reverse complement strand
GCCCATATAAAGTGCATGAGGAGGGAGAAGTTAATCTGCTTGCTACGGAGAGTGGGCTCCGGGCCTCCCAGGGGAGGTGGCTTCCAAGCTGGGCCTTGAAGGTGCATAGGAATCCCCAGGCAGAGAAGGGAAAGGGAACAGCGAGGGGGATAGCATCCACAGTAGCACAGAGGCACAGGAGAACACGGCACTTCCGGAAGCCTTCAGGTGGCTGGAGAGGGGTGGGGGTGGGGTGGCAGGTGGAGAGAGGACACTTGTCTCTCCTCCCTTACAGAAATGCTCATGTTTGAGTGTGAAACCAGGACCACAGCCTCTTGTAAGAGCAACACTTGGCCGCTCACACAGAATTTTTCTGTCATTTCACAGATGAGGAACCAAAGGCCTGCAGAGGGGCTGACTCCCCAGAGACCCCCAGCCGGGCAGGTAGAGGCAGCTGGGGACCCAGATATGCTGACTCTCAGGCTGGGAACTGACTTTCAGACGTGGGTGGTGGGAGCTGGGGAGGATTTACTTGAGGAACTGGGTTATACAAGGCGATGATAGTCTGCTCGCTCTCAGGAAGGTCTGGGCTGGGCCTGAGAAAGTGATGGGCAGGGATGACAGCCTGGGGGCGGCTGACGCGTATTATTTATGCTTGTTTCTCTGCAAGTCCTTCAGGGCTGAGAAGGTAATTGAATAAGTGAGTGTGAGCAAATGCAGGCGATCATTTAATTGTGGCAGAAAATGAAGTTGTTTGCAGCTGGGGGCGGCCAGCCCATTATCGCTGGCCCTGGTTTCTGCTGAGCTGGGTAAGCGGGACTGGAGTGGCCATCCATCCTCGGCCTGCCCCCATTCGATCCCCTGGCAGCTGTCCCCATGCCTGTAGGCCCTGGGGAGGCTGGTGGTCAGGGAGTTTGTTCTTTTGCAGCTCACTTCCCATGCCCCCTTCTCTGCCCTGGGAAGGCCCTGGAGGCTACGACAGACAGCGAGGGCTCTAGGAGGAACCGGGAGTGCCAGGGGATGCCTGGGGCCTGGTGGCAGTGGCAGGGGCTCAAGTCATGACATTTGGAAGAATAGACACACGTAAAGCCCTTGTATGTGCAGGCACTGTTCTAGCCACTAATTGTATCAACTCAGTTACCCCTCTAATCACCCTGTGAGGGGCGTGCTATTATAGCCCCAGGTTTCACAGATGAAGAAACTGAGGCATGACTCCTGACTCCTTGCACTGGATTGAGAAGCCCTGAGAGGCGCTGAGATTCTGGGGGGCCCAGTAGGGGAGTGCAGCAGTGAGATGTAGTGAAGATCTAGCCATAAGGATCCCACAGGGCCCTGCACGCTTTCTCCCATCTCACCTCTTGTCATCCACTCTCTACCCCTCCGGGCAAGACCAGGCCAGAAGCCTGGAGCCCAAGTTCAGAAGCAGGAGGGGGCCCTTCAGGCCTGGGCCACCTCAGTCCCCAGAGCTTGGGCCCTCTGGTGCCCTTTATAGCCCTTCTGGGAGGCGGATAAAATTAGGCTTGGAACGTGAGAAGCCAGTTCATCTTCCCAGGTTGGGCAGCCCTAGTGGCCCCTGGGGAATGCTGGGAAGGGCAGCCCCGCTGACTGGAGGGGCCAGAGCAGAGCGGGGGGCTGGGTCTAGCCCCAAACTGCAGGTGAGCTCAGGCCCTTCCCTGGGCTTTCTGCATTTTGTCTGCCCCTGCCTGTGCCTCTGGACCTCACTCTTGTGCCTGTGACACAGGATGCTAATGCTCCCTGCCACAGTCACTGGTGCCCTGTGGTGAGGAGCTGGAGAGCCATCAAGAGGGACTCCTGTTTCCTGAGCTCCTACTGTGCTCAAAGTGCTCTGTCTGTCATCCCACTGAAGGCTCACAGGGAACCCATGGGGTTATTGTTCAATCAGTTGTTCATTCCACACGAGGTTACTGAGCGGAGCTCCATCTTTGTGTCAGGCACAGACCCCAAACTGACAAAAATCCCTCACGTTAACTGGGAGACAGACAGTTAAAATAAGTAAAACAAGTAGAGGGTAGATGGTGAGTGCTAGAGAGAAAAATAGAGCGGGGAAGAGGTGTGGTGTATTGGGAGTTCTAATTTTAGACAAGGAGGTCAGGGAAGGCCTCGCTGACAAGGTGTCTTTTGAGCAGAGACTTGAGGAGGTGAGAATGCTAATGTGTAGAAACCAGGGGTAGGGGATCCCAGGGCAAGTGCAAAGGCCCTGGGGCAGGAAGGAGGAGGTTGAGCAGAGGGAGGAGGGGCGAGTGG
Organism: Hipposideros armiger; assembly: GCF_001890085.2. Lineage (NCBI taxonomy): Eukaryota > Metazoa > Chordata > Mammalia > Chiroptera > Hipposideridae > Hipposideros > Hipposideros armiger. The sequence continues at coordinate 1,828,736 of NW_017731681.1, read as the reverse complement.
TAGGAAAGGTGGTCAGAAGTGTGTGTCTGTGTGTGTTTGTGTGAGTGTAAGAAAGAGGATAAGAGAGAGAGAGAGAGAGAGAGAGAGAG
>NW_017731681.1:1817891-1828152 GCF_001890085.2 Hipposideros armiger | reverse complement strand
AGAGAGAAAGAGAGAAAGAGAGACTGGTATCCTAATCCCAGGAGGGATGTGGTTTGACTTCGATTTTAACAAAATTGCTTTTGTTACTGAGCGGAGAACTGACTGTTGGGGACAGGACAGGCTACCTAATTTGCAGAGCCCAGTGCAAAATGAAATAGTGAGACCCTTGTTAAAAAATTATTATGAATTTCCAGATGGTGACGGCAGAACATTAAACCAAGTGCAGGGCCCTTCTGAGCGTGGGACCCTGTGTGACGACTGCACAGGTTGTGCATCCATGAAACCAGCCCTGAGGTCAAAGGCAGAGGCAGGGGGCCAGTGAGGAGGTTTTGCCATCATCAGGCTGGAGGTGACAGGGGTGTGAACAGTGGAGGTGGAGAGATGTGGCCAAATTCTCTCCCATTTTATAGGTGGGGAAACTGAGTCTTAGGGACTGTAAGTAAGTAGCCCAAGGCTATACAGCCAGTGAGTGGCCTAGCCAGTATGAGAACTCAGTTCAAGGCGGGTCTCCTGCTCTGCTCGCAGCGCCATCTTGGTCTGCATCCCCACAGCCCACTGCAGGGCACCATTGACTCTTGCTGGCTGTACTGCCCTAGCACGTGGGCCACTGGTGTCTGGAGCTGTCAGATCTGAAACCCACCGCAGGCCTCCTGTCTTAACTTCTCTTTCCTGGTTCTAACTGCACTGCTCTTGCCAGCTGCCAGGCCCCTCTGACCACTGCCTCATCCCTGTGCCAGGTTAAACCTCCACCCCTGCCCCTCCATCCCCACGCTGTCATCGGCCCTCACGTCTCAGGTGGAGGCACCCCCATCCTCTTTGCACAGCTGGCCTCCCTAAGGCACAGCCCTCCTTCTGCCCCCGCCCAGGCTGCAGTGGCGCCCCCCTAGGTGGGCAGGTCTGGACTCTCCGCTTGGCACTCGAGTTCTCCACAGGCCATGCTGGTCCTCCCTCCTTGCCTGCCTGTTCCTGGAACCTGGCTGCCCAGAGATCCTGGTCCAGCCACTCCTTCTGTCCTCTCCCCCTTGTCCACCCTCCCTGCTTGTGCAGGGGGCGCACTCACCCTTGCTGCTGAGTTCCCATGGCACGTTGGCTGCCCAGCCACCATCAGTATCTTCCCATTCTGATTTCTGATGCAGGTATTTGTATCTTTGCTTTCTCTTCGCTCCAACCTGCAGCCTGCCACCCACCTGGGCTATGAGCGCTCTGAGGAGAGAGAATTGTGTCTCCTTGTTTTTCATTCATACATTTATCCATGCAGAACCTGCCACATACCAGGCACTGGGCTGGGTCTTACAGGATTTATAAAAATAAATCAGAGATGTGCTTCCAGTTAATCCACACGGTAGAGTGAACACTGTGTCCGAGGTCCCCACTAGGTGATAGCAAAGGGGTAAAGTGTGTCCACAGGACAAGAAGCATGAAAGAGAAGAGGACTGCAGGCAAGACACTCAGCTTTGGGGAATGGAAAGAGTCGAGTAAGTGGTAACCAACCAATGCCTAGCTTTCTCCGCTTTGGGGAGGGCCTGTGTCAGAGGTTCCGGGAGAAACCAGGTGGAAGGTGTCTGAAACGAGGCAACGTATACCTGACGGAGGTTGTTGGGCCCCAACATCCTCTCCCCTGTCCTGTTTCTCCATCTGGGCACTAGGTAGGGGATGCCGGAGGTAGGCCCAGTGTCTTAAGGCCAAGTCCAGAAGAGACAATCATCACTTTCACGCATATTCCCAGGACAGGCTCTTGTCCCATGCCACGCTTAACTGTGGAGGAAGGTGAGAAATACAGCCCAGCTAGGCAGCCACGCTAGCGTGTGGAAGGAGGGAGAGTGGATTTTGGTGGCCACCAGCAGTCCACCAAAATGGTGTCAAGAGATCTAATTCCCAGGCAGCCTGAGTCAGGAAGCTCTTAAAGGATGACCTCCACCAAAATGCGGACATGAACCAAGGAAGACAGTGATAGGAAACACANGCCTCATCCTAGCACAGACACGTGTTGGAAGTTCTGGTTAAACAGGCCCAGGCAGGGAGGCTGTGGTAGCTGTAAACAAGGCGATCTTCCCACACCAATAGTGCAAGACGCCCGAGTTCCTGCAATCGGCCCTCTTGGCCTGATCCAATGCCGTGGCTGCAGGTCTGGTCTAAAACCACATCTTCTGTGAGAAACACCACTGAAGAGGTCCACCCCTGGAGGCTGCTCTGGGTGGGGCTGCTGGGATGGTGGCAGCCCCTACACTCCTCTCTGCTACTGGGCTCTGTGACTACTCCAGGTTCCTCCCAGGAGGCCACACCATCAGCTCATGTCTCCTGACATGAGGCCTGAGTGCCAGGGCTGGGCATTTCTAGATAATTCTCCAATAGTACCTGTTCTAATTTCTAGCATCTCCCCCCTTTAGGATTAAAGAGACCCCATCCAGTTGGAGGACAGGCTTTCTCCCCTCACCTTAGAGCTCCCAGGTAACACCCCCTGAAGGCACATGGACAAGCTGCTCCCGACCCGCTGCCCCGCCCACCTCCCACAGGCACGATGCCACCTTCCACAGGAGCCGAGTGTTCACTGGAGTGGACAGCTCCAGCCCACCCAACCCACACTTGCTCTGCAGGGTCTCACAGCGGCTGCCCTTTTATCGTTTCTATTCATGAAAAACAAACCCTTCTCCCCTTTTCTGCCAGTAAAACAGGGCAGAGAGGATTAGACCAATGCAGAGGACAAGCTACGCACCTGGCCTCTGGCTTCTCTCCTCGCCCTTCAAGAGAGCTCACACTTCCCTACTGAGCTAATCTCTCAAGAGTCTTAGAGAGACCTTTGGAACCAGGGTCAGGAGGTGAAAGTCAAGGCAAGTGTGAACTCAGCACCAGCAGGTCACAGGTCTGGTGGCCCTCTCGAGCCCCCGAGGGGACTGGCTGACCGGGAACAGGCCCCTGCAGGGGTTTTATCGCTCAGAGTCGGAGAAGGAAGAGGGCTTAGTCCATCTCCACACCAGCATATCTTCTCCAGCCACGCGGTGGGACTCCGTCTGGATCCGGGATTCGTTGGAGGCCAGGAACTCCACGGCCCGGTCCCAGACCCGCTTCATGCGTCTCCTGCAAAGAGAGGGGCCAGGCTCAGCAGGCACGCTGGGGCTCAGCCGCTCTGCCCCTCACTGTCAAGGGAGGCCAGCTGGCCTGTGGCCCCCCTGTATATAAAGGGGGACAAAGCTCCAAGATCCCACTCAAAACTTATCTATGCGAGGACCCATCATCAGGTACTAACACAGACTCCTGCAAAAGGAAAAAATTTCTTGGGCTCTGGAAAAATGATTCCCCAACCTTTGCTGCTCCAAAAGCACTCAATTAAAGGAAGCCAAAAGGGGCCAGAGGTGTCCAGAGCAGCCATGGGTGTCCAGGTGGGAAGGGGCTGTGCTCAGTGGACCTGTTATTGCAGTAGCCTGGCCAGGCAGTTCCCAAACCAGTGAGGCCTCCATCTGAATGACTCATGTGGGCCATTAAAGAGAGGCTGCTGGGCTGTTGAGTCCAAACTCCACAGCACTTCAGCGGATGGGGATGAGCTAAGCATCTAACAGGGAAGGCTACGAAGCTGGAGCTGCTCCTGGAAGCAGAGTCCCCGGGCAGGGCCCCTTCTGGCTGGCTGGCCTTGGGCCTCAGCCTAGGAGCCAGAGGCCCTGCTCTGCTGGGTCCTCAGGGCCTTGCACCCCCTCAGAGAGCCCTGTATTCCTTTTCCCCCTCTAGATGTGAAGACTCAGTGCCTCTGTGAGGTTGGGGAGGGCTGTTGGGTGTCTACCCTTTGATGATCCCCTGCCTTTTGTCAGCACCACAGACCACCTCCCATGAACCCATGAGTGAGTGTATGCATGAGGGGGAGCAGGCAGGCTCAAGCTGGGGGAAGCTCCTGAAGCAGCCTGTGAGTCAGGAGGCAGAGGGGGTGTTGTGGCTTTCTTCCCTGGGGGCTAGGTCCTGCCACTGACCAAATCCCCCAGCTATTTAGCAGGCCCACTTGGCTGGTCTGGCAAAGGCTACAATGCCTGGGGACTGAGCCTGTCACGCTGGGCCCTGAAGGGGAGGCAGCCTGCACTGTGTGGGGCCGTCATTCTCAGACTGCCTGTTAACAGGTAATGAACAAGCGGCAGAGCAGCTGCTCTCCTCTGCTGCCTGCTTTCCTCACATCTCCCTCCGTCTCTCGGGATTAGGCCCTCATCCACAAGGCACATCCGAGTGCGCCCATGCAAGGCCGGCAGGGGCTCGTGCCCATAGGAGTCCAGAGCGTGGCTGCACTGACTGGGCAGCTTGCAGACGAATCAGGCTGAGTGGCAGGGTGTGGGCTTCCCAGGGTCACTCAGACCCTGCCGGGTGACTGCCTGTGGTCTCTGCTGATGCACAGGAGCTGAGGCCTGTAGGCTCAGCCACTTCTGCTCTCATTTAACTGAACATGTTGCATATAATTAAAACCCGAACAATAACGGCTGCTCTCTGATGAGTGCTCAAGTGCTGGGCAATCAATGACTTAGTGAGCTGTGAGGCCAGCTCCTCCATTCCTTAGGCCTTGTCACCACCTACTAGGACACATTTTCCTTATGCATCTTCCTGTGTCTTCCTCCTTAGAACCAATGCTCCAGCAGGCAGGGAATTTGCTTCTTCCACTCTCCACGGTCTCCCCATGACCCAGGATAGTGTGGCACAATAAACACTTGCTGAGTGAATGAATGAATGACAGCCNCTTGTCCCATGCCACGCTTAACTGTGGAGGAAGGTGAGAAATACAGCCCAGCTAGGCAGCCACGCTAGCGTGTGGAAGGAGGGAGAGTGGATTTTGGTGGCCACCAGCAGTCCACCAAAACGGTGTCAAGAGATCTAATTCCCAGGCAGCCTGAGTCAGGAAGCTCTTAAAGGATGACCTCCACCAAAATGCGGACATGAACCAAGGAAGACAGTGATAGGAAACACAGTAAGCAGGACTCCAGTGCTGGAAGGTGGTGGAGGGTGGCCCGGCACCTCCAGGTCCTTCAGGCCTGGAGAGCCCTCCAGGACTGGTCAGATCACCAGAGGGGTGTGACTGCCTCCAGAGGAGGTTTAAAGTCTGCAGAGGAAATGGGGATAGATTGATGATGACAGGAACAGAGAAATCTCAGGAAACAAGCACCGAAAGGCAAATTGATTAACTTCAGGACACAGAAAATTTCATAGGAAACAAATGTAATCCTGGGACACGATAGGATTCAGCTGGGATAACATCTGCAGTAATGTAAACATGGGAAGTCAATTTCATAAAAATCGTAACATAAGGATAGAGTCAGGATGGGGGAGGGGAAATGGGTGACAGGTGGTTAAATCTTAATGGGAGGTTAAATTCTAATCTTCAACAATAAGAAGTCAATAGGTAAAACCTAAAATAGAAAAGCCACGCATTGCTAGTATATGCATGTTATGGAGAAATAAGACAGGGAGCAGAAAATGGCCACGTAGGTGAAAATAGATCTGGGGGTGGGGCAGGGGACAGCTGCTCTTTCTTCATAAGCCATGAAATACTATTTGGTTTTTAAAATTATCTCCATGTGTTACTTTAATAAAAATGTAACTTACCTAACAAGGAGGGGAGAGTAGTTTACCACAATTTAAAAAGAACAAGGAAGCAAAGGAAAGGAAAAGAAGAGGTCCCCAGTGTGCTGGCCCAGTGCACCAACGTGGAGGAGCGGAGCCGCCTTGCCCAGCTGACGCCCACAGAGAAGTAAATGGTGCAGCTGGGTCCGTGGAGGTGGAATGGGCTGAGAACACGGTGGGAGGTCAGGGCAGATGTTAATATGAGAAACTAATACTTGCTAATGGGTTCATCGCTCCACCTCTCAGACACCACCAGGCACTTCTGCAGCTTCCTGGCGGGGTGCAGCTCAGAGCGACCAGCTGGAGAGGTGCTAGGTGGGCAGTGGAGGCCATTCCCTCTGCCTTCCCCTCAGGTCACTTGGGCCCAGAGTCTTCTGTTTCCTGGATTTCGTGTTGCACGCAGCAGCTGGAAGGTGAGAGCAGTGGTGGGTACGTGCTTGCGTGCGTAATTTTTCACGTGAGCACATGTGTACAGGAGTGCACGTGTGAGCACATATGTGGGGGAGTGTGCATGTGTGAATGGTGTCTTTGGGTGGAGGGGGGTAAGTCCGTCCTGTCCAGTCTTGCTCTCTGCACACAGGAATGGCCTGCTTCCCCCTCACGTGTCTTTAGAGCTGGCCTTTGGACAAAGCTGTGTAGCCAGCAAAATCCTGGGAACCCTCACCCCACCCCAACTTGGCTTGTATTTCTTCACCAGGACGCTAGGCATTCTCTCTCTTCTTTCCTTTGATGAATCTACTCCTGGGTGAGGCTTTGATAGATTTGCATTTTTAAAAAGGATAAAGTATTAAGCTAAAGGCATGAATATTTAATGGCGGAATTTCAGGCCTCTTCTTCTTAGGAGAGGTTTTATTTGTTTGGCTCTGGTTTAGTTTTGTCAGGGAAGCTTCCCTGTGTCCCTGGGGCCACCCTGAAGGCCCAGGCTCCCTCCTGGACACTGTTGGCCGGGTCTCTCCCCACCATCTGCCAGAGCATTTTTCTGGGGTGGGGGTGGGGTCATTAGCTTTATCTGATGCCCAAACGGGTCCCCAGACACTCTCTGCTCCTGCCTTCAGCTTGTCCCTTTCCCTCCTGCCCTGCCCTGTCCAGGCACACCCTTCCCCGAGGGAAGTGGGGAGTCCTCTGGGGCCAGGAGTGACCTGCACCCCCTCTGCAGGGCTGGGGGTGGGCAGAGGACACCTGTGCCACATCTGAGTCTGGTTTGATAGCTGTGACACAATGTCAGCTCTTACCTGGACCTAACTCCCCCATCTCAGTTTGGGGTTGCAGCTACTCTAAGTGGAGTGAACCCCTCAGCCCCAGGTGGGTGCCCCCAACAGTCAACCAGGGGGCTTTGTGCCCCAGGGCATGCTACAGGGGACACATCAGGCTCTTCTCAATGTGCCCTGCTCCCCACCCCACCACACCCCTTCTCTCCCAGAGCAGCCCGATTGCAGCCTCCATGATCTTCAGTCCTGGAAGGTGAAGAGAGAGTTCATCTTGGGGTTGTGCCAGCTGGTGTGTGGGTCTGGGGACCTGGCTGAATCCCTGGTCCTCCCTGGATCCAGTCTCCTTATCCTCAGCTTCTGGCCACCTGGGGGCCTGTACCTAGAGCTTCATCTCCTGGGGTGCCAGCATCCCTGACTGGCATCCCTAGTCTGCCCAGAGTCCCTCAGGCCCACTGTGTGTTCAGCCTTGGGGCTCCTCACCGGAAGCCTCAGAGCCCTGCTTTTCCCATCATTCAGCCCAGCTCTCAGGGTGTCGGGACTCTGGCCTGACCCTGTAAGACATGCCTCAGCCCAGGCCAGGGCCTGTGGCCGGGGATCCTGTCTGCCCTGAAACAAGGTGGCCGGGCCCAGAGTCACTACTGGCCCCAGAGCTGGTGGGGAGGTTGGCTGGCCACCTCCCTTCCCTCCTGTTGTGCTGCTGACCCCTACTGGCCACCCCCACACAACCCTCCACACACACCCTCCACAGGCTGATGGTGCTTGAATGCTTCTGGGTGCATGGGGCTCACCACCTCACGCAGCAGCCTGCTCCAGGCATAGATGCTTCTGCCTCTTAGAAAAGTCCTTTGAAATTAGCTGAAGTGTGAATACTGGTCACTTCCATCTGTTTATTCATAGTCATACCCTCAGGAGTCACACATTTTCTTCTTTTTCTTCCTCCTCCTCCTCCTCCTCCTCCTCCTCCTTCATCATCATTATCATCATCATCATCATCACTCTCTATGTACCAGGCACAGTGCATTATGTCGTTTAATCCTTTCAATACCTGTGAGGTTGATACCTGTGTCGTCTCCATTCTATAGATGGGAAACCTGAGCTCCAGAGGAAGAGTGTCACCTTGTAAATCACACAGGCAGGGAGTCGCAGAACCTGGGACTCCAGTCCAGAGTCCACACCCTTGCAGGCTAGAGATGCGCCCGTCCCACCCCCACCCCCACCCGGCTTGTTCTTGCTTCCCTGCCCTCGAGGCCTGCTGCCCCACATAAACACAAACCCTTCTTCCCCAGACGCTGAAGTTGATTCACTCCTCCTCCAGGAAGTAGGGAGGAAGCCTTCCTTCTTCTCTAGGGATCTTCTAACAGGGAGAGGAGAGGAGGGGAGAGGATTATGGGGCCACATCTGTGATGTGGGTGAGTCTGTGGTGACATAGTGGGGAGGGTCTGTTCCTGCTGCTTCTGTCCCCTCCAGACCAGGCTTTGGTCAAGGAACTAATGCCCCCACTTGCCTGGCAGGGCCCAGGAGTCAGCATTTGGGAGGCCCACTTGGGCCTGCTCACACACTGACCCTCGGCAGGATGGCAGAGCCTTTGGCAGTGGGGGCGACATCCCCTTGCAGGCCTGTGGCTGGGCCCAGCCCCGTGTGCACCAGGTTCTGTTGGGGTCTCAGGTGCTGGGAGGGCAAGGCTGGGGGTGCAGACTTCATTGCCCCTTGAAGGACGAGGAGCAGGGAAAGGCATGGAGAGGCTTCCTGGAGTCTAGGTTTCCCTGGAGCAGCAGCTCACATGTAGAGAGGGTGAGAAGCCGTGTGGGTGTGTGAAGGGTGGGATGCAGGACACTCTGGTTACCAGGGGTCTGGAATCTCCCCTGTCCTTTGATTCCCCCTGGCCACACTCCATGGCCACAGTGCCCTCTGACACGCTCAGGCACCCTTACCCATGGCTGCTGCTGCAAGCGCCTCCTACTTCCCATTCTATAGGCCCCAATCTAATTACTGAGGCCCCAGGGAGAGGCACCACATACAGGGTTTCCATGGATGAAAAACTTGCCAGGTGTTGCATCATTTCAGTGTAGGGCGAGACTTCCAAACTCATCTAGCTCTATTCATCCATTCCCTGCTGCATCTGTGCTGAGTGCCCATGTAGTCTTTGCTTACATACCTCAAGTGATGGGAGGCTCATTACCTCTAAGGCAGCCCACGGCTCAGAATAGTGAGGGCCTTCCTTCTCCTGCAGAGCTGAGGTTTATCTCCCTGGGGCTTTGCTCGCAAGGCCCAATGCTGCCCCCTCAGGGGTCCTCAGAACCAGCCTAACCCTTTCCCTTATGATGTTTGGAGCAAGTGACCGTCTTGCTGAAACTTCTCAGCCAAAGCCAAGAGAAGGGGCCAGTGACAGACCTTCTCAGTGAAACTGGGAGGTGCCTGTCAGAGGGGAGAGAGGTATCTCACTCCCAACCCTTAGGTGAGCTGCTCAAATTCTGAGCCCAGCCCTGTGAACTTTGGGGTGGAGAGCAAGGAGTGAATTCTTGGCAGAACTGACCTGTGTCCTCATCCCGCCCCCACTTTGGGGGCATCCTGGAGGCCAAGGCCTGACTCTTGCTGGGACATGTTTAATGGGAGAGGCTGCCCCGGGGGTACCCTGGCTCTGGAAAGGAGAAACAGGAATGGGGGCCTGATTCCCAGGTGGACAGCATGGAGAGGGGCTAGGCTTGAGTGCCTGAGAGTTCCCTGCCCAACAGGACAACCTGACAGTACTGGCGTCAGACCCAGCACTCTGACTCCTCAGTCCCCAATATCCTCCTCAACCTGGGTGCTGCACTTTTATTTATTTATTTATTTTTAATTTTTGCTGCACCTTTATTGATGCAGCCACAGACTCACCTCCCATTGCTGCTCATAGAACTGACCATCACCCCTAAACCCCCAAGCTCATGCTGGAGCTCACTCCCAGGTCTGTGCACTCGGGTCTGTGGCCCCAAGTGCAGGCATTACACTCCCTTCCTCCTGTGAGCCACTGGTCCTCCCCCTTCCTCCACACATGGAGGCAGGGCACAAATAAATAAATAAAATGAAATAAACACGTTTGTCCCTGTTAAGTTTCATCTCATTAGATCCACCCCATCGCTTCAGCCTGTCAACTTCTCTTTAGATCCCAGCTCTGTCATCTGGCGTATTTGCTATCATCCCCCCAGCTGTGTGGCATCTGCAAATTTGATAAAGTACATGGAGCGTGTTTGTCTCAGAGAAAGCCCCCTCCCCCCATTGGATGGCTGGAGCACAGGCATGCTCACGTGTGTGCATACATACACATACACACACACACACACGCACACACTTCCCTCTGTCTGGCCGAGGCTCGTCAGCCCTGTCCAGCCACCTTCAAGATCCTGGTGGTGATCCTGGGACCCTGCGCCCCACAGAGGGCCTGGGGCTCAGCAGCCACTCATGGTGCACATGTGTCCTTGTGGGGGACG
>NW_017731681.1:1807832-1813301 GCF_001890085.2 Hipposideros armiger | reverse complement strand
TAGAGGGCAGTGTCACTGGCCCTCATATGTGGGATCCGAACCAGGGTCCTCTGGTGTCCCAAGCCAGTTCTTAACCATCGCGCCACTCGGCCGGCCCAATTTTATCACTTTTTAATATCCTCCCTTGCTACAGGGGTAAAGCGATTAGCCTGAGGTCCCAGCCAGTAATGCGCAGAGCTGGCCCTGAGGATGCTGTCCCCAACTCCATGCAGCCCCAGTGCAGCGCCGCCCCGTGCAACATGGCAGCACCAGGCAGCTGTGCCCCCCGCCCACCCATCCCCTCTGCCTCTCTTTCCCTGCTGCATCATTGAACCCTCTGGCCAGATTCTCTCCATGTCTCTAGAGCTTTCTCTGGGGACGGGGTGGGCTGCCCAGTTTCCAGCTGTCCAGAGAGGGCTGTTTGGAAGAGCTGGGTCGACGTATGGCATAACCGCTCCCTGCCCCTTCCCTTCAGGGAGGCGACAAGATAATGGATTTGAGTCTACACACCTGCCTCATTGAAGGGATTTTTTTTGGTTTTGTTTTGAGGCTCAAAGTCAATGGTGTATTAATTAAGGGGGAACAGCTGCTACTGCAGTTCTTATAAGTCAGTGACAAATGGCCATGTTTACCTTTTTTTTGAGTAGAGACTCCGGAAGGTGGCCTGGAGCTTCTGGGTGGATGTCCACGGCCAAAATTTGTGGGTACAGCTTCTTCCCTCACCCCCAGCTTCTTTATCGGTGCCCACCGAGCCTAGAGGCTATTTGTCACTGGGGAGACACATGTCTGTGGCCGGGAGAGTGCTTGGAAGGGCCTGGGTGGAGGAACGGAAATTTCTCGACAAGGGCTCCTGCCCAAAGATGTCCTAGGACCCCGCCTCAGGCAGATCCCACCGCCCTGCGCTGTCCCTTGTGAAATAAGAGATGCTTAAAAGGGAGACGTGGCCCTTCAAAGCCGAGACAGGCTGCAGAGCCAGATCTGAGCTGTCTGCAGCACTGAGGACACACCTTGGGGCCTTTGTGCCCAGTGCTCTGTGTACCATAAAAGAAGGGCCGGGCTGGCGGGGGCCTTTTGTTATTTCCTTTATTTTGATCTCACTCCTGCTCTCCAAACAGCTTCACAGAAATAGAGCCCTGCATTGGTTCCCTTCTCAGCTTAAGACAAAACACAGCAGCAGAGAGAAAATCTTTCACTGAAAAACAGAAAAGGGAAAGATGGGTGTATTTTATTCTGGGTAGTGTTTCTGGGTCCTTTGATTATCAATTTACCCACCAAATTTCTAGTTGATGGGACAGGAGGATGACACTCAACTCAAGCGCCAGTCGCCACCCGCAAGTGGAGCGGGTGTGGATGGGGACAGCAGGGCAGCGAAAGCTGCGGCAGCTCAGAGGCTGCCTTCCTCCCAGGCTGAGAAAAGGCCCCTCCGGATCTCGGCACCAACCCCAAACACCTGCAGCTTTCACCCACACTTGCTGCACCCCCATGGGAGAGCTGGTGCTGGCGGAGAGCGGGAGAACCCCGAAGCATGCTAGGCCAACTTCTGCCCTGTGGTCAGGCCCACCCCTGCAGGTGCAGTCCCCAGGCCACACTGGTGTTCTCCCCAGTGGTGAGGGCCCAGAGGAGACATGTCTGCTGCCAGCATCCACCTCCTGCCTCCTAGGGGACCACTGTTAGCTGCCGAGGAGCCCCCTCCAACCTCACTGCTCTTCCCCCTCTCCCAGGGCTGTTCTGACCAACTGGGACCTTGAGGAGAGGCATAAATAGGGCCCAAGGAAAGAGGCTCAATGGGCCCCCACTTCTTACCACCCACCGGGACCAGGCTGGCCTCTTGTGAGTTCATCCTGCAGGAGCTGTCATAACATATTATAAATGTGGCAACAGGCTCTGTGAGGTTATGCAGCTTTCCGGAGGATCCCATCACTGAGGGGCTGAGCCCACTCTCACAGCCTCCGCCAGGTAACCTCTCCCAGAGCCAGTGCTAATAACTCTGCATGTTGCCATTCCTTAGACATTGCTTTGGGGTAAAGGGGAAGAACCACGGATGAGAAGCACATCCATTTTTAATAAATCATTTATTTATCCAAGTTTCAACCCTGATAGTGAATGAAGCCTGTTGCGTTTCCTAGTCTCTGGCTGGAGCCTGATTATGAGACCGTTTCTTTGCCATGGGGCCTGTGCTCAGATTCCAGCATCAGAGGAAATGAGTATTGCTCAAATGAGGGAGACTGGGGCTTTATTAAGAAAACAAAAATACGAATAAGACCAGGAAGGGGTAGTTAATGCCTTTGAGGCAGCTGCTGTGTCTCCCCTGCTCGCCCCCTCGCCTGCCTGCTGNCGTGGCCGTGGCTGCCGGTGTGGAGCCGGCATGGCTGCACGGGGCGAGGACTCCTTGCTCATGAGCCTGCTGCTGCGTTTCTCTGATCCTTCTCTTCAGGGGACCCCAGACCTTGTCTTTGCAGTAATTGCATAGCAGGGAAAGATCCAGGTCCGCACCGCAGAGCCCGCTGGACACTGCCTTAATGGAACAAAAAGATCCCAGGGCCTGGGCAGAACTTCCGGAATCTCCTAGTCCGTTCCCAGCCTCCGGGACTAGATGCTGGAGTGTGGAGGACCTGGTCATGTTCTGACACCTCCTCTACCTCACTGCCAGCTGTTTGGTCTCCCCTCAGGGAAGGTGGCAAGAGCTAGTTGCCTGTGTCAGTCAGCTGATGTCAATAACAAACACCCCCAGATTCTTGGTGGCTTTTATCAACATACATGGAGTTCTTGCTCACACCACAGCATTGTGGGTCACTGGGCATTCTGCCAGCCAGAGTTGCTCTGGGATCCCAGCTGAGGCGGCAGCCCCCAATGCAGCATCACACTACGGCAGAGGAAAAGAGGCAGATGGCATACAAGCTTTCCACATTTCTGCCTCCAAGTGCCATTTGTCACTTCCCACACACTTCATTGGGTAAAGCCAGTCTTATGGCCATGCCCGATTTCAAAGGGAGTGGGGAAGTCTAATCTTTTCTTGTACCAGGAATTTTGGCAAGTGGCCTCAGTGGCTGCTCTGCATATGAGCTGTCCCTGTCCCTAGAGCCGCCGAGTTCCCAGCACACCACTCGGCTGCTTGTCTGAGTCCAGTGTGGAGTGTTCTTCCACTCCCCTGCCCGGGCCTGTGTGCCCAGGGTTTTGCCCTCATCTCTCACCTGCTTTGCCCCCAGAGCATGTTTTTCTTTTTCCCATCTGGGTACTCTGGCCTCTTCCTTTGAGAGGTGCTCCTCCCACCTCCTACTTTCAATATAGATGTGCCCTGACCCACGGAGGCCCAGGGTCAGTTCTGACCAACCTGCTCTATCCTCAGGGACTGGCCTGCAGGTGGGCCCCCTTCCCGTCTCTTCCTTTCCGTGGATGTCCTCAGCCTGGCAGCAGCCAGGTGCAGGAGCTCTGAGAACAGGTGGCCGGCTCCCAGGCCCTGGTGCTTCCTCTATCCATGGAAGGGCTGCTCTGGGACCCGCCTGCCCCTGCCTCTCAGTTCATTGATTTATGTGAGCCAATGCTGTCACCCTGAGCTGCATTTCTGTCACTTGCAACTGAGGAATGCTCAGTAATGCACACTCCTGGGGATCTCATCCATATCCATATCAGTTATCTATTATGAGTAACAGACCACCCCGAAATTTGATGGATTTGTGTGATAAATTTTCAAAGAACCACACACACACACACACTCACGCGCGCACACACACACATACACACAAAGTGCATGTAAAATTGGTAAAACCTAAATAAGGTCTGTGCCTGGGTTAATAATATTGTATCAGCGTTGATTTCCTGGTTTTGACAATATGCCATGGTTATGTGGGATATCTTCATTCAGGGGAGCTGGGTGAAGGGTACACGAGTAATCTCTCTACTATTTTTGCATCTTCTGTGAGTCGTAAACTTTCAAATTAAAAAGTCATAATAATTATATGCACTTAGTGGCGTAAGACAGCCACCACGTGTTTACTCATGATTCTGCTATTTGGGCAGGGCTGGGTGGGGACAGATTATGTCTGTTCACAGGGGGCTGGGACACGTGGCTTCACGCACACCTCTGGCGTGCCAGTGGGGATGCTGGAACAGCGGGGCTGGTGGGCGTCTGTCTCCCCACAAGGTCTTTTCAGCAGGGCAACTGTTTCCTCTTTACCTGGTGCTTCTGGGCCCAAGAGGGTAAAAGCAGAAGTGACAAGGCCTCCAAGACCTTGGGCTAGAAGTGTCCAGTATCCCTGTGGCCACATTCCATTGGTCAAAGCAGTCACAGGGCTGGCCCAGAATCAAGGGAGAGGAAATAGACTCCACATCTTGAAAGGAAGGGCAGGCAATCTGTGGCATATTTTAACTCATGGCCGTCACCTAACGCGTCAGAGGCGTCTGAATCTGCCACCCCCACGCTTGAAATGTGGGGGTGGACGCTGGAGGGGAGAAGAGGGCCAGCCACACAGAGAGTCCACACGTGGACTCAGGGGCAGAGCTGGACTCCCAGCCTGGACTCCCCCCAGTGCACCCGTTGGAGCCCTGCTCGTGGCAGGCCCACCTCCCTACCCTGGCGTTGCTGCGTTGGGATTCTGCTTTGCACGTGCTGGTGTTTGCAATCAGAAAGTTCAGCGGCCCTTCCAGGGCTGAAATTAGTCCCAGTGAAAACCAAATCACTTCATTTGTAGAGAAGGGCTTAATTGCAAGGGGAACGAGGCAAAGGGAATTCTGTTGCCTGTTTTCATTGAAGAAAATTACTGTACTTTCCCCCGTCTCCTCACTACACAGAAGCCGCTTAGAAATTGGGTTGTAATCCCTGGTGATACCTCTCTACCCTTTCTCCTCAGAGCCTGTATGGCTCTTCCCTGCTTCTGAGACTCTGCTCCAGACTCTTCTCACTCATCTACCTGGCCAGGCTCCCCAGGCCTGGCCCCGGGGTGGGCAGCCCTTCTGTGGTTTGCTGGAGTCTCGCCACACCCGTGGGGTTGCGAGGACTGCCCTCCACTTCATGGGGGCCTCAGACATGGATGGGCCCACACTCTTGGCAGGAAGAAACACCCATCCCTTTCTTTAGAAATCACGTGAAATCTACTTTGAGTCCTAGCTCACCTCACCAGGGCTACAGAGAAGTCACATTTCAGATGAAGGGCCTCCCCGACCAGTGCCTTATATAATACAAAGCCTGGGGCTTGTCTGGTTTGGTGCCTGGCAGTGGGGAGGGGGCTTGGTCCCCAGACCATCTTCACCATGGCGCCTGTTGTCGTATGATGCTGTGGGCTGGCAGGCCCTCCAGTGTCCCACGTGAGGAAATCCAGCAAACACACACCCTCCGGTCTGGGAAGACTGGTTCCTTCTCTGCTTCTCTGCCTGACAGCCCTTCCCTATCTCAGACAGTACCGCCTGACTCCCACTGTGGCCGTGTTTCCCTGGGCAGGGGGTATGACCTTCAGGAAGACAGGTAACAGGCTGGTAACCTGCAAGGGGGAGGTA
>NW_017731681.1:1719176-1800290 GCF_001890085.2 Hipposideros armiger | reverse complement strand
AGCCAGCGGGGCCTCAGGAGTGTCAATAGCGGTTCTGAGAAGGTTTCCTCTTGCTCGTGACAACAACGGTAAGCCCACCTCCCCCTGCCCGGCTGGCTGTGCCAAGGCAGAGGCTGCTGCTAGCCACCATCTCGTGACCAGGAGGAGCTCCTCTGGCCGGCAGCATCCACAGAGGGCGAGCCCACGAAAATCACAGAGATGGAACCAGAGGCCTGACTGTTCGTGCGCGGCGCCCACGTGACTCTAGGCTCCCACTCACGGAAACCCACCAGGTCCTTCCCTGCTTGAGTCACTGGGGGAGGTGTGTGGTTCTAGTTCTTGCTGCTCAAAGCACCCAATCGGTGTCAACACTAATGGTGCTGCCCTCTCTACAGAGACGTGGGGCCCGCTTCTATACTTCTTGTCTGAGCGCTGAAGGAGCAGCAGGAGAAATGGACGACCTCCTCCTGGGACGGTGGGGGCCCCGGTGTGGCGCGGTGGGCCTCCTTCCATAGCACTCGGTGGGTGGGCCCAGGACTCACCGGCTCTGCGGAGGGATGAGGGTATCGCGCACGTGCAGGATGCCCACGTAGGGGTAGCGCTCCATGTCCTGCTCCCAGTCCACGTAATGGTCCTGGACCACATCTGCAGGACAGAGGGCACGTTTAGGGCAAGGATCTCCTGGCAGGGCCAGCGCCCTCTCCCCAGGGGCCACACACCTATGATCTTCTTCACCATCTCATACATGGCCTGCTCCTCCTCTTCCAGCTTGCGCCACCGATATTTCAGGAGGATCAGGAGCCCCCACAAAAAGGCCAAGCCTGTGCAGGAAGGAAGAGAGCACCATTAACCACTCACACCGCTTCCGGCTGTACAGGCCTCCCTGGATCTCACTACAGGCAGGTCGCTGGCTGGAGGCGGTGGGTGAGGCTGCAAATGTGTTCTGAGTACCTACTAGGTGTCGGGCCCAGGGCTAGCATGCAGGAAACAAGGGATGAAGAAATGCAAAGGGAGAACAGGCTAAGTGATCATCATCATCCCTGCCAGCTGTCACCACAGAGGCATCTGCAGCTGTCGAGAACCTGGCTCCTCCCAGCCTCATCCTGGGCTTTCATCTCCTCCCTGTGAACCAGAACCCGGGGCTGCATCCATCCAGCCATCCATGCCGGGCCCTTTGTATTCGGAGATGCTGCTGCCGATAATGATGTCTGTGCCTGACAGCATGGGTGAGGGAGCCGTGTGCACGCCCACATGCCTGCGATTTGTAACTCAACTATCTCGGCAGAGCCAGCAGGTCCTGTGACTCGGCCTCTCGCCCTCACAGATACCCTGCGGTCTCTGCTCAAAGGCGGCCTGGCTGTCGGGAGACGCCGCCTGTGCTGCTCTTCGGCTCGGCGCCCTGCGTCCTTCCCGCTTTCATCAGGCATCTGTAGCTCCCCATGAGATGTTTACATTTCTCAGGGAGGAAAATCAGGTCAGGCTCTTATGGCGTCTCCCCTGCTCGCCCCTCGTAGCAGCCTGCACTCTGGGGTCCTAAGAAGGGACACCCTCCAGCTTGGTCCAGGCTCCCTCTCAGGGACACTGACAGTCAAGGACATTTTCCAGTTATCCTCATGCTGCCGCCACCAATCTCCACAGGTAAAGACGACCCAGGGCAGAGGCTGACTTGCTCATGTCCTGTTTTATTAGACAGACCTCAAGTTCACTGGACAAATGAACTCTCAAAGGCCAGGTTTCTGTAACTCGTCATTCGTGCCTTGGAGTGTCATGAGCTGGGTTCCCGGAAGGCACCGTGTGTGAGTCCCGATGGTGAGGGGAAGGGGTGAGAAGGGGGCCGAGGACTTACACCAGAAGAAGATGAGCACATGGGTGACGGCGGTGAGGAGGGCACGGCTCAGGCGGCAGCTCACACCCATTCGGGGGCGGGCGGATTCTAAGCAGACCACCTTGTCCACGGCTGTCACCAATTCCAACGGGTCTTCCCCTTTCAACCTGAAACAGGACACGGGTGTAAACGCGTCCAAAAGCTCAGAGGCGCCGCAGTCCAAGCCCCACGTTAAGCAGAAGGATGAGAAGGAAGGAGGAGCTGAGGCCTCTACTTGCTTATAAAATGGACTTAGTATCCTGGTTACACTCTTCCCAGAAATTTCCCATGTTGGCTACTTAGAAAGAATAAAGCTTTAAAGAGGCAGCAGGCTTGAACCCCTATCGCTAAAGTGACGTCCCCCTTGTTGGGTCTTTGACAGCCCCTCTCAGCGTGTGGAAGATTAAACTGTAAATTGGATTCCCACCTCCCAGCATAGAGAAATGGAAATGTTTACTGAATCGCTGGCTTTGCACTGCATGGCAAGAACGGAGAGAGTCTGGGCGAATGTGCTTTTCCTCAGTGACAAGGAGGCACAGAAGCTGTTTAAGTGTAAGATCCTGGGGTGCCACGAGCTTTGGCATGAAAACTGCCAGGCTCTCCGAGACCAGGTCCCAGCCATAGCGCCTCTGCCCTGGCCCCCGCAAGGAGGCATCAGGACCCACGGAGACGCCCACACACACACACACAACCTTCCAGCTAGGCAACGAGCTCACATTCTGGACTGCACCCCGGAAGGGCTGGTACCTGAAGTGTCCTGATTTCTCACAACCCACTTTGAACACTGGTCGCCTGAGCTGGGCTCAGCCACCCTCCAGGCTGCCATTTCCAATATGAAAAGGCGAATGTCATTCTCCTGTGCTAGCAGCCGCACAGTCTCCTCTGCCTTTTCTAACACAGGAACACCAGCCACTCAGGGAAGCTTTATTTTTTTTAAGCCAATGAATTTTAATTGTGCCATGCATCCAGTTATCAAGCTTTAGGCTGAGCTGCCCTAGGGGCTTCTGCTGGATGCACTGCTGATGGAATTAGTAATTTGGGTGGATTAGAGAGGAAGAGAACAAAACCCTAGAGTGTGTTTTAATATCAGGAGCTGTAACCTGAACAGAGACCCTGACAAACCCTGAGGAATGGGAGCAGGGTGATAGGCCAGTGCTTTCCCAGCAGGGAATCTCTGGCTATTTGGCCATAGGCTGGTCCCCTCCCTCTTCCGCCTCCCAGGGCTGAGCAGCCAGATGGGGCCTTTCAGGAAGGCGAAAGGGCTCACTATCTCTGCTAACAGTGCTCACCAGAGACAGAAATGAGGCGGAACTGCCTGGTCAGAATAAAATCCAGTATCTCCTTTTGCAATTTCCATACTGAGTGAAACCAACATATAGAATCATTTCATCTACAAATGAAAACTAGCACCCGAGGAAAGGGCGTGTAGAAAAATGCCTTCCTCAGAAAACCATGCAGAGCCGGTGAATTAAAAACGCACAGACTGAGTTACTTGAAGCAGGTCAAGCTAAAACGCAAGGCTAACATCCTGACACCTAGGTTTTGTGTCTCATCTTGAAACTGCTCCTCACACTGCATTCCATGGCCAGCTTTAAGCCTAACCCACAACCACTCAGCCAGGAGACCCGCACTCTAACTTCAGACCCAAGACGCCTCTGTTGGAGACACATCTGTTGGAGCGAGGGAGTCAGCTGAAGGGCGAGGACAGTGGCCGTAGGCACCCACGGCTGGGCCGCCACTTCATCACGCCCTGCCCACACTCACCAGATGCCCACGTCCTTGTTACTGCTCAGTATCCAGGTCAGTGCAGCTTCAAACTTGGCAGAGGAGCTGCCGGTCACATTCTGTGGGAGGGGCGGGAGGTTAGTTATGCGTCTGGGCGGGGCAGCCAGGGCATTGTCTGCTGCTGGATTAAGGGAGCCCTCTCCTGTGTCCTCCACACACCCCAAAGCCCTGCTCTGCTCCATGAGCAGCAAGCTGGCAGGAAGGAGATATGGGGCTGATGAGAACCAAAGAAGGGGCTGTAACTGGAGGAGGCAGTGCGGAAGCACACACAGGACAACAATGTGGGTCTGAGGCAGCCAAAAGAACAGTTTTCTTAAGGAATGAAGAATTAGGCCAGAGAGGTGGCAGCTCATCTTGGGTAAAATGAAAAAAGTGTGTGGGTTGGGAGGCCTGGTAGCCAGTCCTAGCTGTGTGGCCCTCGGCAAGTCACTGTCCCTCTCTGGGCCTTAGTTTCCTCATCTCTAACATGAAAACTGGACTAGGCGACTGAGGTTTCTGCCAGCTCCAAATACCCAAAATTCTATCATCCTAAGGCCTTGGGAAAATTAAATGGACTCTGAACAATCCACACAGTACTCATAAGGAGAGAGAATAGACAGGTGAAATGTATTCCTTAAATCTGCTGAGAAGGGGAGAAAAGCAAATCACAGGAGGAGCAGGTGACAGGGCCATTTTAGAAGGGATGGCCTGCAGCGGCCTGCACCCATCTGCACCCCTGGTCAGCAGTGAGATGCGCGCATGCACATCAGCAGCCCCACTCTGACTCCCAGCTCACCTTGGGCCCAGTCACCGCCACCTCTCCCTTAAGGTAGCCTAGCACTCGACTAAATTAAAAAGAAAAAAGTAAGGGAAAGCAAAAAAGCCAAAAACAAACAGAAAATGCAAAGGGAAACAAAAAAACAAATGCATTGTTTGAAAGATCAATACAAAAGAACCAGGACCTCCCGGGGATGTGTGAGCACCACAGCCTACTCACGGCTAAATATTCCTGGGCTTCAGTTACAGGAATGCATTTGCTTTTGAGCTTCTCTGGATTTCCACATTCAAAATTACCTAGGAGGAAAAAAACACACATTCAAACACAAACAAGAGGTGAAAAAAAATTACCCTGAAACACTAAAAAAAAAAATGCAGCAAGAATCAAGCCATCAGCTCTGATAGGGAGCATGTGGCCTGGCCCTCTGGCTTCTGTGGGGCATCTTCACTCTGCAGCAAGATCAAAAGCCACTTAGCTTGGATCGATTCCAGATCATTAAAACCTGACCTGCAAAGCAGTGCAGCGATTTGCATTAAATGACTAAAAAGCTGCCCAATACCAAGGTCTGTTTGCAATTGATCCCTAAAAGGATCAGACAGATAGCTTTGGAAGGTACTGGAACGGCACTATAAATAAGCACAGCCTGGGAAAAAGAAAGGCAGGGAGGCCATAGGTGCTGCAGGGATTCTGACACACAATACAGGCAGGTGACCTGGAACGACTGTTTTTGAGGGGAGGAATGTCTAAAATGTCCCATGGAGGAAGGTGGTATCTGCGTGCTGGACAGCTAGTGAGGCCTCAGAAGTGCTCTAAAGCTCCCTTCTGAGCACCCTGGGCGGGGGCCAGCTCCCACCTAGGACAGAGCTGGGAGCCTCCCCATAATCCTGCCAGCCTTTTGGGTCCAGCCCAAAGGCCACCTCCTCTGGAAAGCCCCGCTGTGGGGGCCTCTGTTTAGCCAGATTGCTCCGAACTTGGGGGCCTGCCACAGCCTTTGGCTTTCGATCACCCACTGTGGTTCACCCACTACGCGCCATTTCACTGCTAGACCCCTTAAGAGCAGGGACAGTGCAGGGCTGGGTACATAAGGATCCTTTACCCTCACACATGGTCTGACTGCCATTGACTTGGCATAATCTGGGGGCTCTGATGGCCAGTCTGTGTGTGTCTGTGTGTGTCTGTGTGATGGGGAGGGAGTGGCTGAAGGTAGTATTAAAAATCTTGAGAATGAACTGGAGCCCATCCCTCCTACTTCAAAGTTGATCTTGACCCTCTGGGTCCTATGAGACCAAGTTAGCTTCTCCAATCCTCCTGCCCCCACCCAGACTGCCCTGCCCTGCTTAGCCCTGCCTGGACCTTCGCCACGGCCTCCTGACTGGTTTCCTCCTTGCCTCTTTCTCATCCACATGTTATTGGTCAATAAAGCTTTAAAATAATTCTGCTTAGATAAATCTACTCCACTTAAGCTGCTGCCACATTTGCCTTCCTGCCACCTGGCTCTCGGCACATCACTCCCCTGCTCAGAAGCCTCCCTGGCCCTCACTGCCTGCAGGATCAAGCCCTAGTGCCCTGGCATCCATGGCCATCCACAGTGGGGCCAACTGACCTTTCCAAACTCCATTTCCTGTTTCACCTTCCCCCATGAAGCCAACTACTTCCACTCTGGACCCTGTAATTTCCTGCCTTTTTGGCTCCAACTTTCCCTTCACATAATTGGGTGTTGGGAAAGTCATGACGTATTTCTTCTATGTTTTTCATTGCAAAAATGGGTTATGACTTTTCTGACAACCCAATATATAACCAATCCTACCTGGGCTTTAGGGCCTGGCACGGACGCCACCTCCCTGGTGACACTTTCCTGACTACTGGAGCTGAAAGGCATCACACCTTTTGGAACTTCTGACCTCTTGGCTCTCATCCAAAGGCATCTTATATCACCCAGTGGTCAGGGAGGTAGGTGGCCTGTCTCTTCTATTAGACCACAGGCGGCCTTTGGGCAGGACCCAGGGCTGAGCCATCTTGTATCCTATAAAGGCCAGCACAGTGCCCTGCCCATAGCTGTCTCCAACAGGAGGTGGGGGAAAGAAAGTATGGCCGAGCAGACAGCCCACACTCCCTGGCAGCCTGTCTCAGTGAGACGCATACCCTCAGGGCTGCCCCTGCTAGGCTAATCGGAGTGCAGCAAGGACCAGGCCTCTTGATGGTATAAACCAGGACCACACAGGGAGGACAGGATGGAGCAGAAATGTCTGCTAGGATCCATAGTTTAAGAGCAGTTTCTCAACTTTATCCCCTGGGGGTCTTATTAAAATACAGACTTTGATTTAGTAGGTTTGGGATGGGACCTGAGAGTCTGCATTTTCTATAAGCTCCCAGGTGACGCTGCAGGTCCTTGAACCACAACTGAGTCACAAAAGGTTTAGAACAAGCTCTTAGGCCTCAATTTCTATCCTAAGCACCCGGGCCAAAGAGAAATGCCCATGATGCCCGTGATGCTGTGAGCTCCAACTCCTACCGTTCCTCTGAGGAGTTCTAGATGCCTCCCCGACCACCTCCAGTCTCCCACCAGTCAGTCAGGAGGGAGGACGTAGCAGGGCGGAGGCCCACAAGACTGGTCCTGAAGACTGAGAACCCATGAAGGGTCCTGACCTTAGACAAGGGTTGGCCCGTAGGTAAGAGGTGCCACATCCATAAGGTGAACATCCCATAAGACTGAACAGCTCCACCTGGTTCCTGTGCCAAGTATATTTAACATGGGGCACAAGCCCTAGACATTCACCTATGTCATCAGAAAGTGATTCTGAGAGATCTCTTGATGCCAGTTGTGGGGGAGGACACAATAATGCAAGTGACACCTCTGGCCTCAAGGAACGCGTTTACCAAATAAAACAGTAGGGGAGCCTTTTGGGGGTCTTTCCTGGGGGTGCTGAGAATGCCTTCCTCCAGAGTACAGCAACTGATTTTCATTTTGTAAACAACAACAACAAAAAGACGACAAGATCACTCAGTAACAGGGAGAAGGAGGGCCTGAGGACATCAGGGACTTGTCCAAGGTCCTGCAGCCGGATGGGGCGATCAGGACCAGATGTGACACCAGGACCTTGGCGGGCATGGATGGGCCTCCACCTCGCAGACCCCTGCCATCCGCACAGGCCTCTCCACTTGGCCAGGCCAACCATCTGGTGTAGGGATGCCCTCCAGGTCGGAGGACCCCCAACTAAACCCGGGGGCTTCCTTTGAACCTTGCCTTCCCCAAAACATTTGGGTGGGGGGATTCGGGAAAGAAACACATCTTCCTAAAAGGCTATCCAATTACCTTGCCAGACCCCTCGGGACCCTTAACCGGGAGTTAAAACCAAATGGGGTTTGTTTTCCCCGGATCGAGGCTTTGAAAAAAATTGTCCTAGTTGGGAAAAAGAAGGGGGAGGGGAGAGATGGCCACAGAACATCTCAGCCACCCACCAGCCAGCCTTGGCCTGCTTGGTTGGGGCAGTGGCCCACATCCTGCTCACGAGGTACCTCAGGCCTCGTAAGACCCACTCACCGGCTTGGATGGCCAGGTAGTTGTACAGTTCGTGCAGCATCTCCAGCAAGGCCGCCTTCTGCTGGGCCTGACAGAACTGAAAGGGCACAGGACAAGTAGTCAGCAAAGACGGTGGGCGACAGGGGAGTCTGTCTGTTTTTACTTCATCAGCCACACTATTAAGTACTAAGCAGCAAGGGACACCTCATACTTTAAAAAAATAAACACGAATTCTGCAAAATGGTGGGTCCAAGGACAGGGTCAATACATATGGAGCTAACTGACTGGGAAGGAACTCAGTAAAAGCAGAAGCAGAGCTGAAAGCAGACCCAGTAACTAAGGGTCTGCCGCCCTGGAGGCTCTCCAGCCTTGGTCCCGTGGTTCCGCTGGAATCAAGGCCATTACGTGGGGCCGTGGAGCGGAGGCCACGTGGTTGTGGGGAAATGCAGTAAGCAGTCCAGCTTCCTCAGAGGGAAAGCAAACGCTGCTCCGCTGCATCTTATCCCCACCCTGGGCCATTTCCGCCTGTTGTTTGGAGTCAAGTGTCTATCATCTGCCTGCGGATTGCCTGCTTTGTGGATTATCTGCTGCAAATGTTTTAGACTGGATTCCCCTAAAAAAGTAACATTTCTAGAAATCATAAAACTGTCAGAGAGAAAAGCCATCTGTAAGAGAAAACAGGAATAGGAATAGCTGCATACCTGGTCCTCCAGCACCTGTAACAGAACTCATGCCGCTCTGCTAGGCTTACTGGATCTAGAACATTAATAACGGCTGCTCTTCCCTGAGTCGAAGAAGTGCCAGGTACTGTGCCGAGTGGCTTATATGTGAGGGTGTACTGAAGCTTCACCACAATCCTTACTGTACCCCAATTTCTCAGGTGGGGAGCCCGAGGTTTAGAGGCCTTAGGTAAGCCACCGAGATCCCCTTGCCCGTAAGTGGTGGGGTCAGGCCAGCCAACTCCAAGCTCACCCCCCACACTTCGGGCCTCCTCTGGGGTGTCACTGGGCGAAGCCCTGGACCGGGAGCCAAGAGCCTGGGTTCACAGTGGCTCTGAGACTGGCTCCGCAACTATAGAAGGAACTGAAGTCACTTTCTTCCTCAGGGCTCATCTGCTGACCTCATCTGAAATGTGAGGAACTTGGTTTCTAACACTCAGAGGCCAAGATCTGTCCCCTCATGTTGCCTAAAGACCCAAAAGCCTTAGCAAGATACAAAATGATGTAACCAAGATTTATATATACATGGCCATAAATGTTCAGAAACAACTCATGTGTCTACCAGTCAAGTACCCCAACTATTTTTAAAGGATGTTTAATAGTATGGGAAATGTTGATAGTGTTAAACATAACAGAATATACATTGAGATTCCGGTTCTATAAAACACATACACAGAGCTAAAATGGAAAGAAAGTGCCCCCAAAACGTTAATGGTAATTATCTCTAGGTGGCAGAATCATGGGTGAATTTTCTGTGCCACATTTTCCAAATTTTCTACACTAAACATCTATTACTGTCACAACCAGAAAAAAGACAGTAACAATTAACACTGTTCCAAACTCCCCAACATTCAGGCAGAGCAGGGCTGATACCACCTAAAGGAAATAGGACAGAAGGTACCAGACAACAAGACGGCCTGATTAAGACAACACTCCTACTCCCAGCCTGTCCCCACGTTTCAGCAGCACAAAGGCAGAAAGAAAAACACAAAATGTCAGAGACAGCTTAGAAGGGAAAAAAACTCAAATGCCTGGCTGGGTTTTGGGTGAGCCAGAGCCACACAAAGAATGACACTTTCAGCAAGAACCTCAGCAAAGCCCGGAAGTGCCTCCCAGCCTGCCTGTTCCTGGGTCCACCTTCCATGAAGGCCAAGGGCACCCCATGAAATCCAAGCTCATCGGAGCCTGATGATGGCCCAGGCCCTGCCTTTCCATGCCCTGATGTGACAATACCCAGTCTGCTCACTGAGCACATCCTCAGCAAGGACCTGGATTGTGCCTGTCTGGGCTCCCTCGAGTGGGGCGTGAGCACGTCCAGCTCAGAGGGCTAGGGAACAAACCTGTCATTCATTCGTAGGTCTGATACATTTAGAGGTGCGAAGGACAAAGAAACAGAAACCAGGGAGCCTTTCTCTAATTAAAAGACAAAAAAAGTATCATCACCAGAGAAGCCTTACAGAAAGTTATTTTTTTCCTGTTTTTGTTTTCAGTCTTCAAAATTCTTGTTTCCCATCTGGCTGCTGCCTGTGTTTCTGGGCCACTTCCTCTAAACATCAGTTGTGATTTTTATGATGGAAGGCAGATGAAACTTATTAGGAAACTACTTTTACAGAACAATCGGAAAGCAAAGGTATTTGGTGGGTGAGTGCAATAAATGAATGTAATAAAACGCCCCCAAATATGACAAAGCACAAGTCAAAGAGAAATAAAACCGGTACCTGCACCAGGATGCCCCTTCATTAATGTGGATGAGAGTGCAGGGGCCTGGAGATGACCAGGTGTCATATTCCCAGCCCCAGGGTTGCTAGATGTGTACTGAGGGCCCAGGAGGCCGGGCACTGCACACTTAATAATTAGACTACTAAGTCATACCCTCAGGCAGCACAAGGCTCCTCCTAATAGGATTTATGACCTGAAAATTGACTGCCTCATGTTTTCCCCGGACTACCACCTGTACCAGCATCCCAGCTCCTCACTAATGCTCCTTTCATGGCTCATAAGTGGATGGGACTGCTCACCTTCCCCAGATATTATTTGTAGGGAACATTAAAGCTTCATAAAACAAATTTATAGACTAAGAGGGCTAATTCCACTTCAGATATGTTTAACACCCCCCCACCCCCCACCCCATGATGTTTCAAATCAGAGCAGCATTTTCAGAGCCACAAGATGTACTCCTAGAGAGAATGCAGAATTGAGAACATGGCCTCCTGTCGCTTAAAAACTGCCAGCTCTTCCTCCCAAAGCCAGGAAGCTTGAGAGGTCCTTCAACCACAACTTACAGCATTCCCCTAGATCGACTTAGGCAGAAGATCAAAGTCCCCAATGCTGCGACTGATGGAAGGGCTTCTTTAACAAGCCCAGGGTTGGATCTGGGGAGCGCAATTCTGTTTCAAGTACTCCTTCACTGTCACAATTGAGTCTGACACAAACATCACAGAACACGATGTGATTCTGGTACATTACAGGAAACACTCTTGAAAACAATCCTATTATGATCTTTTTCTGGGGAAGTTTCCCTCCTCATGGAGGCTAACATCCTCGAGAAAAATAAAAGCTTGAGAAACTCAAAACTCACCTCATCTGTTTTTTTCTCACAGTCCACTGGCAATAATTTCACTGAGACCAAGAAAAGAAACACAGAGGAAATTAAAAGTGTGGGTTGAGGAAAAGTACAGAAAGGGACCACTCTCAAAATTCAGGGGAAGTAAAACATTACCAACATAAGGGGGGGATTACAAAGATATCATCCAAATGAGGCACTTTTAAAATGCAGATAGTAAAATGTTAAGGGTTTCCCAGCCCTGAATTAGGAATTATGTTAAGGGTTTCCCAGCCCTGAATTAGGAATTACGACAGCTGGGTCCTAATCCCAGCTGAAAATGATTAGCCATGGTACCTGGCCACTCAACCACTCTGAACCTCTACTCCTCATAAAACAGGATCAATAAAGCCTTCCCTGCTTAACTCAGGGAGTTAGACTCAAACAAGACAACATACATGACAGTTTTATAAATTACAAACAATGATATGTGAAACAGGGGATTAATACCATCATGGGAGGGGAACTCCAGGTAAATCCCAGTATATCTCCAATAGCGGTTGTCTTAAAGCATCTCAGCAGTGAGGGACAGTATACTGCTTGACATCACCAGATTAGTTACAGTACTAGTACAGTACCATGATACTCCCGGGTCTGCTTAATTTCTCCAGTGGGTGGATAACTGCTCTCATAGTCAAGATACTAATTGGGTGCATGCACGAGTCTGGGATCCCCGTGCCCACAGACTTGTTTATTACACCCAAACATCCATCTGCTGTTAACAGCTAAGACATAATTTAGCTTTCCCCTGCATTTTGGCTGTTCCTGCTAGGCGTGAAAAGATGTGGCCTTGGCTCAAATCTGGGAACAGTATTAATCACATTCATGCTTTGCAAAGAATATTACAAGTTGGTGAACTAGTATCACTTTATACTTAAATTTATAAGAAGACAGGGTCTCTATACTGTTTCCTGTTAAGACTAGAGCTCAGGATTACCCAAGGGGCGAATTTACCTGTTAGGAAACACACAAATCCTCAGCTATGCAGGAAGCATACTGTAACCTGCAGACCCCTTATTGGCATGTCTAATCACGTCACTAAGTGTGGACAGAAGTATGGCTGGGAGTGTCCTTGAATTACAGAATCTTCGCTTAACACGCTCCAGGAAAGTGCTGCAGGCAATGATAAATGCCTGCCCTTATATCATTTATATCAATTTAAGCCCTTTAAAAGGTTCTTCCACACCTGTCTCATACGCACTGCTTGTAAAATCTCCCTTTGACAAATGAGGGCCCTGTGGTCCAGAGAAGTGGATGGAGCACATGGCCTTTTCGGTGCTGCAAAGCTGGGACCCCAACCAGATCCCATCTGTGTGCAGTGAAGCCTGAGGTGCCTTCAGATGGGCACTAATGTGTGAATGAGCAAGAGATCAAAAAGGGAAGAAAGAACTAAAAGGGAATGGAGGCGGGCTTGTCTGTGTGGCTTTTTCTAGAGACCAGAGTTTGGGGTAAAAGTAACTGCAAATGAAGATTGCTTCCAGCACATGGTTGAAGGGGAGATTAGTAGGGAGGGCTAGGGCAGAAAACGAGAACAGGAGCAAGTGAAGACGGAAATCACTGCAGATGCAGGAATCCCAGCCCTCTCCCCCACAGCTGGAGGAAGGAAAGTCAAGGTCTGGAGGTAAGAAGACAGCCAGAGGCACCTGACCGAGGCGTGGGAATGTGCAGCCTGGCGTTGAGAGGAACAGGTGGTCGTTCTGGTGGACACGCGCGCCCAGGGCCCTCCCCTGCGCCGGCCCGGGACGTACTGTTGTCCTCCGCCTCTTGCGGCTCCGAGGGCTTGCCCATTTTCACCCAGAGGATGCCCAGGAAGACGAGCAGCAGCCCCAGGCTAGCGCAGAGCAAGAACCGGGACAGGTAGCGCTCCAGCCGCCGCCCCACCTCGGGCCGGGCCCGCGTTGTGCCCGCTGGGCCCGCTCGCGTCGCCCGCAGGCCAGGGCGCTGGTCGGGGCCATGGAGGGCGGAGGGCAGCCGCGCCGGGGACGCGGCCCACCAGCGACGGGCCCCGAGACTCGGCGTGGCCCTGTTGAGTGGTCGGGCGTCCTCGTCCTCCTCGGAGCTGCCCCGGACCGAGGCGCGGCGCCTGAGCGGCGCAGGGCGGGCGGGGTAGGCGAGGCCGCGGCTCCCGGACCAGGAAGCCGCGGAGGCCGCGAGATCGCTGTAGGCCCCGAGATCGCCGTAGGCCCCAGAGGTCGCGTAGGCCGAGCTCGAGGCCGGCGGGGAGAGCCAGGGCTCCGCCCGCACAGAGGCCGCGGCAGGCCGGGCGCGCAGCGGAGCCTCCTCGCGCAGCCGGGCCTCCTCCCGCAGCCGCTCCTCGCCCCGTGGCCGGGCCGCCTCCCGCTGCCGGACTTCTCCCCGCAGGCGGCGCAGCTTGTTGCGGTAGACGTTCCGGGTGGTATCGGTGATGGGTCCTGGCTGGAAGCCCAGGGCCTGCAGCTCCCGCCGCAGCTCCAGGTCCGACAGGCCGGCCATGGCCAGGACGCCGCCCCCCACCCACCCCCGGCGCGAACTGTACCCGGAACTGCTCCCGCCCGCGGCCGCGGCAGAGCGGGCGGGGCTCTACGCCATGATGGGAAGGTCACTGAGACCGCCATGTTGAGATGGTCGGAGCCAGGCGATCGGCCCTCCATGATGAGGAGGTCAGGCTCGGCCATCACGGCCGCCATATTGAGGAGGTCCGGGTTGTGTTTTGTTTTCTTCCTTTTTTCCTTCCCCTCCTTGCTCAGTTCCTTTGCCTTGCCTGTAAGACCAAGCGGGATTTATTTCTGAATCCCCTGCCCCTTGCGCAGTCCCTGGCACGTGGTAGACACTCAATAAAGTCATGTTGATTTAATGCATGAATTGCTTAAGGGTGAAAGGTAAGCCACTGCCAGAGTAGGGAGATGGAAACTTTGCCTCTCTCGGTGCTTGAGGACCGATGAGAATCCCTTCTGCGCTTAGGGAAGGGCTTTGTTTCTGTCGTGGAGTAGACCTGTGGCATGCTCTGTGACCCGCAGGCCTGTTTTCCTGGTGGTTCACTCACAGACGTTAGCCCCAAGTGCCTGCAGGCCCTGCCCCAGCCAGAGGCAGGCCTGCAGGGCGCTCCTGTTGGAGGGGGCACTGCATTGCACCCACGCATCCACAGAGAGGGCAGAAGAGCCAAATGCCTTTTTGGGCTCCAGTGTGCAGTTTAGGCTTCTGGGAAGAAGCTGTGTGGCTGGATAGTGGGATTTTCATAAGGAGAGATGGGTACGGGTTGGATTGATGTTGGGGGTTCTCGAATCCCAACGCCACCACTATTAGATGTGTGATCATATCTAATTAACATTGCTAGCCTGTTGGTTAGTAAACCTCGTAGGGTTTTGGGAGGATTAGAAGAGGTGATTTGTATAAGGTGCTTAGGACAGTGCCTGGCACATGCTCCTAAGTGTTTATACTTAACCCATATCTCTGCAGCAGCATTGCTGTGTGGAACCTCCCAGAGGGCACTCGGTTTGATTAAGTGACAGCTGTTAGGGAGAAAGCCCTAAGGGAAGCCTGGGGAGGGGTGGCAAATGGAAATAGAGCTATGGTTCATTGTCTTCCTTCCGCCTCCCTCTCTCTCTGTATTCCTTTCACATCCCCCATCAACTGCCTTTCCCAAACATTTATCGCAGACCTCCTGGGTTCCATTCTATTTCTACCCCTCCAATTCCGGTGTCCCCTTCCCCTGTGTTCCCCTCCTCCCCTACAGTCCCATCACCCACCCGCCCACCTTGTCCCATTCCTGGGGGTCTGCGGGCAAGGCCCCTCATTCCTGGGGGTCTGTGGGCAAGGCCCCTCTGCCAGTAGTTTGCATTCCTGCTGCTTGCTCTACCACAGGGGCATTCAACACTGGCCACAATTGCTGGGAAAATTACAGCCTCAGCTTGGTCAGGCTTCCGTTGTTAGCCCTCCCCATGTCCCGACTTAGCTGCTCCCATGTGGTGCGATTTCTCTCACCAAGTGTTGTTTTCCTTTTCTCTGCCTGTGTTTGCACGGAATGCCATGGATTTGATATAGTGATTGCCTAACACATATACCACATAATAGTATTTTATTTCTTTCTGAAGCACTGTTTGCATGACAAATGAGTTGGTAACATTTGTGCAACTCCTTGCAGCTGTGCAGTTCAATATATAAAGAATGAGCCTTTCGGCATCAATACTGGCCCTGTGTGTTCTAAGAGGGCTTGAAACTGATGCTTAAACAAAGTTAAAAGTCACAGCATTTCCCAGAGTTATGGTCTATTTCATCACAATGGATCTCAGGATGATTTAAAAATACATACTGAACTGGAGCCACCCCTGCTAGTGGCCCCCAGGGTGGGCTTTGTCAGTTGTAAGCCTTCCCTGTGTTTGGGGACACTGCAGCTGCCACACACACCTAGGGCCAAGTGCCCCTCCCCCTGTCCCTCCCTGTGTCATCCCTCTGGCCTGGAACCAGTCACTCCCACCCCGATGGCCCACCCTTCTGTGTCCCGTGGCTTCTGGCAGTGCCTGGCTTTGCTAGGTCCAGCAGGCCTTTCTCTACTCCCTCCAAGAAGAAACCTCACAATCTGAGAAAGTCAGAAAAAACCCTCACATATCAGTTATTCCTCTCAGGTCTCGGCCTTTCCATGTTCCTTCTGAGCTTCCTGCTCCAGTCCTGCCCCCTCCCTGGATTACTAACCTCGCTGGGTCCTCCATTAACAGTCTCTGCCCCCAAGGCTATTTCACCTGCTTTAGTGAAATCAGCTTGTTGCTGTTCACGTTCCTCCACACAACAGTTCCCACACTTCCTTCTCCGACCCTTGTCCCCCCCCCCCCCCCCCCCACCTGGGACTCAGTGCTTCCTTGCCACCACGGCCCCATCGGGCCCTTGTGGGCCTTTTCAGAAGCTGCCTTTCTGTGTCTTCATCCTGGTTCTTCAGCTGGGTCTGTTCAGGATGGGAACCCATATTTTAGAGAAAAGGGCAACATTGCAAAGTCAACATCTGCCCTGCACGCTCTCCTTTCTCATCTCTGTGTTGTAATTTTTTTTTTTTAAGGTGAGCAGCTCAGGCTGTGGTCGGTCTTCCTGATTTATTAAAGGCAAAAGAGGAAAAACAAGCTCCAGTGTCTAAATCTACTTAGTAACCGCGTCCATACATTTAGCAGCGGTGAGGGGCTGCTTGGAGGACGCTCTGCATTCCCAGAGGAACCCAGACGCTGCCTGCTGTCCTGTTGACCTCTCTCTGTCTCAGCAGAGCCTTATAATAATAACAGCCATAAATCTTTCAATGGGTTCCATTCTCCTCCTCCTTCTGCAAAGCCCTGCACACATTTGTCAGGTCCTT
This sequence comes from Hipposideros armiger, assembly GCF_001890085.2. Classification (NCBI taxonomy): domain Eukaryota; kingdom Metazoa; phylum Chordata; class Mammalia; order Chiroptera; family Hipposideridae; genus Hipposideros; species Hipposideros armiger. The sequence goes on along the minus strand of NW_017731681.1, from coordinate 1,783,750 downwards.
AAAGATGCTCAGGGACCATGGACTTGTCCTTGATCCACCTCGTTGTCAGCCTCGTGCGTCCCTCTCAGCTATTCTGGGCTTCCTTAAAACCATGTCATGGGTGGCGTCACACTGGGGAGGTGTGGGGGCGGAGCACTGGGAGAGTGTGGCTGGAAAGGGGGGACAATATGGGTGCCATTTTGGGCTCAGATTTTGATTGCTATGACCCTAGCACTGCCTAACATCTTGTTGCTTCATTTCTGTTGTGGAAAAGGAGAGTCACCCTTCCATGTCTCTAGGTCAGTGAAGGGGCAAAGAGTCACAGAGAAATGCTAGAACGGGCTTAGTAGGCAGTTTTGTCACCTACTTTTCATAAGCGACTGAAAATGAAACAAAACTCTCACTCTTTTGGCCGCTTTCACCCTCTGATGTCTGTGGGTAAGCGTTCCTTAAGAGGCATGGAATACATCCCCTAATGTCAATAGCGAATTGTGTATGAAAAAACATGTAATGCTTTCAGAACAGTTTCTTTTGGACATTGTCCATGATTAGATTATACTAAATTACAGAGTGTAGATATCAGACGATTACTATTTGCTTTTAACTATTCAATTTCATGGCAAATCCACATAGCTCAGTAATTATAAAATCACACCGATGTGGCTACTGAGAACACACCTCATCCTCTTCATCTTGTGCGGCTAGGTTGCCCTATAATTACCGTGGTCCTGTTAAGTGTAAAGCACATTCCAAATGAAGATGGGTAATCTGTAACTCTCCGTAATTGCCAGGTACCTAGAGAGATTCTTGCAGATTTTGCTGGATAAATCTCAGCGAGATGTGAGAAAGAGCCCATCCTCACAGGGCTGGTTCCCCTGGGTGTCTCTCCACCTCTGACTCTGGCTGGTTCGTGGCTCAGTCATTCTATGGCTTTAAGCAAGAGTGTGTGTGTCTCTTTTAGTTCTGTTTTGTGAAAACCTGGTCATTTTCTCTTAGCTCAGCTCACGGAATCCTCTGCAACCTTCCTCCAATTTTAATTTCTTCCAGGACTGTGCAGGTCCTGTAAGCAATAGAGTCTTGCTGTCCTAGAAACCGGAGGAGCTCGTTGGAGGAAAAGAATTATTTGAGCTGATTGTGAGAAATCGAACAGTGGCAGAAGGAGGAAAAGGAGAGAAGAAAGGAGCCGACACATCTAAACAGGGCCCCGGGCACTGTGCATACAGATGCCAGCGGTGGCTGGGTCCCTGTTGCGGTTCATTACCGAGAAGCACATCAGAGGCCACGGGGCGAGGGTCGGGACAAGCCGGCTGCAGCGCTGAGCTTTGAACAGGGCTGTTGTGCAGAACAGGCAGCACCCTCACACTTTCCAGGAGCTGTGGTTGCTGAACCAATTCCCATTAAAAAAAAAATGTAGACCACCTGGGGTGAAATCGCTCATGGGTCTCATTTCCCTGCATGGCACCTGTTTCAACTCTGCTCTGTAAACCCAAGATTCTAAAGAAAATTCCCCAAAGGGTGCTGGGGCCCCTGCCCCAGAAATGGGCACCCCCTGCCGGGGATAGGTGAAGGTGGTCTCACTGTAGGGGCAGATCTGAGCAGAGAGTGGGGAAAAGAAATGAAATCTGTGTCTTCCACATGGAAACTGAGCATTTTGTTTTCTGCTTCTTGGAGTGTGTTACAGATAATGGAGTGATTGGCATGGGGGAGCTGGGAAGGGCCAGGAGTCCTGGGTTCGGTTCCTCCCAGTCGCATATTTTTTAGATTCCTGTGTCTTCTCCTTTCTCACATGCCCTGTGCAACCCTCTCTCCATTTATTACTGGGCGTCTTGGCAGCATTTCCCGGGAACCTGCAGCTGTGCTTAGGTTGCTTAGTATGTGTATTGGAAACTGTGATCGTGCAATGTGTGAGTGGGATCTGGGTGCTGTAGAAGGCTTGGGTGTTCTTCAGTTTCAGAGCACCCCAAAGGAGGCTCTTTTTAAGGGTCGGGGTCTCCTTTTCTGGTAACTATCTGCGGCTAAGCCCCCATGGTGGTTAAGGTGGATGAAAACATGGAACAGGCACTGTGTCTAATTGCTGGTAACCTGTGGTTCCTATATGGCCCTAGCTTATAAATAAATGATCATTCATTAATGTAAAATTAAATTAAATTTAAAAATGAAAGTTCCCATCCAGTTTTGTTTAGAAGGCAGAAATAAGTAAGTTGGCTGTTTAATTTTGCTGCAGATTCTGGAGCATAGAGTCGCAAGGTGATAATCATTTGCTCTTTGCCTGTGCCTCCTTCCCCACCTCTCAAGGCGGATATTATTACTTTTGCAAGGGTTCATTGAGGTTAAAGGGCTAGCTGGCAGTTTACTCAGCAAGGGGTTGAGTGCAGAGGCCTTAAAACTCTCTGGTCCATTAGACCTCAAGCTCACTGGTAAATAGAAAATGGACCCTGATTCAGGAGACCTGAATTCCAGCCCTTGCTCTGCCACTAGGTGCGTGGACAAAAATATGCCATCTCTCTGGGCCTCAGTTTCCTCACCTATGACAGAAGGGCCAGTGCAGATCTTCCAATTCTGTGGGTACAAATTAATGTTTGAACATAGAACTTACAAAAGGTGCACAGTTTGCTAATATATGCACCACTTATGGCCAAACTCCCTCTGGGCTTTATTTTTTCTCCCTTTATGGCATGACCTGAGTTTGACCTTTGGAAATTAAGATCGTAAATAAGAGTTGTTGCTATATATTTTAAATTTTATTTGCTGGAGGGGGATTTAGTTGGGAGAGGGTGTCTTCTTTCCAAGCCCAGCTGATGGTCCCTGCAGACTTCCTGGGCCTCCATCGCTGGGAGGGGCCTCCCAGTTCTGGCCACCTTCTCCCTGGAGTGGGCTGTCACTTGCCTGTTGGAGAAAAGCAAAGGTTTGCAGCTCAGTAGTGTCAGCAGGTCCTCTTATGAGCTTATGAAACCACCTTCTAAACCTGCCTGCAGGTCTGAGGGAGGAGGGGCACCCAGGAGGGGCAGGTTTTGCCAGGTTTCTGGAAACTTTACCTCTAGCTTTCTCTGTAGCCTGGGGCAAGTCATTTAACCTCCCAGTTTCTCCACCTCTAGCACTTCCTCCCTGGCTTCTCTCCTCCTGGGGGACTGACTGTGAGAAGTAATTAGTGGCTATTTGTCAGCCTACACCTACCTTTGCACAAGTAACTTGGGCAGACCTTGAACTGGGCAAGGCCAGATGGGGCTAAGGACTTCGACTTGCAGAATGATGAAAAAAATGCAGGCTTTGTGGCCAGACTGCACCAGGGTTTTCTTCAGAGTAACCACCAGCTTCAGTGGTGTTTTGTGTGTGTGATTTTGGGGGGGCGGGTGGAACGGGGAGGGGGGTGAATGAATCTGGAGCAGAGGATGGTTGGTGGGTTGTTGTCATTTGTTTTAGTCCTCTGCCAGAAAGGTGTTGGGAAACGGGCCTGAGCATCCAGGCAGGGCCTTGAGATGCCCCTGGCTGGGGAATTGGGCTCCTTGGGCACCAGCAGCTATCCAGGCCTGCCTGCTCTGTGATTAGGCTCAGAGACCTGGGGGATGAGGGTGGGAGGTGGGGTGGGACACACTTGCAGGAACAGACATTTTCTCAAGTGCAAAGCAGAAAAACAAATTGCCGTTCCCAAACCCTGCTCAGACGGATTCGCTCCTGGAATATTAACACTGCAGTGGGCGGAGGCCAGGCCCCAGCTGCAGTGACACCTGCCCTCCCCTTACCGTTCTGAGGGGACGGCAGCACCTCATTCAGCACCCCTTCCAGGGCGGCCCAGTACTTTTCCAGCTGCCTGGAGTTCATCCTCATTCCAATTTCCACAGGAGCAGTCAGCTGTGAAATAAGGCAGAGTTAACAAGAAGGGAGAAGCGCCAAGAGTGCCATTAACCCCTGGGTGCCCTACAGGTGGCTGGGAACAACACCACTCTGCTGGCTCCACCCCTCCCCGATCCTCTGGGATCCTCTGGGTTTCTAGGGCCAGATGGGAATTTTGACCAGATGGGAATTCTGGCACGGCTCCTCCAGTTCTAACCAGGGAGCTGGATCCTGGAAGTCTCTGAGACCCGCTCGGAGGAGGACCAACACACCTCTTCTGGCAGGGAAGCTGGGGCCGGAGAGGGGGGTCGGCAGGAGTCGCCCTGGCTTATTCATATGGAGGGGACACTCACTGCCCCCTCGTCCTGAATAATGATAGCTAACACTGTGGAGCCTCATTACGCTCCAGGTGTCATCCTAAATGCTTTAGTATATTAAGCCTCTCAATAACCCTATGATGTAGAGACGATTAGTGTCCCCAATTTGCAGATGAGGAAACTGAGGACAAAGTGATTGGATAACTTGCTGAAGGCCACACAGATACTAAGGAGCGGAGAAAAAAAAACGGTATACAAGGGGACCTGTCTCCAGGGTCTGTGTCAGTGACCACCAGGCTACAGTTGCTCTAGCACTGTAGGGACACGAGTGAGACCCTAGAGGACCTATCTGGAGGGGTCACCACCAAGAGAGGTTGTTGCTGTGGAACCAGGGGCACTGATTGGTCTCGTTTCCTGGGAGCTTCCTGGTTTAGCGTTCTTGCTGCGCAAACCAGCTGGCAGACTGGCCATCACGGAGTCCCAGTCCTGCTCCCCACTTCCCGCTGGGTGGAAAAGGGGCTCTGGATGTCTGAAGGGCAGCCTTAGGTGTGCTTCTGTGGGGCTCCAGGTCTCAGCCTGGCATATGCCATTCCCTTGCTGTGGCTATGCCTTTCTCTAGGCCTCAGATTCCTCACATTAAAATGAGGAGACTGGATGGTCCATAAAGGCCCTGCTGGTCTGCATAGCCTGGTTCTAGGGAGATGGAAAGGGGACGAGGGGTGCCGCATCCTAAGCCTCTTGAGATGTTACATTGGATGAAACATGTACCACGGAAACCTCAATTAGTGACTTAAACTCTGCCTTGGGGGCATTTAGAGGGCAGTTCTGAGCCAGCTCCCCCTTTGGCAGCTGAAGGCTCACTCCCAGCTCTCAAGAGCCAAAGGAGCGTGAGGGAGGGCAAGGAGCCTCGCCTGCAGTGCGATGACAGCCCCGGGACCACTGTCTGGCCCACACGCTTGACCTCACTGCTATGGACAGCATACTGTGGCAACCCAAGGATGTGGAAAGATCACTGGCCAGTGTCCGGTGAGAGGCGGGAGGCACGGCGCCCAGCTCGGTTCTACGCTGACCACTGTGTGACCTTGGCAAGACCCTCACTCTCTCTAGATATCAGCGTCCTCCTCTCCCAGGTCCCTTTACAGGGAAGTGCCTTACGCTCAGTCCTGGGGCCTCTCCCTTCTCTATCTCTACCCACCCACTGGATGATCTCGCCCTATTCTGGCTTGAAATTCCATCTGATTGCTGATGACTCCCACATTTATGTCTCCACCCTAACTTCTCCTGAAGTCCAGACTTGTGTGTCCACCTGCCTGAGCAAGGCCTCCGCCTGGATGCCCAACAGGCATCTCACCCTTCACAGTTCCAGGCTGACCCTCCTTGTCAACTTGCAGCCTACCACACACAGGCGTCCCCGTCTCAGTAAGCAGCCAATCCATCCTTCCAGGTGTTCCGGCCAAAAGCCTTCAAGTCACTTTTTCCGTTTCCTTTATTCACATCTTATATCCATTCTTTCAGAAAATCCTGTGGACTTCTACGTCCGAAATATTTCCAGAATCCTACCACTTTGCTCTGCCTCCACCATGACCACCCGGGCTTCTGCTTTTGCCCCTTCAGCCTGTTCTCAACACAGAAACTGGGGAGACGCTTTGAAAATGTAAACCAGATCGTCCTTCCTGTGCTCAAAGCCCCCAAGGGCTCCCAGTCAACAGAGGGAAGCCCAGTCCAAACAACGGCCTACGAATCCACATTCCGGCCTCACCTCCCACTCTCTCCCCCAATCCCACGGCTGCGCTGTGGCCTCCTCACTGTTCCCTGAATGCACCAGGCCCACTCCTACCTCAGGGCTTTTGCACTGGCTGTTCCTTATGCCTGGAATGCGCTTCCCCAAAACATTCTTAAGGTTCATTCCCTCTTCAGGTCTTTGCACTAATACCATCTTCTCATGAAGCATGCTCTAATCACCTTATTTAAAATCGCAACCAACCCCATCTGCTTTCCTTGTTTTGTTTTCCTCCTTCATAGCACCTATGACTACCTGCCATACTACAAAGTTTGCTTGTTTATCCTGTTTGTCGTATGTTGCCTGTCCTTCCAGTATCTTGTTTCTGCCCCCCCCTCCCCCCCACTGGAGTGTGAGCACCAGGAGGGCAGAGGATTTGTCCATTTTGTTCACCACTCTATCTCCAGGGCCTACAACTGTGCCACATACATAACAGGGCTCAGTCAGTATTCACCGCCTGCATGAAGGGCCCCTTCTCATTCAGGTTTCAAATCAAATGTCACCTCCTCCAAGAAGCCTTCCCTGACCCTCCCCCATCCAAAGCAGTGCTGCCAAATCCCACCCCATCACTCTCTGTCATACCTCCTTTTTTGGTAATAAAATAGCTTGTTGTCTCATTGTTGGTGTCTGTCTCTCCCTCCTAGGATGGCGTTCATTGCCTGAATGGCTGGCTCACTGCTGTACCCTGGCACATTCTGTGGCTGGCCAGCGGAGCCTGCATTAGGTTCCCCTGCATTGTCCCCCATCTTCTTACCTTGATAACTAGGTCTTCCTCCTTTGTGGGCTCTGCGGGGTCCAGGGCACTGACCTCTACAGACCTCTGCTGCTCACTCAGGGATTTCTTTTGCCCTTTGTTCCGCTCCTTTTCCTAGGGGCAGAGCATAACATTGCACAAAACCTGGCCTCCCTCAGCTCACCAATGGCCCTAGCCTGTTTCTGCTCAGGATGCCAACTGGCCCGAGCTCCCCACAGGCCACAAGAGTTTCTTCCCCCCAGGCGCCTTCTGCACGAGGAGTCACAGACACCCAGTGGCTTATGAATGGTCCTCAGAGTTGCCCACCAACTGGTCAACTTGAAGAGGAAGCTGTTCCTTTGAAGTTCAAACATTGCACTCAGATTGTTACTGTTAATTAAGTTAAAATGCTGAAAATAATGGCCTTTTTCATGCATATTAAGTGTGAAAATGTGTTTTTCTTAGCAGAGAGCCTATAAAAAGGTGGCAAGAGAGTCTAGCCTGCGAGGGTGCCATGTGGGGTGGCCCGGAAACTGGAGTCCCTGGGAGGTGATTTATAAGAGGCAAGACAGGGAGATGAATTATGGAGGAAGGAGTTTGCAGTTTCTTCATAAAAATCCTGGAGCCTGGCAATTACAGGGAGCAAAACCATAGAGCAAATTAATGCGAAGTGTCCTTTGGCCGCCGTTTTGCTAGTTTATATTCTACTGAGTTTGCCTGTTTCTGTCCAGTCCCAAATCTTGCCTGGCACCCTGTTTGCCAGGGCCCCGAGCACTGAGATCAGATACACCCCCTTCGTTTGGTTTCTCTAATGACACTCTTGGGATTCAGCTCTGGACCTGCCCTGAAATGTGATTCTAGAACCATTTGTTGTCTTTTCTGGAGAGAGAGCCAGCGATGGAGGAAGTATGTTTAGGGGGCCTGCTGCTGCTTCTCCATTAGTTTCCATGCCAGTCCCTGAGGAAGAAGAGCGGGTTCCAGCCTTGCCTCCGCAAGGGACGCTGTTTAGTGGGTATATGGATGCCTGCCCCGAACAGAGGGTGTAGACACAGAAGCCCGATCACAAGACCACGTGACCTCCCAGAGAATTGACTCAGGTATTTGTCCCTATTAGAGACTTGGTCTCAGACTGGTGGGACATGAAATTCCATTTCTTCACCTCCTCGTGTGAAAGAGAAACCAGTGTTGGCACAGACACTCAGAACCCCTGACATCTAAGAGTAAAAGTCACAGGGAGATAGGCCCAACAGTCCAATTTTCCTTAGGTCCTGCTGCCTGGTTCCATTCAGCCTACCTTGTTTCCTCCCGGGCTCTAAAGAGAAGGAGGCTTTGGCCACTGCTACCTGGAAAGCCACCTTCTCTCCCACCCTGGACGTTTGCTCCCACCCATTTCTCCCTCCTGCTCTCTCAAGGCCCCCACTCGTGTCTCACCTATTCCCTGTAGGCTTCGGAACAGGTGCCAGCCCACAGTGATTCCCCCTCCTCTGAGCTCAGCGCTTACCATCAGCATCACTTATTGGGCAATTAATCATCCCCTGCCTTGTGACATCTCCCTTTTGTCTTCTATTGTTAGTGAATTTTTCATATGTTTGTGTCTTGACTCCCGAGCCTGCTCCTTGTAGACAGGAGGTTCTTAAATTTCCTTGTATGTCTGGCTTCTCACTCAGATGCTCAGCAAATATTTATTGACTTGTTAATTGAAAATTTCCTCTGAAGGATGGGCAGGGGTGGGAAAAGATGTCACTCCACTGACGCCTTTGAGTGGCTCTCATGAAATGGTGGAGGTGGCCAGGGAGACAACTGAAGTCTGGGGTCATCCTGGGTCCAGGTTCTTCTGTTGTCCTCAGTGTCACTGGCATGGTTGATTAAACGTAGGTTTACGGAAGAGACATTTGTGCCTTAGTAAAGCTCACAACACTGCAGTGCTAAGCAGGGCTGAGTCACCTGGGCCACACTGGGGAGGTGGGCAGCAGATTTCTTACCTGCATCCTCTGGAATTCGCTGTAGGTGAAGATGGGAACAAAGGCTTCTGTCTGGGAGGCCAGCATAGCGGCGACATGAATCAGCAGCAGGGAAGCCACAGCTTTGCGGGACACCATCCTGGAGCTGGACAATGACAGGGAGTTCCTGTCCTGAAGTGTAGGGTGCAGGGATGGATCACTGCGTTGGAGGCAGGAGCCCTCAGCTCTGGTCGGTCCATGCCCTACCTGTGGCTGTGTGATCTTCAGCAAGCTGCTTAGCCTCTCTGGACATGGACCTGGTATGGGGCTTTACCAGAGAAGCTCAGAGACCCCACTGTACCCCAGAGCCTTGAGAGCTGACCAAGCACCTGGGCAAGGCTGCCCAGTCCCCTGCCACACACCAGGGAAGAATCATTCCACTTGTTGACCCTCCTGTTTGTTATAGGCGAGTTCTGCTGGGGTCAACTGGGCTCCTGAAGTGGGAGGGACCTCATGTTTCAGAGAAAAACTCCTCGATTATCAACAGAACTATGCCCCAAGATCCAGGGAGCCCACTCTGCCCCCTGAGCCAATTAGGTTGTTGAAAGGGATGGACCCAGGCCCAGATGACCCCGACTCTACTTGGGAGCACCAGGCTAAGACCCTGAGTCCAGAGGGAAAAGGACCGAGACCCTCTGCCCATGTGGAGGCAGAGCCAGATGGAAAGCTTCAGTGTGGAGCAGCATCTAAGACCTGAGAGTGGAGTCCCCACTGCTCTGGGGCCAGCACTGGCTCTGGAACAAGCCCCTCCCCAGCGCCAGCAAATCTAGCGACCTGTTAGCTGTCATGCAGAAACAATAAGGGGCACCTCCTCCCTGCACGCCCCCACTCCACACCTCAGCATGCCCTGAGTGCTGGCCCTCCTGCATCCCAGGAAGTGGGTATGTCTGGAATGGTGGGCAGGAAGGTGAGCTGCAGAGACCTGACACGGAGCAGTGAGCGTGGGGAGAGCAGGAGTGCAGAGACTTCAGAAAGGAGGTCAGCCGGGTGGACTTCGGGCAGGGTCAGGATGGGGAGGAGGGCCTGGCCTTCTGGGTGCCAGGCTTGGTTGATTCCTCACACTAGTGCCCAGTGTCTCATTCCAAGTCCCCTCTCATAAGATCCTCATACCCCTGGGAGCAGGTGTGAGCTGGGGAGGGGAGGAGGGACTCATTCACAGGCAGTGGTGCCTGAAAGCCTGGCCTTCTGAGGCCTGCTGCTTTCCCCAACACCCTACCACAGAGCAGGGAGAGACCAGGGGTAGCCTCTCCTGCAGCAGGCCTGGGGTGGTTACAGGGTTTCAGATAAAAAAAGAGTGTTCAGATAACGAGAGCCTCCCACAGGATTCGGTTGTATAGGAGAAGGTCCTGCTTAAGCTGGCCTCCAAATCCTCTGCAGGTCCAACCCTGACTCTCGCTTTGAGGAGAATCTTCCAAGGCTTGTGTCCTGCCTCTCTGCCAGGACCTGTCTCCTCAGTCATCTGAAGCCACCTCTACTACACAGGACACTCCCTCTGCCTTCTTGCATTCCCGTCTTTCCTACTTTCTCTCCCCATCTTGATAAAACTCCATGAGAAAGAACATGAGAACTCAGACAGCCGAAGCCTCCCATCCAGCTGTACACAGGACCACCCACCCACTGCAGACCACCTCTCGGCCACCGAGGCCCTGTACAGAGTCCTAGAAGGATCTTGAGGGGACAGAGAGCGGGTGGGGGTGGGAAGCTCTGAGTCATTGCTCCTCCCCTCTATTTCCACCCTTTCCCTCCAGAGTCCCCGGGGCCCCACTTTCCCTCCCAGCAGAGATGCATGTGTCACATTTATGGCATCCCATTTCCTTCACGGAGACGCTGTGGATCCCTTTTCATTCTGGTGTTGGCATTTAATTCCCTCCATAAGAATCAATAAAACTTGAAATAAAAAAAAGGCAAAATCCAATTGCTGCTCATTTTCTTGATCCAACTGGCAGTCGGCATATCACCTACATTCATTTGTGTTCTGGGGAGCTCAGAGTGGGAGAGAGCTTTTCGCAGCGTGGTGAGGTGCTAACTTCCCGTTCCATCACCACGGATGGGCTCCAGCTCTGGGTAGCGCCAAGCCTGGGGAGTCTTGCTGAGCCGTGTAATCTCCCTAGGGACCAGCTTTTCCCCTTCACTTTCCAGAGCAAAGCCTCTGTGCCCAGTGGGGTCCTGCATCCCTGCTGAGCTCTGGCTTGGGCTTCTGGCCTGCAGCCACTGGCACCACCCATCCAAACAGCCTCTCTGTTGCCAGAAATTGCACTCACCTGCTGCCCCCTCCAGCCTCCACGCCTCAGGGCAGCCCTGCTTCTGCTTACTATGCGTGGCTTTAACCTGTTAGCCTGGAGATCAGCTTGGGGCATCTGCAGCACAGCTAAGTATTTGAAGGTGGCAGGGGGACATAGGAGCTGATCAGCTCACACCAAACCCTTCTGCCCTGGGGCTCGTGCTCCCCACCTCTCCCACCCACTTTCTTCCATGGCTACTCACAGAGTGAGCGTGGTCTGCGCGGGCCTGGCGGAGCCTCTCTCTGATGTCCTCTGGTGTCTGGCTGGTCTGACCAGCCCTTATATACCTCTGGTCTTCCCTTTGGAGCCCATTAACCTTTGGCCACACCTTTGGGGGCTCTGGCTGGGGAGCCTGGATTCTTGGAGCTCGTGGAAACAACGGGCTGGGCCTGCGATGCTGTGGACTTCTGGGGCTTTCCTGAAAAGCCTCTTCCTCAAGCGACAGTCACGGTTTGGTGGAGGCCACCCCTACCCAGATGGCACTCTCCTGTGCACTTAAAACTCAGCTGCTGCTCAGAGGATCATTTTAATGAAAGCCCTTTCTTTTTTGTTACTTAAATATATGATGTTGTTGAGCCTCTCCAGGCCAACTCTACCCATCAGATTCTCTGTCGGCCTGTCAGAGTGCTGTATTAGGAAGATAACTCGTCTCCAGTCTTCCCCTGAAGCCCCTCATGAAAGAAAGGGCTCAGGAGTGCGTGGCAGCATTTCCACGGATTAATGAAAAGAAAATGACAGTCCAGACCCAGGGCTGGGGAGCACCAGAGGCTCTGAGGGAGTCAAGGAAACGCGTAAGGTGTGTCGTATGGAAGGTTTATAGGCCTGTAGCCTAAATGGGGAGACAGGACACACAAGCAGGAAATGTATAATTCAAGCGGTAAATTTAAAGCTTCAAAGAAGGATGAGGTGAGTGCATTCTGGAGTCAGACCTCCTTGCTGCTACTGCAGCCCAGTGCTGTGTGCAGTGGGGCCTCCGCACCACTCAAAGGGAGGCTTGACATGCGTGTTCTAATTAAACCTAAGCAGCCCCGTGAGGTGGGTGCTCTTATTCCCCCCCATTTTACAGATAAGGAAACTGAGGCCCAGTTACATCTCTCCTCTGTGACCCACAGCAAAGTTTCTTCATACAAGGGTCAAGGCTGGACGTGGGAGGCTTGGTCTGCACCATGGGCTCCTACATCGGGACACATAGGCCAAATCCATCCCGACACCCATCTTTATATAGCTTGTGAGCTCAGAGTAGTTTTTAGATTTTTAAGTAATTCAAAATATCAAAAGAAGAATAATATTTAATGACGTGAATTTAGATGAAATTTGAATTTCTGTGTCCATAGATAAATAAGGTTTTATTGGAACACTCTCGTTCATTTGTGCATTGTCTTTGGCTGCTTTTTGGCTACGACAGCTGAGTTGAAGCATGTGACAGAGACAGGAAACCCCACAGAGCTGAAAATATTTATTGTCAGGACTTTAAAGAAAGTTTGCTGACCCTGGACCTCAACAGTGTCTGCAGAGTGGAAGGTGCTCGAGACGTAATAAATCATAGCCAGACATGACACATATCACACATATTTTAAAGTCTCACAACAACCCTACAAGGCCGGTGTGGCTATTATCCCATTTTACAGGTGGGAAAACTGAGGTGAAACTACCGGCCCAAGATCACATGGCTTTTAAAAAGGGCATGGCCATTTTTTAAAACGCAGGAGTCTGGCTTCAGGATCCACTGCGCTCTTTAGCCTCAGCATTTGACGAGTGAGCGCATGGATGTCTCTGCTGGAGAAGGCCCTTAACATGGCCTGGTACAAATTCTACAAACCTGTCACTCTCCCTAAGCCATCCCCCCGTAAGGTATCTGAGCACGACGAGTCTGAGCTGACCAACTGGACAAACACTGGTTGTTCTCGTGTGTTGTTAGGTTTGGGTAGTCCAGACCTAGACCCAGGAGGACTGCAGAGGGCGGGCCAGACCACCCGCCAAGCACAGGGGGAAATTCGGCTGCTCTCTGCCGCCCCTCCAAACCAGCGTTCTGAGCTTTGTGCCCGGACTGCAGGGCCAGCCTGGGCTCTGGTTCAGAGACACCTTTAAGACACTCTGTCTGAGAAATGATTAGGAGATAGGCCTGCCATGAGGGATGAGAGAAGTTAAATGCTGGAAACAGTAAATAACCCGGGATCAATTTTCTGGGCATGAATAACATTATCCTGGATCTGTCCTGTGATTCAGCCCTTTTGAGCTGGGCACTGCAGTACTGCGGTATGACATCCGCAGTTTGGCATGGAAGGCAGGTAAATCAACGTTCACAGTGGGCTACTCTTTGTAATGCAGAGGAGACTGTAGCCTAACGGGGTTGGCCTTCTGCTGTGAGGTCACAGACAGTGGCAGCAGGGATGAAGGGGCCTCACCTTTGTGCTCCTCTTGGCTGCAGATCTTGTGGGTCAGCCCTTGAGGAACCATCTCACCAGGGTCTTCTCTCCCCTGTCTGTCAGGTGCCCTGGTCCTTCCTCAATGTGTATTTTCCACGGTCACGGTTAGTGCTTCAGAAATGGAGAGATGAGTAGATAACAAGCCTGATCACCACTACTTCGTCTTTACCAGGCACACCATGTTTCCCTACAAATGCTCAATTAGTAGCTGTTTCTCCTGCTAGAAATTGGACAAAAGAGTAAAAAGGAGGCATCATTTGATGTTCTTCATTATCCAAATGGGACCTGCCACGGTGTGCAGTGGCTAAGGCAGCAGGGAGTCATAAGACCCAACCCAAGTCTGGGAAAGGAAGTTCACAAAACTCAGAGGAAGTGACTCAAACCACATGTGGGCACTTGATTGCCTCTTTCCCCCATGATGGGCAGAGGTATTAGCAGTTGAGCTCTCCTCATGACCTTGAAAATATTGTTTGCCGGGTACTGACATAACATCTTCATTAATGGCCTGGAACAGGGAGGCAACGGCGTGTTAATTAAATTTACAGATGATACTAAATTGGGAGATGTAGCAAACATCAGGCAGGACAGAGACCTAAAGCAAGGAGCTTCGAACTACCAGCTGGAAATGGCCAGGTGAGCTGCTGGACAGATGTTATCAAAGCCCGGAGGACACAGGATGGAGGATGTGGGTGGCAGGGAGGGGCCAGCAGGAAAGAAAGCTGCAACTGTGGGCACCTGGGGGAAGGCCCGATGGCTCACACACTGTTTTCCAGATGGCTCCCTCGGAGAGACAGAGCATGGCGGCTAGAAGACAAAATTCAGATGAGATGAAAGAGCCCAGGGATTGCTGGGAATGTCAAAGCTTAACGTGTAAAAATGAAAAATGAAAGATTTCAAAAGGTCGGCCGCCCAAAACTCTGGTTAAGCGTTAAATGCACATTGCTGACTTTAAGTAAAGGCCAAGGAGAGGCAAAGAACCCAGCTTCTCAAGTCTGGAGCAGTGGGGGAGGGGCGGATAGCCGTTGCTCTGCCTTCGTTTTCAAGTCCTCGATGACTCTCACAGAGCTAGCGGCCTGCGACTAGGCTCAGGAGCAAAAATACTAGGTGATGGTGGTGGCATTTAAAACTAGGGCAAGCAAAGCACTGAGGTGTATTTTAGGCAACGACTGTGTCCTGGCCCAGGGGACACAGGCTTGGAGACCTGTGAGGTATTTTTATTCTTTTCCTTCTGTGGCTCAGGGTCTTTTTCCAGAATTCACAGATGATTAATTGAGAAGTGATACAGCAGGAACTGCCATACCTCAAGAACTCCTGGTATAGGAATAGTGCAAGTGGAAAGGAAAACACACAAACGCAGAGAGGGTCCACCAAGCACTAATTCCCAATTAGTTGAGCTTCTTGTTTGTGTGTTACATCTGCTACTGGAATTGACATTCCTGCATCTCTGATTTCCTGTTGAGTCCATTCAATGCTCACCGGCAACCTGGACCCAAAACAATCCAATAAAATGCTTTCCTTTTCTTTTCAGCCTCATGGACTATTGACAGTGTGCTCAGAACTTGGGGACTTGGCTGAATTTTACAATACCATTCCTGCCGACTTCCCGGTCAATACTTCCCCGGGGGGTTAATATACTCCCAGAAATGTCCCAGTCGCCAACTTGCTTCTGGGTTCCCTTTGTATTTATGGGGGTTTATCATGAAAGCTGCTGCTATAAAACTTCCAGAAGAGGTCACATAACTTTTTTTCCAGGGACAGGGTGCGGGTGCTAAGAGCTGGGCCTGTGGCTGGACTTCAATGGGATTTGTTTTTTACTGTTCCTTCTGTGAATTGAACTGGTGACACGGGCTCTCCATTTAATTAAAATTTAAATACATGCATTTATATTTTCATGGAGATGGTGGATGTATGTGAAGAGAAAGCAGATGGCTTTGGATGTGACAAATTAATTATAAAGAAAGGTTGGCCCCTTATAAGCCAGAGCCTCTACTTCCTCTTCACCTCCTCCCTGATCTGAGGACACGAGGCGCTAGAATAAGGAGGCAGGAGCAGCTGACGCATTTTCATAAATGATTTAGGAAGTCTGTGGTTGGGAAAAGTTTGTGCTTTCATGTTTAAGAAGCAGAGAAGTCTTGGTGGAGGTTTTACCCTGTGGAGGGGAGCCAAAGTGGTTTCAAATGTCAGCCCAATCCAGGGTAGATTCAGCTGAGGGGAGGCAGCTGTCCAAACTCTTTCTCTTCCATTGCATCCACGAACCTTGGTTGTCGACTTTCCCGCATCTGCTGGGCTGCTAGTTTTTAGATTTGGGGGGCTGCCAGCAGCTGCTAATGGGAGCAGCGGGCCACATACAGCTTCTGCCATTGACAGTGGTGGCAGTCACACAGGCCTCCTTCCCACCAGCCCACTCTGGAGGTGAGTGGCAGGGAAAGAGGAAGATTCTGTTTCCTTTGAGGTCCATGGGTAGGGCTGGATGGCTGGGTGGGGACTGGGCAAGCGTGGGGGCAATGGAGTTCACCCAGGCATTGAGGGGGCTTTGTTTGCTGCTCAGGTTTCATGCTCAGGGGCCATTCACAGCTCCAGCCCCTTCATAAGTGTCTGGCTGAGCAGGCACCTGGTCTGCCACCACACTGAGCATGCTCCTTAGGTTCTGAGCCCTTGTGGCCTCTTGTGTGCACCAAATGGGCAGGTCCTACAACCTCAGTCGGGATAGGGATAGTAGGGTGAGCTAGAGGCACCCTTGTGTTCACACTGCGGGATCCAGGACACGGGCAAGAGGAATTTGAAGAGAGCAGTGCAGATAGTGGCAAGCCTTGGCGACTCTCACCCAAATCTAAAACAAGAAGAGCTTTGGGCAGCTCTGAAGATGGGGGCATTAGAGCTTACCTTCCCCTCCCCTGGCAGCACCCATCCCTCTTATTCCTTTTCCACTCCTTAGAATACATTTTTCTTAAAAGAGCAACCAAGTTATTGGGAAACTTTAGCCAAAAACACTGCAGGACTTTGAGAGGACACTCCCCCACCCAGGCCTCAGGCAAGAGCCCATCACAGAGATAATTCATTTAATCATTATTCACCCAGAGACTGTCTCATGAATGACTGTCAGAACTGAATTCCACCCCACAGAAAAGCCATCCTCAGAGAAGATTTGCAGTTGTTCTTTGTAAAAAGGAGTGAAAAAAGAAGGAATTTACTTAAAATAGACACGTGTAAGCTCCCAAGGAAGAGGGGGCATAAATTGCAAGAACAGCTCCAATCAAACTAGAATCCTCTCGGTTTAGGATTTTACTAAGGAGGATAGAAAATGAAAGGAAACCGAGTATCCTCACCAACTTCCAAGTCACATCAAGGCAGTCTGCTTGTGACAGGAAGATTACCTGCAGGAAGGCTTTATTTGATTTGATGTGAAAAGGGTTAACATCATTTCAGTAGATTAGAAATTCTCTGGGTCTCTTAGAAGTGAGAAGCAAATTCAGAGCTTTTACATAAAGGAATGTGCATGAGCTCTTTTTAGACACTGGAAACAAAAGGGGGGAAAATGGCCAGATGTGCTTTGTGTTTAACACACAGGCTCACAAGGATCCTGAGTCTTATGACTTTCATTTTAGGGATGGCTTTGCCAGGTCGTGGGAGGTCTTGGCAGGAGGGGGGGGGGAGAAGGATGGGATTATGTTAAACACTTCAGTCAAAGAGCCAGTCAGAGTTGTTGACAGTCACCTACCCAGTGTTGCTCTGAGCTAGGCACTGGGTGTGGGGGGTGGAGGGTGGACACTGAGGTCATCGCACAGCCCACCCCTTCAGGAGCACCTGCACTAGTCAAGGAGAGCTGAACAGCCCGGAAGCAATGCCGCAAACCCTGAGATGGTAGTAAGCTCTGGAGGACTCCAGAAGAGAGAACTTCCACAGGCCAGAGTTATCAGAGGGCTTCTGGGGGAGGGGGGTTGTGGGGGATTAGCAGACTGGCTATGTGATGGGAAGGCATGCACGCCTCAGAAACTTTCGTCCCCATGCCCATGCCACCATTTCTCCATTTCAGCTTCTTCTTCTCATTGTGCTTTTCTCTGCCCTCAGCACCTCCCAACACCCCATCTCCACCCTCCCCAGAGGCCGAGGATACATTTTTAGGCCAGCCGTGTTATTAGATTTTAAGTGATGCTATGACTTTTTTTTTAAAAGGTTTTATTGGGGAATTGGGGGAGGGGAACAGACAAGTTGCTGTCCTTTTGTTCCTCAGTCTAGTTGTAGAGGACATCGCTTCACTGGCCCATGTTGGTATTATCATTGTGCTCTTCCTGGCTGAGGCAGCCTCTCGCTGGCCATTGGATGGCCACTCACGGTGGCTCACAAAAGCACATGCCAGCTGCCGGCCAGCCCCAATACAGCCTATGCCGTCACTGGCAACTCACGGCAGCCCAGCTCCAGGTCAAGCTGTTGTTCACCATCTTAGCTGTAGAGGGCGCAGCGTCACTGGCCCTCATGTGGGATCCAAACTGGCGCCCTGCTGCTCAGAGCTGGCATCCCAAGCCAACTCTTAACCAACGCGCTACTTGGTCGGCCTGATGCTATGACTTTTTAATTCTTACTTTAATTGCCTTCCCATGCAAGGCACTGAGAATGGTTGATTACCAGGCAACTGGGCCTCGAGGTGACATTTCTTATCCGATGTCCCTTCAAGCTAGAGTGAAAGGGACGTGCTTCCAGGGCCTCAAGAGTGGGGTTTTCTTAAACCTAGCGCCATCAACTCCCCAGCCTCCAGCCTGCATGAGCCTGGTGGCTGCTTGGGCCCAGGGCACTGTCCGTGGTGCTGACGGTCCTAGGCCGCCCCAGTTAACCAGACTTCCTAGTCATCCCCTGGAACTCCGTGCAGCTTTGGAACTTGGAGGGATGAATAATTTAAACGGATCGACTTGGACATATTTCCCTTTCCCCTAAGGGCAGCAAAACCTCCCCTGATGAGTCTCTGGAATGATTATCCCTCATTCAAGGGTACTCAGTGGTGAGGGGGTTGGGTGGCCCTGCCAGGAGCTCAGAGGATAAGATTTGGGAGGATGGAGAGAGGATGTGGGCAGGCTCTGCTGGGGCTCCCTGCTGTGGGTGGGGTCCAGTATTACCTCTCAAGGGAGAGGAGTCCTGAAATGAAGAGTCAGACCTGGCGGCCATGCCCATCCCTCCTTCCCTCAGCCTCTGGCCTTGACAGCACATATGAGGGGTCCAGTATGTCCCCTCATCATTTTCTCTCAAAGCTCATGATGACAGGCTCAGCACTGTGCCAAAGAGAAGGCCCCATTTTGGCTTAAGAGACGCATAGCTGCTTGGTGAGACCAGGCTCCCACAGACCCACACAGGCAGATGCTGTGTGGGGACAAGATGGCTCATTAGAAGATTAAACAGTCTGGGTATGTGGGTAGCTACTTGGGGCGAGCAGTAGGCCTTTCCCGTCAACTCACAAGCTGTGGCCCAAGGCTCTGCATGAACCCTT
The DNA here is from genome assembly GCF_001890085.2 of Hipposideros armiger. Lineage (NCBI taxonomy): Eukaryota > Metazoa > Chordata > Mammalia > Chiroptera > Hipposideridae > Hipposideros > Hipposideros armiger. The sequence continues at coordinate 1,764,926 of NW_017731681.1, read as the reverse complement.
CAGGCCCGGGTCCAGCTCAGGTTCCAGGGAGGCAGTCCTGTCTCCCCACTCCCCCACTGGCCCCATCTCACTGGCTGCTTCTCTGGGTTTGTAGCCTCCAGTCTTTTTTCCTCCCTCACACCCTGTCTCACAGCCTAGTGTCGAATAGCTATATCTCATGGGTCCCTCTATGTAGACATCAGATACCTCTTTCTCTCTTTTCCTTTCCTCTGAGAACTTAATCCATTTGGAGCCCTCCTGTGGAGAAGGTGACAAGGAGGCCCAGGGTCCAGGGGGGAACCACAGTGGGAGGACACTCAGGAGCCAGCAGAACAGGGTGCTGATGTCAAGCCTCAACTTGGCACTGCTTGCGTCCCCCTTGCCATCACTACACTGTCATTGTCAGAGTGTGGATGTGACAGGCTCCACCCGGCCGTCCCACTTTCATCTCTGGCATTTCAATTTGCTGATTGAACATTTGCCCAGAATGCAGGGTTGGGTTTTATTTTTCCACTTGATTTCCTAGGGTTTGTCTCTTTATTGTTTTTCTTCTTAAAAGAATAAAGCCAAAGACAAGCACCTGTCTTTTATGCTCTCAGCTGAAATTTTGCAGCTGGTGGTGATGAAGGAGGTGGGGGGGAGGTAGAAGGAGGTGCCTTTGGGAGAAGGGACACATGGAGGGACAGGATTGCTGTACTAGCTGAGGATGGTGAGCCCTGCCTCTGGGAGAAGTGCCTCCTTGAAGATACCTGGCCTGTGGGAGGGTGCAGCTGGCACCTGAGGGTGCTCCCTTGTGGGAAGCAGACCGGGACCCTTGCCATCCAGACAACACCCAGGCTCTGTGAATGTGCTGGCCCTGAAAGCTGGATTAGAGTCACCCACCACAGCTGACGGGAGCATGGCATGGGCACCTAATAAACATGGGATTGTGTCCCTGACCCCTCCCATCCCTCCAGTAGAGAAAGTGGAGCAAGGAAGAGGACTGTGGGCTGCTGGATTGTGGGGCACCGTTCCTTTTTGAGGGGCATCCTTGACAGAGATTGTAGGGGAAGGAAAGAGCTTGGCTGCATTCTTGAGACTGACAGGTCAGCATGGTGTAGAGTGAACCTGGGGTGGGGGGTGTGATTTAGGTGGGCTGGGGACGAGGAGGAGGCAGGAGCTGGATCACACAGCCCCTGAAGTCCACCCATGGAGATTTATCACGCTTTGGCTATCCTGCATCTACCCTTCTCTCTTTTGGGGCAGAGAGAGGAAAGCAGAAGGGCCAGATTCTCTCTCATGTGGCTGGGATACGGCACTTAACCTGGCTCGGCCGGCTGCTCCCTCCTGCCCTAGACTTTGAGTCTCAAGTAGCCTAAGATGGGAAGAAAGTCAGGCTCCCTCTGGGCTGCGATGAGGGATGTGGGATCCAGCAGCCTCGGGTATGTTGTGTCCTCGCTATTCCTGCCAAAAGAGGCTTCTTGCCTGTTTTCCAACCCTAAAGTCTCCTGTTACCAACTCCGGGGGCCTCCGTGTCCTCCAGCAGAGTCTTTCTTCTCTTAAGCTAGCCAGAAATGGCACAAGAGGACATGATCTGAGCTTTATTTTTAAAGCACCCGTCTGGGTGCTGTGTGGAGAGTGGATTGTGGGAGGCGAAAAAAAAAAGAAGCAGAAACACCAGTTTGGAGGTCACAGGCCAGGTGAGAGCTGATGGTGGCGATGGAAACCAAGTATTCAAGATACATACTCGGAAATGGATTTGGGGACAGATTGGCTGTATGGAAAAAAGAACCAAGGATAGCGTTTAGGTTTCTAACTTGAGTACTGTGTGGTCAGGGGTGATATTTATTGAGCTGGAGAAGACCGAAGAAGGAAGAGATGTAGTGGAGGAGGTAGAATCGATAGTGCCTTGTTGGACATTTTAAGTGTGAGCTGCTATGCCAGTGAGCGTCCAAGCAGGAAGAGAGCACTTTTGCTAGGTAGTTCAACAGAGGGAACATAACATGCAGAACTAGTTACAGAGGTGCTGGAAGAGCTAAAACAGGAGATGGGAAACAACCCAGAGGTCGCCAATGGCAGGAATCTGCCCTACCCTAGGATGGAGGTACAAGGGAAAGAGGTAATGGTACCAGCCCAGAATCTGGGGCTGCCCTGTGGGAGCTGGGATGTGGAGAAGCAGCTGCCCACGGGGCCTCCCAGGCTGGAGATGAAACTGTGGAGAGGACAAACTGGGGAAGCTGGCAGATAAGCAGCCACTGGCAGAGACTCCATAAGTCAGAGAGAAAGAATATACACTGTGGTTTCTCCTTTTCTCCCTCCCACCGGTCTCCAGCCGGTGGCTCCCATTGGCTGAACCTTACAGGAAGCCAGCAGGCAAGGAGCCTGGGAAATGTAGTTTTCTGGGGGCGGACTCTACTGTGGTACATAGCAGAGCAGGGGAGGTCTGCACAGATGTCTAGTGGAAATCACTGTGACAGTTTAGTCTCCCTCCAGGAATATTTGTATTTTTAACATGACATTTTCAAAGGAATAAATCTCTAATGAGGAGATTGAGGTACCAGGGACAGGAGAGTTGGGGAGCTCTTCTACTGTAGTTTCCCTGCAGGAAGACTGGACATGACCTTTTATTCCATCTAGGACAGGTCCCCCTTGGAAGTCAGAACTGGCCTTGTTCATATTCTAAGAAAGCCACCCAGCCCCTTGTCACCTTCAGTTTCCATCTCCAACATCCCTCTGCCTTTTTCAGGGAAATGGAAACAGTGGGCTTGTCAGAAACCTGCCTCCAGGATAAAGAGAAGGAGGGGAATGTGATTAGGAGAGCCATGAAGTGGTGATGACAGCAGCTGCTGGATGTGGAAAAAGGGATCCTAATTATTGCTTGGACCGGTGGGGAAGTAGGCAATTAGAGCCGAGGTAGAGGTGAGACACATGTGTCAGGGCAGAAGGAACCCTGGTCCCTTCACAAGGTGGAAGAGCCTCTGATTGAGAGGAAGGAGAGAGATGGTGACTAAAGGGAACTCAGCCCAGAAGGGGAACTCTGGCTCCAGTGAGGAATGGGGAGGCCTGAGGCGGGAGAGCTGCATTCTTGTTCCAGCCTGGAGAGTTGGGGCGCTGGGCAATTTGGGCAACCCCACCTCTCAGGGCCTCAGTTTTCTCCTCTGTAGTAGCCAGATGCCTCCTGCTTCTTTAGTCTCCATGGACTGGGCTTTCTTCCATGCCCACACAGTACCCTGAGCCCCGCCCACTGTCTGCAGGATGTCCAGTCTTGTCCAGTTTCCCCTCCAAAGTAGTTCTGTGGGTCCCCAAGGAATTCTTGTACAGCCCCCAAATCCGCGGTGGCAGCTCTGCCAGCATCTCACTCCGAGTGAGGGCTGCTCCTGGGCTTTGCCCACTGCTTCTTCACTGTGGGCATTTTCAGGTCAATTCCTTCCTTCTCAAACCCCTTCCCTCCAAGCTGGGAGGCAGGGCTAATTCCCATAATTCACAAAGCCTGGCTAAGACTAGGTTCTGAAGTTTAAGCAAGCTTTACATGGGGCTTAGTCAGCGGTAAAGTAAAATGGGTTAGCAGGTGCCCCGATCCTGGGGTATGAAGGCCCCGTGCCTCTGTGGGCACCTCCCCAACCCGTTCTCCTTCAGGGTGGCTCTTTCAGCTTGGATGCCATGGGCCTGTTCATACTCTTAATGAGAGTGCCTTTGGGGCCCTATGACCCAGAGGCCAGACCTCCAACCTCTGCTGGGTGCAAGGGGCATGGGGGGGGGGCAGGCCACACTGCCTCCAAAATCATGTGTTTCTCATCAGATCCATCCTCTCTAGTCAAGAAGAGGAGTTTGGCTGCACTTTTACACAAAAAACCAACTAAATTATTTTTCCCAGAACAAAAGAGCTCTGTTTCCACAACATGGGTCAGAGAATCACTGACAGCTTTGATATATAAGTTGGTTCCCACTTCTGGCCATTGAAGTTGCAGAACTATCGGGCCTTGGCTTGGTTAGAGCTCCTTTTCATGTGAATAATAGGGATCATAAGGTCTGCCTTGCTGGGCATCATGAGCATTAAATAGATAATGGGTTAAAGAGTCTGGCGTATATGGTAGGTCCTCGGTAACTGCTGAGGCATTTCCCCCATCTTGGCTCAGTTACTTCAATCGTTATATAAGGAGTTGGAGGAAAAGGCCATACTGGGAGGTGGGGGGACAGTTTGGATGCCTCTCCCAACTCTCTGAATACAGAGACAGGGAGGAGGGAAGCTTTTCTGGGTGAGGACACAGAGGCATGGGAGAGGCCGGACCAAGCATGGTGGGGGTGGGGCCAGGCCATGGATCAGTGTGGTCTCTGGAGGTCCTCTGTGGACCACTGAAAGGCATAGAGAGCTGGGTTTCTGTCCAGGCTCTCACCCTGTCTGCTCTGCTGTGTGCCTCTTGGGCAAGGTTCAACCTCCCTGTGTCTCACTTTCATCAGCTGCTAACTGGCCTTGTTAATACCACCAAACCCCGCTCCACTCCTGGGTTGGCCTGAGATTTAATGAGATGTGGACATGAAAATATTTTTCCCACTTAAGTGTCATCTCTGCCAAAGACAGGCCTGAGTATCTGATTCAGGTTTGAGTTGCCAACACCTGGATTTGGGGCAGAGCCAGGTCTTGTGGGGTTGTGTGAACCGAAGGGTCATAGGTCCCAATCCGTGTGTGGAGGCTTTCGAGAAGCTGCCTACAGTCATGCCTATAGATGCATGATGTTGTCCTTGTCACTGCACCCCTGCTGACCTTGTCATGGGTGGAGTGACCTTGTCTTCTCTCTCTACTCCCCGAGGGCTTCTCCCTGTATCTGGCACACAGTGGTATTTAGAGTTTGTGAAACAAATAGATTTGGGTAAGAAGCCCTGATTGAAAAGGCAAGAAAATGACCAAAGGGTGGAAAGAATCAGTAGGGGTGGGAAGGAGAAGGACTATCTCAGGGTAGAAAGATGGTCTGCTTATTTGTTCAGCTGTGAGCAGTTATTGTGAGCCTACCGCAAGGGATACAGAGATGGACAGGCATGGACAAAGGTTAGGGGACTTTCTGTGGTAGGTGGGCTCCCTGGAAGGGGTGCATTTAAATGAAGTGGTCAGTAGGGGGCTTAGGGACAGCTTCTCCCAGGTCCTGATGGAGTTGGGCAAGGCCTTTCAGGAGAGTGGCTGGGAATTGGGACCCCCATCGATACCCCCCAAACAGTGTCTGGACCTGGATGCTCTCTCTCTTGGTGGGCCTGCTCCTGCTAGGGGGTGGGGCGGGGTGTCCACTGTTTTTCACTACCCTCTGAGCTCTGGGGCCTTGGAGCTACAGCTGTGTTCCAGCATAAGAATGCAGTTCAATGCAACTGAACAAATGTTTATGGAGCACCTACCGTGGAGCCCACGAGTGGCGGTCCTAACCTGCTTCCCCTTGGGGATGGGGGAGAGAAGGGGGCTTTTTCAGGGTGTTTGGCCAGTGATTGCTCCCATGTGCCATGTTGGAGAGGAGATGGAGGTGTGCACAGTTACAATCACATGAGAGGCATGCAAGAGGGCCAATGGCTTCCTGCTTTTTCAAGTATAAGGATCCATGTTTGATATAAAAACTTCCAACAGCTTTAAACGCTGACTGGATATGAAAGAATTACCATCCGGTATAATAATGGTTTTTGACTCTATTTAAAAATGAAGTGTCCTTATGTTTTAGAGATACATAGTGAAATAATGATGGGTAAAGCTGTATGATGGCTGGATTTCCTCCAATATATAATAACAGGGGAAGGGGCGTGGCTGGGGGTGAGTTGGCCATGAGTTGATAACAGTTGATGCTGGGTGATAAAAATGTGAGACTTCATTAGACTATTCTCTGTGTTTTTGTGTATTTTTGAAATTTTCCATGTAAAAAAAGTTTTTAAAAAAACGTGTAACAAAAGCACTACTTGGTTTGAAAACAATAACTTTTAATAATCTGTCACTATGTAGGAAATTCACAATGATGAAAATCCAGTACGGATTCAGGGACGCTTCGGAGGAATTTTTGTTTTATTAATCACAATAGCATCTTTAGACAGTGAACAATGGCAGTGCAAGTGTGCGGAACAAGGTGTTCACTCGTAGACTGCGTTTAGCTGGCGTGCGATGTAGGAAATCTTTGACATAATTTGAAAGCTGCCGGGGCGCTGGGGTGTGAAAGTTGGGGACAGCCCTTAGGGAACGGACAGCGGTGACTGACCTGAGGCTCCCCAGGAGGTGGACGAGGATCCAGGGGGCTCGGGGGTCTCCCTGGAAATGCAGCAAGAATGGTGTTGGGCCAGTCCCTGCAGAGAACCTGCCACATCTGGTTACTGTGTGTGGTGTGTGGTGGCTTCATTTATACCTTGTGATATCATTCCACCTGCTGCATCACATTAGGCAGGCACCACGATTCTCCCAGGTCCCAGCCTCCGTCAGGGTGGGGCTCTGGGTGCTTGTGAGGTTGAAATTTCGGGTCAGCCCAGCTTTCTCCCTGCCTGACCCACCCTCCCTGCGGGCAGGTGCTGACACGCTGAGCTTTCGCAGCCTCCTCTTTCTTAGTCCACTTCTCCTCTTATGACTGCCATTCACAATGCACAGGGTTCAGGGGGTCAGGTGGGGGTCCCGCTGAGGATGGGGAGAGACTCTTCACCCACCCACTCTTTTGAGCGCTCACTTTCCTCCTTTCAGGGCCTGCCATGCCAAGGCCTCTTTCTGCCATCAAGGGCAGTACTGATTCTCTGAGCGCTTCCCCAGAGGTACTTAAAAAGAGGACCCAGGAGGAGGGCAGTGCTTAACCCCCAGGGATAGCCTCTCTGGGGGAGGAAGGAGAGAAGGAGAAGGAATACAAAGACCATGGGGGCGGGATGGAGGCAGGGTGGGTGAGAGAAAGAAAGATGGAGGGTGCGGTTGGGGACAGAACAGAGTTCTGTACAGAGGGAGGCAGAAAACAAAGGAGTTGGCAATGTTTCCTGCGGCCACCAGGCCTAGAATGGTCAGCAGAGCAGGGTTAATCCTGATTTGGGGGGACTCCAGTGGTAGATGCTTCTGCATCCTACTTCTGGACACTTATGTCCACCTGATAATGCTGGGTTAACCTAGAGGTCTGGGCAGCTGGTGCCTGTCACTGCTATCATTTCATTTGGATCCCTGCCGTTGAGGAGAGGTCCACGAGCCCTCGGCCTGACACCATCAGGGCCTCTTCTTACTCCCTCTTTCCCTTACCCGCGTGTGGGGCAGCTTGTAGCTGAAGCTCTGGAAGGAGGGTTTACAGAGCCCCCAGGCTAGAAGGGTGGTCACTAGAATGGGGGGCAGGAAGGTGTGGGGCTGAGGTTCCTGAGGTCACAGTGCTATTAGCCTCCGGAGCCCCCACCTCCAGGACCAGCCTTCTCTCCCAGTCTCAGGGCCTGTGGCGGCTGGAACGGGAGTTTCTAGGCGGGCCTGTACCAGGCCTGCAGAGCTTTCTCAGGTGCAAGCTCTGAGTCAGCATTTCAGGACCAGTCCTCAGCGTCCCATACAGGCTGGGAGATTTCACCCTGTGAAAGTCTGGCCAGCCCTGACCCCCCTCCCTAGAGTAAAGAGGCCTGGATTTGGGTCCCGTAGGGCCACTAACTGATTGTTTGACCTCAGGCCAGTCACTGCTCTTCCTGGATTCATTTCCTCTGCTTCTGGGAGGCCACACTCCTGCCAGTACTGCTCTCAGAGACCCCAGGACAGAGGGGCAAAGGGGGCGGAGAAGTCAGAGCTCCTTCCGGGATGCAGAGTTGCACTAGGGCTCCTGCCATGAGAGGGAGAGGGAGAGGGAGAGATGGAGAGGGAGCTGCCTGGTCCTGTGCTCCTGCCTTGGCTTCTGCCCTTCCCTCTGTTCATTCAAATCCAAATTCCTCCTCCAGGAAGCCCTCTCTGATTGTGTCAGCTCTTTCTGCCCTCCTTTTCAATGAAGACCATGCTGAGTCCCCAGTCCTGTGCTGCAGCCAAAAATGTGTGTGTGGGGGGGAAGGTGGGGGGTTGAAGGGATTGTATCAGGGTTGAGCCCTTAACTATACATATTTTGCAAAGGAATCCTCTAGAGCAAGTTATGGCAGAATCTCACCTCCTCAAGCTCCCGCACCCAATTGGATCATGTGCCTGTACATGGGCCAATTGGCTTTGGCAGGGGAAATAGGGTGGGGTCACATGATATGGTGGTGCCACTCCAAGTTCCTGTGGCCAACCCGGGAACCTCTGAGTATATCCATCCCTCCTTCCCCCTTTCTCTTTCTGAGTCCAGGTGTCAACAAGAGTCAATTCTCCATGCCCACTTCCTTGCTGTCCCCCAACCCAGGACACCATCACCTGTCTCTGGAAGATCTGCCCGCCTCCTCCCTGGTCTCCAGCCTCTCTTCTCTGCTTGGTCCCATCCAGTCCACCTGCATTGCTACCAAGATGTCCTTCTGAGGTGCACAACTGAGAGTCTCGTCTCTGCTTCAGAACTTGGAGGGCTCCCTGGGAAGTCACAGCCACTTAGCTCCAGTGACAGGGACTTTCACCACCTGCCTGCCACCTGCTTTTTTTGGCCTGACTCCAGTGCTTTCCATCTCCCCCATCTGGTGGCCTCCCTGTCCCCCAGGCTTTTGGTCCAATTCCTTAAAAATACAGGCACTGCTTTTCTTCAGGTGTTGCTCATTCTGTTCCCCTTGGCTGGGGTCCTTCAAGCCTGAACGAAAATGCCACCTTCTCTCTGGCAGTTTTCCCCAATTCCTCAGGTGGAATTAATTGCCACCTGTTAACACCTCAAGTGTGGTCCCTCCTTCTTTCTATTAGTGCTATTTTATCTGTCTCACTCCCCATCATGACTTCAGTGTCCAGACCACTGAATGGGTCTTTTTCATTTACGATTTCGCCCTGCACACAGTAGGTCCATAATATATACTTGTTAGGTTGAAGAAATAATTGCCATTCACACCATGCATGAATTGCTCGTTCTCCTTTAAAACTTTAAAAACTGGTACAAAAACAATCCCTGTGGGCTTTTAAACATTCATAACCATACAGAAGTGGATAAATAAAAAGCAAAGGCCCTACACTTCTCTCCCTCCCAACCTAATTCCCCAGCATGAGCCCGTGAACAGCAGGAATGTTCTCTCTAGGCCCGCGGTTCTCCAGGCTGGTGCTCCTCCCAGCAGCATCAGCCTTGGTCAGAACGCAGATTCTGATTCCTCGCCAGACCTGCTGGGACTGCAGCTCAGCACTGCCTCCAGGTGAGAACCACTGGAGTCCTAGCCTGAGAACCAGCTCCATTAGTGCTGAGGCCCCTGGACCCAGGGCTGTCCCCCAGTGTCCCTGGTCCAGCCAGGAGTGGAGGTGTGGCAGGCACAGTTTCACTCACAGACCTTCGCCTTGTATTTTGGAGCAAAATCCTGAAGTCAGCTCATTTCCTTGTCTTTTGCCTCCATCGGCCACAGTGGACGGCAGAAGAGAGGCAGCATGGGCTGATGGCCAGTGCCCTCCCCTGGGCTGGGGTGGGGGTGCCAGGGTGGAGCTCTGGCTAGGCCACTCACTTGCTGTGTGACATAAGGCAAGTCATTGTCCTTTCATCTCAAAAAGGCAGTTGTTTTCTAGATATTCTCCAATATGTCCGAACAAAATACATGAATAACAACAAAAAAACCAATTTGTGTTTTGAGCTCTCTGAGGCTTGCGATCCAGATAAAGAGAATTTTATGGAGGAGATGCCACCAGTTTCCACTTTCACTGGGAAGGGGCAAAACCCCACCATAGTATGGAAGGACTTACTTCTTCCCTGCACTTACCTAATGCAGAACACACCACTGCCAATCAGCTGCCCATGTGACCTGGGTTTGTAGATCAAAGCAAAGAAAAACTCCACTGCTTAAATTCACTCTTTGTAAGCACAGCATATAAAAAACATTTATTCAGCAGCTACTGTGTGCCAGGCACTAATCCAGACCCTGGGGTACAGCAGTGAAGAAAACAGGCAGAACAGCTGACCAGATGAAGTTTACATTCTAGGCAGAGAAATAGACAATAAACAGGTAAAGAACTGAGATATATAGTGTCAGGCTAGGAGGAGGGTCCAGGGAGAGGGGTCTCGGGACACAGAGCCAGGAGGCTAGGGCCTGGGGACACCTTTCCAAAAGTTCTTCACTTTTTACAGGGCAAGTGCCAGGCTCTGCCTGTAAGAGGCTCCTGGTGTGTTTAGAGAAAGAGACAAGACTGGCTGTGGGGCGCTGTGTGATTCTTCCTCAGACAGGATTCCATTTATAAGCTGGCTCTGAGCAGATCAGGGAAGGTGGAAGCTGGTAGGTTGGAGGGTTCAGAGTGGGCTTCCTAGAGGAAGTGGCGTCCAGGTTGGGCCTTGATGGATGAGTAACTCACAACTGCACAGGAGGGAGAGGATATACCAGGCCAAGGTACAGTTTATGCTAAGATGTGGCAGGGACTGCCAACTGGCTCCGGCCCTAGCCCCAGTGCAGTAGGGGGTGGGCTGGCCCAGACCCCCCTTATACTCAAAGCCCAGCCCCCACCTTAGCATGGGAGGTGTTGCCAGCCCTTGCTAATTAAGCCCTCTACGTTTGTAGAGATCTCACTGCCCTGCTGCCTTGTAGAGGACCCTGATGCCAACCTCCACCCGGGGCACTGCAGTGATGTCATTCTTCTGTTTCCTCTGAGGCCTCTCCTTCCCTCCCATTGCCAGCTTCACCCATCTGGCAAAAGTCCAGAGAAAATTTCCATTGAGTGGGGTGGTGCACTATAAGAAGGCACAGATATCCATTCATTTCTCTTTTCTGCAAAGAGGTCCCCAAACTGTCATTCCACAAGCCCAAGGACAACTCTGGTCCCCTACTGGCCCCTGAGTGGGTGGGGATAGCCAGTACAATAAGTAGGTCTGGTGGTCCAGAAAGGGGTCGGGAATAGTCCCGTGCCTCAGTTTCCCTGCTTGGAGTTGTGCTATGGAGCTGGGATGAGATAGTCTAGGCCTTGCACATTCTTGGTCTTACATCAGAAGAGCCGGCCTTGCCAGTGAGGTGACCAATGGTGGGTAATTTACCTCCATCCTGCAGCTCATTACAGGGTAGAAGCTTTATCATTCGCCTCGCAGCTTCCACCTTGGTTTCCTGGACCATTTGTCTCCTGGAGCCCACGAGCAAGTCTGGCCACTGGGCCCTGGGCTTAAATACAGCCCAGGAAGGGGAGGCTGTGGGTGGCCCAGCCTGATGAAAGCGGCCAGGCCATTCCTTAACCATGCCGATGGGCTTTACGCTCCTAGTGGAGACATTTTTGCTGCGATTGCTTAGAAAAACAGTAGTGACACCTCCCCTGGTCATTTTTCTCCTTTTCCCTCATAAATGAAAAGGCAGATGTTTCCCAGAAGGGTTGCAGCTGATCTCATTTTTCCTTAGTGCCTCAGAGCCTGGGATGGGGTGAGCTACTGCGGCCCCTCGGGCCCACCCTCCCCACCAGCCCCTCCCGGCCCCTCATCCCCTCCTCACTCTGGCTTCTCAGTGCCGCCCTCCAGCTCTGGTTCCTGCTCAATTCACTTGTCTTCAAGGTTCCTCCACCCTGCCCTCTCCTCCCCTCCCCTCCACTTTTCAGTCTTGCCCTTCTCTCTCTTGCGCTACGTCCCTCCCCATTCCCCCGCTCCTCCCTCACCCCTCCTTCTCCCTCCCACTTTCTAAGCCTCTCCCCATTTTGCAGATGAGCAAACAGAGATGTAGAGAGAAAGAACTTGCCCAGCGTCCCCTAGCTCATTTCCGTGGGTAGTCGGTGACTTTGTAGGTGTTCAGTGTGCTATGGCTACTGTTCATGTCATCTGTGGCAGAGGGGCTGGGTGGAGGTTCCTCCAGCCATGCTGTCTGAGTTGCAGCGTCCACCTGGGAAGCCACAGGTCTGGCTAGACCAGGGCCTTGCTCTGTGGACCAGCAGCATTGGCATCACCTGGGAGCTGGTTAGAAATGCAGAATCTCAGGCCTCTCATGGACCTTTGGAATCAGACCCAGCATTTCAACAATCTCCCCAGAAGGTTCATGGGCAAGTGAGAGTTTGTGCTGGAGTGTTTTCAGTAGAGGCTCCTCATCCCCCCACTCTTGCCTCCAGGAGGGGGAACTATATATGTCTCAGCCATCAGGGATGTGTGCTCAAAGCCTCTGTAGCAACCTCCTGCTGCCCCTTCTGCATCAGGAGAAGCATTTCAGAGTCCCCACTGAGCTGCCTGGCCTAGAGGGGGCAGCAGTGTGCAGGGCTCGGCTGATTGCTTCTAGGTCCCCGGATGTTGATTATGCCACATTAAATAAGAGCCTGGAGATGTCTGGAAACCCTAAGCTGGCACGGGTGGACTGGGCCCCTCTACCTCCTTCCTGACTGCAGGCCACCGCAGGCAGCTGTGGCCTAGGCCAGGCCTACTGTGATGGGGAGGGCTGTATCTGAGCATCGCCTGAAAGCAGAGGCAGGATGCCGGGGGAACGGCTGAGAGCTGGGATCCTGCTCTGTGGTGCCTCCCAAGTTCAGCTGCCCGAGCCTGAGTCTCAGGCCTTACCTAAGGTCTGGGAGCAGTCCTGGGAGGAGAGGTCATTTGTCCCTGGGGTAGCCCACAGGAAAGGCTGCTCCCAGTCCCTGTGGCTAGTGTACCAGGACTGGAAGGGGCAGCTGTCTTCTCATCCAAACCTGTCATTTGACAGGAAGAAATAGGTCCAGAGAGGGGCAGGAACTTGGCTACGGCCACACAGCTTTATCTCTGGAAGATAAGATAATTGGGGTGTAAATGGCATCCCCAATCAGCATGTAAGTGCTCAGCCCCCAGATCCTGGAGTCACCCTCTACTCACCTCTTTCTCTTAAACCTTGTGGCAGATTATTGGGGTTGAGAATTCTCTGTCCTCCTCTTACTGAAGGGTAAGGGTGGCATCTAATCCCCTCGCTTTGATCAGGGCTAGCCTTGGCGAGTCGCTTGACAATAGAAGGCAGTAGAAACGATGTCCTGGGACTTGAGGCTTCATCATGAGCCTTGCAGCTTCCACCTTGGTTTCCTGGACCTCTTGTTCTTGTTACCCAGCTGCCATGCTCTGAGAGTTCCAAGGAACCCCGGGAGAGGCCTGTGTGAAGAGGACACAAGACCTCGGCCACTAGCCCAGGCTAAGCTCTCAGTCGCCATCACACACTGTGACGCCATCTTGGAAGTGGCTCTAGCACTCCACTCAAGCCTCCCAAGCTGATGTCACATGGAGCAGATGAGCATTCCTGATGAGTCCTGCCAACTGCAGACTTGGGAGCAAATACAAAAAGATTGTGGTGGTTGTAAGCCACCAAGTATTGGGGGTGGTTTGTTATGAAGCAATAGATAACTGGAACATACCCTGAATCCAATCTGTCAGCTCTGCCTTCTAAATATACCCCAAACCCAACCTCCATCATCTCTTGCTTTGGAAGATTACGATGGCCTCCTAATGGGTCTCCCTGCCTCCAGCTCCTTGCCCCCTCCAGTCTGTTCTCCTGCTAAAACCCAAGTCAGATCACACCCTTCTGCTCAACCTCTACTGGCTCCCAATTTACTCAGCATGAATGCCGAGGTCCTTTCCACGGCCATCCTGAAAGATCTAATGCCACCTACCTCCCTGTCCTCGCCTCTTTCTCCTCCTCTTTCCTCGGCTCCCTCTACTTCAGCCACTGGCCTTCTTGTTAGTTCTGGACCATCCCAAGTTCACCTCTGTCCCAGGGCCTTTGCACCTGCCTGCTAGGGAGCCTGAAACACACTGCCTGCAGATACTCTGCTTGTGCTCTCCCTCATTTCATTTAGGTCTCTAGTCTAATCTTTGCAGGGGGACTTCCCTAACTGTACTATAGAAAGCAGCAGCCCTAGCCCTCCCCAAACCCCTCATCCTATGGGATCTTTCCCCATGGTACTCAACACTGACATTCTATATGCTCATTTTATTACCTTTCTCTCCTGATTAGAACACAGACTCTTTGAGAACAAGGATTTTTTGCCTGTTTGCTTGAATTCCCAGCACCCGGCTGAGTGTCAGGCCTGCAGTGGGTGCTCAGTACATATTTGTGGAGTGAGGAATGCACGAGAGCTGCCTGGGCTGGCAGAGAGCTCTGCAGGCCTGGGGAGCTGCCAGCATGCTTCTGGAGCCGTTGAGCCTTTCTCCTGCACGCTACAGTTCCCGGGGCCCCTTTCTGTGGACTTTTGGCTCCAGTTAGAGGAGGGAGCACAGTGGGGTTCCCAGGCCACACTGCCTGGTAGTCCTCCAGGCTCTTCAGTCCTCAGTATCTCCTTTGGGTCCTCACTCACACCTGCCCCTGCACCTGGAATGGCTTCCTCCCGTCTCTGCTATTTGTTGAAATCTCACCCGGTTGTCGAGGTCCCGATCCCAATATCACCCTCCTGTGACCTCCTCCACCAGGAGTCTGCTTAGATGGCCATTGGGAAGTTCGCCAAGGCTCTGGGGACCGATGAGAGTGAGTGCCTGGATATAGAGCGAGGCCAGGCCAGGGAGACGGTCCCTAGGGGGCCTACTCAGGGATCTCCCAGCTGCCTGTGGTCAGACAAGGTCCAGATGTGTTTCTCCTCCACGGTGAGCTCAGCAGCCCTGGCCCCCAGCCTTGCCTCTTCTTCAGTGCAGCACTTTCCTTCTGAATTCCCAGGTGTTCTACGTCTGGCCCTCCGCGGGGCTGATTCTGTCACCTGGAATCAGTGCCAGGCCCACGTTAACACTTTCAAAGGCCTCACCTGGCACTGCAGCCCAGGCCCTCTTCCCCAGAGTGTCCACACCTTACATCTCCGACGCCCTCCCAGCTGCACGCAGTGGACCTGCTCCCGGCTACTTCCCCGACCCCGCCCCAGTTTATTGAGAAATAACCACCATCCATCACTGTATAAGTTTAAGGTGTACAGCATGATGGTTTGATTTACATCTATTGTGAAATGATTACCACAGTAGGTTCAGCTAACATCCATCACCTCATATAGAAACAATGAAAAGAAAAGAAAGGAAAAAACCCCCACAAACATTTCTCCTTATGATGAGAACTCTTAGGATTTACTCTCCTAACAGCGTTCCTATATAGCTCTAATCACCATGCTGTACATTTTATCCCTAGTACTTATACCTGAAAGTTTGTACCTTTTACCACCTTTCTCTGTTTGCCCTCACCTCCTCCACTTATGATGACCACAAATCTGATCTTTTTGTATGAGTTGTTTCTTTCCTTTCATTTTTTTAGATTTGACGTACAAGTGAGATCATTCAGTATTTGTCTTTCGCTATCTGACCTATTTCACTTAGCATCATGCATTCAGGGTACATTCATATTGTTGCAATGATAGAATTTTTTTGTTTTTTTATGGCTTAATAATATCAGCTACTTTTATTTGGGCATCAGAAGGAGGGTTGTGGCCACTGGCAAATGAGATCTTCAGGGCACTGGAAGCAAACCTCAGCCCTGAGTCTCTAAAATATTTTTCTGTTTGGCTCCGGAAATTGGTTCTGCTCTTCCTCGGCCTGCAGGAGGCCTTGGGGGGGGGGCCCAGATCCTGAAGTTGTACCATGAGAATCTGATGCAGGAGGTGCTGGAAGGTTGTCCAGCTTCAGTCCCCTCCCAACCTCCCCCACTTCCAGGTGGAGAGGGGAACTCTCTCGGGTGGATGCCAAGAACTGACCTCATCAAACCTAAGATACCTTTCGTTGAAAAGTAACCATTATTTTCGGTATGATGAAGGGAAAAAATGCTGCTGGTTAAATCAGGATAAACCGCCGATTATTAGACATATCCCAATTTTAGGGATATTAAAATGTGAGAACAAATGTGCATCTTGGATGAAATGCAGTCGCAGTCTAGGTGGAGCAGCCCCTACCCCTCCGATCCAGTGGCTCTCTGGCTCACACCTTCCTTGGAAAGGAAGGAATGAAGGTTTGCCTTGGATCCACAGTCTTGCTCCCACTCTTGCCAGGGCTGTCTGTGTGAGAGGAGATGGAGACAGCAGCGTTATCACCAGAGGACTAGGGGAAGTGGGGAAGGGGATTCTGTCAGCAGAAAGTGGAAAGCAATCTCCCACCCACAGAGCCTGCAGAATAATAGTCACAAGCTCACGCCATTGTCTTGTTAGCCCAGAGCAAAATGGGTGGCCTCAGCCCCTGTCTGTCCCACTGATCAGAGGACTAGCAAGTGCGAGGGGACTGCCCTAATCCCTCTCCTGATCACTCAGCTCCCCTGTGTTCAGAGATAGTCTCAACCTCCAGGAAAGGACGGAGAGAGGCTGCTGCAGGGAGCCTCGTCCTCTGCTTTCTGAGAGGAAAACAGAAGCCTGCAACCTGGGGCTGTCAACGCCAGTGTAGGGAGGTGGGGTGATGTGGGAGTGACAGACAAAGGAGCAGGGCCCAGAAACACAAGGAGAGGAGCACTGAACTGCAGCTAGAGGGACTCAAGTGAGACCTGCAATAGGAAGGGAACTGGGCATCTCATCCTGTGCACACCTTAGTGGGCACCGCTTTGCTGCCCACTTCCGTCTCCCAGCCGTGGGGAATCTTGGCAGCTGACAGCTCCAACGTGAGCCCATCTTGCTGATGAGTGCTCTTGACTGAAGGGAACCTCCTCTCTCAAGGTTACCCCATTTTCTGGGGCCAGCCCACATCCAGTGACTGGTAAACGCACAGCGTAGACAGACCCCTTCCCCAATATGGGACCGCCTGCAGGGCCATCTGCTCCAAAGCTCCCAGGCGGTGGCTGAGGCCCTTGCTGTGACTGTGTCTCAGCCCAGGTCCTCACTCTGCCTAGTCTTGCCTCCTTTGCAGCCCCATGGGTGCTGCTCCCAGGGAACCCGCACACAAATCTCTGCCTCTGAGTCTGTTTCACTAGAACCTGACCTGTCACAGAGACCTGGGGTAAACAGAAGGGAGGCAGTTAGGGGCTGCCTAGGGAGCCAGAGAGTCCTGCTCTGAAGCTGGCGAGTGGCCCAGACAACCCCTGGAGAATCCTTTCCAGCCTATGGGTCCTCTGGGCAGGAAGGAGTACCAGAGGGCTCCCCTGGGAGTAACCTCCAGGTCAGCTCCCTGCCCAGCTACAGAACCAGAGAAGGCAGCAGATACATGGACCATGGCAGGAGCAGGGAATGCAGATGGAGCCCAGGCAATGGGGCTCAAGGACACTTGATAGGTGATACAGCTGTTGGGGACCCCAAGTGTGACTGGGGGCAGTGCAGGCCTCCCTACGTATGTGCAGAGGAGAACGTATTTGAACTACATACAAAGCCAGGCTGGCCACAGTGTAGGTCTGTATATGACTACATGTGTGTGTACACAAATGCATGTGTGCATATCCGTGTGTGCATGGAGGTATGAGAACGTTTGTGTGTGCTCATACTTGGCAGGTAGCATGTGGTTATGAGTATGCATGAATGAGTATGTGTGTGTAGGCGTGAGTGTGTGCAAATAGGCCTGTGTGTTTATCAGTGTGACTGTGTGTGGGCACAGACGACCCACGGAGGCGGCTCACCCTGTGCGTCATCTCCCTCACTAGCTCCAGCCTCTCCCTCTCACCTCAGATCCTCTGCCTTAGCTGTGTTAAGACCAACTCATTCTCCTTATGTCTCAGCCTCCTCCAGGAAGCCTTCCTTGGTGAAGCCAGCACAAATTCCAAGCCATTTGTTCTTGTCATGATGTGTTGTCACCTAAATGATTTACTTGTAAGCTTGGCTACCTGTATTTGCCTGTGTCCCCATCAGACTGGGAGCATCCTGAGGGTAGGGTTGTGTCTTTACCATCAGACTAGCAGGTTCCCAAGCATGGGAACTGCCTACCCCATCAGGCCAGGATCTCCCCAGTGATGGGACTGGACTCCTCCTAACTCTGTCCCAGGCTGAGCTCAATTACCTCCAAGAGAAGGTGAAGAGCTGGGGACCACACTGCCTGCACCAAGCTCAGTCCCCTTCCTGGGTGACCTGTGTGGGTGGTCCCACAGAATGAGCTGGTGGCCAGGTGTCGGGGCACCAGGATTTTAATCTTGACTCAGTGTGACATGGGAAAACTTTTGCTTTTTGGGTTCCAGGGGCCCCATCTGTAACGTAAGGGGTTAGATAGGTGGCCCCGGGTACCTGACAGCCCTGTCCTTTGCCTGCACATCTTCAGCGATGTTTCGGAAGGTCCTGTGTGGCCCCTTTTCATTCCCCCGACCCTGGCCCGCCTGCCCATCCCCATTTTCAGCTTGTCGGTTGACCGGCTCCCAGCCATGCGGAGGGAATGAAGGGCAAGGGAGGGTCAGCGGGCCATGTGTCCTGGGTTATTACATTGAATCAGCTGACAAAAGCCATCAGAAGATAGATCGTTTAACAGGAGATTAAAAGCCAACGAGAGCGGCTGGGGCTCTGACCCCAAGTCTCTGCGTTTTTAATTTAATTTCTTTTGCCGCTCAACTTACAACATTCTAAAATGATAAAAGTAGCTGTGTTTGCTCAAGGGTTTTATCATTAATTGATTCAGCTGAAGTTTCCCCATAAGCTATATCTTTTGGAACATGGTTTCCTAGACTTGGTGAAAGGGGGAGATGTGAGACTGCGGGACAGGAGCGGACGCCAGGGCAAGCATCTCCCCACCAGCCAGCAGGCCGGGGGCTGCGCAGAAGCCCTGGCGGCAACTCGTCAGCGTTGCTACCCCAGCACCAGGAGGCTTCTCCTCTTCCCTCTGTCTAAAGGGCCAGAGCCTGCACTATCTCCCCGACCCTGGGCGGGCCAGAGCCTGGCAGAGGCCCTGCAGAAGGCTGGCACCCCTTCCCTGTAAGGGCAGGTGTCTGGCCAGGCCTTATCTCTCAAGTTCGTGCAATTCGGTGGAGTTCAGCCCCCCAGTTGGGCCCCCACCCCCCACTTCCCTAACAGACCTTTGCTTCCTCTGTCCTTCCACTTTCCACCTCCATTGGGACCCTGTCCTGGGCAGGAGCCCACCACTGACCTGTTTCCCACAGCACCTCAGGCCAGGCCTCAGCTCTGAGAGCAGCTGATCAGGGCTTCAGGCTGGATGATTAGAAAAGCCTTCATGGAAGAGAGGCACTTGTATCTAACCTTGAAAGATAGTAAGATTTACATATATTAGCATACCCCAGCTCAAAAGGAAGACACTTCAGTAGTAGAATAGGCGAAGGCACTTACAGAAGAGGAACCTGGATGGGACACGGTGACTGCCAGCACGGTGGATAAGGAAGTGCACTCAGAAACCACAATGAGGACAATTTCCTACCCACTGAACTGACAAAATTAAACTGTCTCCCTGTTAAGGATGTGGGAAAAGGAACTGTCTCCACTCAGTCTGGGTACCACTACTTAGGAGCACACTCCAGCAGCGCCTTGTAAAAGGCAGACGAGTGACCCAGCTACGGCCTGAAGGGGTATGAATCCCCAGAAGTAATTTCACTTGTGTGAACAAGGAAACAGACGAGCTGCAGCATTTTATGGGGGGAAAAAATATTGTCACTAATCTCAGCATTTTCTAACCAGAGAAAGGATAAAGTCTGGGATACTCAGAAATGGAATTCTCAACAGTGGTTAAAATTAATATCACATGTTATCGAGATGGATTAAAGTACACAAACATATTGTTGGTTGAAAACAAGCAAGTTGCAGGAAGTCTTACACTATTTATAAAAATGTAAAAACATGTCCAAATATTATATATTACTTATGCATACATAAGTAATAAATGTTTAGGTAATAAATGTTTAAAGCCACGCAGGGAATGATACCAACTTAGAGTGGCTGCCTTTGGGGAAGGGAGGGGCTACCCAAGGGAGTAGAGTGAAGTACACAAAGGATTTCAATGGTATGTGTAATGCTTTACTCCTTTTTTAAAAAAAGATTTTTATTAAAATATAGCTAACATACAATATTATATTATTGGGTTATGGGAAAAGTCATGACGTATTTTTTCTGTTTTTTTGTTGCAAAAATGCGTCATAACTTTTCTGACAACCCAATAGTTTCAGGGGTATACTATAGTTATTCAACATTTATATAGCTAAAGAAGTGATCACCATGATAAGCCCAGCAACCATCTGACACTGTACCATGCTATCGCAATATTACTGACTATATTCCCCATGCTGTACATTACATCCCCATGACTTACTTGTGTTATACCTGGAAATTTGGACCTCTTATTCCCCTTCACCTTCCCCCTCCTTTTAAACTTTTCAACTACAGTTGACATTCATATTACTTTATATTCATTTCAGACATACAGCATAGCGGTTAGAGATTTATATAATTTAAGATGTGATCCTCCTGACTATTCTAGTACTCACCTGGCACTATACATCATTATTACCACATCATTGACTATATTCTCTGTGCTTTATTTTACATTCCCATGACTATTTTGTAACTACCAATTTGTACTCTTAATCCCTTCATCTTTTATACCCTACCCCCAACCCCCTCCCATCTATGACCTCAACAAATCTAGTTCCCATCTGACACCATACACAGTTATTACAATATTATTGACTATACTCCTTAGGCTATATCCTACATCCCCATGAATACTTTGTAACAACCAATTTGTACTTCTTAATCCCTTCCCCCTTTTCACTCACCTCCAACCTTCTCCCATCAGGCAACCATCAAAATGTTCTCTGTATCTATGAGTTTATTTCTGTTTTGTTTGTTTATTTTGTTCTTTAGATTCCACATATCTCATTGCATTTGTCTTTCTCTGTCTAACACTCCACTCAGCACAATACCCTCCAGGTCCATCCATGCTGCCACACATGGCAAGAACCCATTCCCTTCCCTGGCTCAGCAATATTCCATTGGATATATGTACCATCTTCTCTTTATCCAGTCTTCCATTGACAGACACCCAGGTTGCCTTCATGTCTTGGCCATTGTAAACAGTGCTGCAATTAACATATGCACACATCCCCTCAAAGTAGCCTTTGGGTTTCTTCACATAAATACCCAGAAGTGGGATTACAGGGTACTTCTTTATCTCTTGTTGTAGCCTTTGTTTTAAAAGTCTATTTTGTCTGGTATAAGTATTGTTACCCCAGCTTTTTTTTGTTTTGTTTTGTTTTTCATTTCCATTTTCATGAAATATCTTTTTCCATCCCTTTACTTTCCATCTGTGTGTGTCTTTCAATCTGAAGTGATTCTCTTGTAGGCAGCATATGTAAGGGGTTTTGCTTTCTTATCCATTCAGCCCTCCTATGTCTTTTGAGTGGAGTGTTTAATCCATTTACATTGAAAGTAATTGTTGATAGATATGTAGATTATTATTCATAATTTCAATCTCTTTTTTTTTCTTAAAAAAGAAGTCCCTCTAACATTCCTTGTAATACTGATTTGGTGATGATGATCTCCTCTAGCTTTTTCTTGTCTGGGAACCTCTGTCCTTCAATTCTAAATGATAGATTTACTGGGTAATCTTGGTTGTAAATCCTTGCTTTTCATTACATGGAATATTTCCTGCCAATCTCTTCTGGCCTGCAAAGTTTCTGTTGAACTATCAGCGGATTATCTTATGGGAGCTCCCTTATAAGTTACTAGTTGTCTTTCTCTTGCTAGTTTTAGGATTCTCTCTTTGTCTTTAACCTTTGCCATTCTAATTATAATGTGTCTTGGTGTGGGCCTGTTTGGGTTCATCTTGTTTGGGACTCTCTGCACTTCCTGGACTTGTATGTCTATTTCCGTTGCCAGGTTAGGAAAGTTTTCTGTCATTATTTTTTCAAATAGGTTCTCAATCCCTTGCTTTCTCTCTTCTCCTTCTGGTACTCCTATGATGAGAATGTTGTTACAATTGATGTTGTCTCAGAGGTCTCTTAAAGTAGACTCATTTTTTTAATTCTATTTTCTTTCTGCTGTTCTGATTGAGTATTTTCTGCTACCATGTCTTCCAAATCGTTGATTCGATTCTCTGCTTCATCTAGTCTGTTGGCGATTCCGTCTAGTGCATTCTTCATTTCAGCTATTGTATTCTTCACTTTGACTAGTTCTTTGTTATGGTTCCTATGTCCTTTTTTATGTATGCTATCTCTCTGTTGAAGTTCTCACTAAGTTCTTTGAGCATTCTTATAACTATTGTTTCAAACCCTGTTTCTAGTAGGTTACTAGCCTCCATTGTGTTTAATTCTTTTTCAGGAGTTTTCTCCTGTTCTTTCATTTGAGATGTATTTCTTTGTTTCTCACTTTGACTGCCTCTCTTTGTTCTATGTATTAGGTAGATCTGCTACATCCACAAGTCTTGGCCAGGTGGCTTTATGTAGTAGGTGCCCTGTGGGGCCCAGTGGCACAGTGTCCCTGATCACCTGAGCCAGGTGCCCCAGGAGTGTCCCTTGTGTGGGTTGTGTGTGCCCTCCTGTTGTAGTTGAGCCTTGGTTGCAATTGATACATCAGTGGGTGGGACTGATCCTCAGAATGATTGGCTGTGGGGTTTGGCCACATCCACAGCTTATAGGCTGCTGTGCAGGGCATTTACCCCACTGAGTGAGATTCACCCAGTGGGCTCTGGTGCCTGTTGAGACCACCCTTTGTGTATGCCACTTGTGGAATTAATTGGGCAGTGCTCTGTTGTGGTCTGAAGCCAGTCTCCAAGTATGTTGGTTCTGGGTCCTCTTGGGAGAGGCTCTGGTGCAGGCCCAGGTCACTTATTGCACATGACCGGTCGGGGACTACCTGGTAAGAGGTACAAAGCGACCTGCAGTTGTTCACTGCTTGTGCTAATCCTGGAGACATGTGGGAGAGGCCACACTGTGAACCAAGGACATCTGCCACCAGTACCGGGGCTGGGGTAGCTTTGAAAAATGCCAGGACATCCTGAGACCTGCTGCCACCTGCCAGCTCCCTTGAGATTTATACACTGATAAAACCTCATGTGGTATGCAAGTTGGGTGAGGCAGGGTTCAGGGAGTCACTAGAGTGGAAAGAGTTTGGTCACCAGGTTAATGTAAATTCTGGTTTGATGCCAGTGCTGAGCCTGAAGTTATTCAGCAAAAGTATCAGAGCACACTGAGGCCAGTCACTGCCTGCCTGAGGTATGTGGGACTCTGATAGTTATCCAAGAAAGAGTGCAATGTGGGCGGGGCTGGCTGTTCTTGGAGAAAAGTGCCTCTGGTGTTGGGAGGGCAGGAGAGGGGTGGAGTCCCAGTGGGGGAGGGCTCAACATAGGAAAGAAGGCACCTGCCTGCTGGCTGCTCAGCAGGAAGACCTTACACAGGGAAACTGCCGACTGTCCTCCAGGCCAGAGTAACAACAAATTGGTTATCACTCAGTCAACCCTGTATGTCTCTGACACCCCTGAGTTACTGTCCCTCCGCTGCAGCCCAAGGTGAGTGCCTGAGAGTGAAAGAGTCTGTGCTTGGGCCCTTTTATTTGTTTTTAATTGAGAAATTGGGGGATGGGAATAGTGCTGGGGAATTGGGGGAACGGGAACAGACAAGTTGCTGTCGGTTTTTTGTTCTTCAGTCTAGTTGTGGAGGACATTGCTTCACTGGCCCAAATTGGCACCATCATTGCGCTCTTCCCGGGCGAGACAGATCAATCGCCGGCTTCTGGACAGCCGCTCACGGTGGCTTGAGGGCCGCTCACGCTGGCTGCTGGCTACACACGGTAGCCCATGGCAGCCCACTGCAGCAGGGGTTGCAGCCTACGCCATCTCCACCGACTCACAGCAGCCCAGCTCCAGGTTGAGCTGTTGTTCAGCATCTTAGCTGTAGAGGGCAGTGTCACTGGCCCTCATATGTGGGATCCGAACCCGGGCCCTCTGGCGTCCCAAGCCAGCTCTTAACCAACGCGCCACTCGGCCGGCCCTGTGCTTGGGCCCTTTAAGAGGCCTGGGTTTCCTGCAGCCTTCCATTCCACCCCGATGGTCAGAATCCCTACTGTTTTTCACAGCCAGATGTTGTGGGAGCCCTTTTTCCCGGCACCCGTACTCTGGGCTGAGGAGGCTGTTGTGGCGCTGGGTTCTCTATCTACTCTGGGGAACCTCTGTGGCTGAGATATCCCCTCCCTGTTCTTAACCTCCACCCAGAAATTTGGGGTTAGCCAGTTCTGCATCTCCGCCCCTCCTACAAGTCTTGACGTGACTTCTTCTTTATATCCTTAGTTATAAAACTTCAGCTCATCCAGACTTCAGGTGATTCTCCAGGTTGATTGTTCTATAATTTAGTTGTAATTTTAATTTGTTCACAGAAGGAAGCAGGCACAGTGTTTATCTATTCTTCCATCTTGGATCTCCCAGTTCTCATCTCAATGCTTTATTTCTCTAACAATGATCTAGGGCAAAATGAAACAAAATGGGGGATATTCTGTATAATGTATGTATTGGGTCGTCGGAAAAGTCATGACACATTTTTGCATTGAAAAACAGAAAAATACGTCATGACTTTCCTGACGACCCAATATATGTGTTTATATATTGACATATAACATTATATTAGTTTCAGGTGTACAATGCACCAACTCACACAGCACTGTCAATGAGGAAGTTTTTAGCCAATAAACAAATAACTGTATTGGAACACCCTCCCTACTCACCTGATCTGGCCCTGAATGACTTCTTTCTTTACCCAAAGATAAAGGAAATATTGAAAGAAAGACATTTTGATGACATTCAGGACATCAAGGGTATGACAGCTCTGATGGCCATTCCAGAAAAAGAGTTCCAAAATTGCTTTGAAGGGTGGACTAGATGCTGGTGTCAGTGCATAGCTTCCCAAGGGGAGTACTTTGAAGGTGACCATAGTGATATTCAGCAATGGGATATGTAACACTTTTTCTAGGATAAGTTCTCAAACTTAATTGTCTGACCTCATATGGTGTAAGAAAGTGGTCTAGTTTCTTTTTATTTTTATGTGTCTGTCCAGTTTACCCAACACCATTTATTGATGAGATTGTCTTTTTCACATTGTATATTCTTGCCTCCTTAATTGTAGATTATTTGGCCTTATAAGTATGGGTTTATTTTTTGGCTGTGTATTCTATTCCATTGATCTATGTGTCCTTTTTGTGCCAGGGCCATGCTGTTTTGATTAGTATGGCTTTTTAGTATAGTTTGAAATCAGGGAGTGTGGTACCACTATCTTTGTTCACCTTTCTCAAGATTTCTTTGCCTATTTGGGGTCTTTTGTGGTTCCATATAAATTTTAGGATTGTTTGTTCTATCAATAGTTCTGTGAAAAATGCCATTGGATTTTTATAGGGATTGCATTGAATCTATACATTGCTTTGGATAGTATGGACATTTTAACTGTATTAACTATATTTAACTATATTAACTATATATTAACTATATTTAACTATATTATTCCAATCCATGAGCATGGTATATTTTTCTATTTATTTGTGTCTTGTTCAATTCCTTCCCTCAAGTCTTAAAGTTTTCTGAGTACAGGTCTTTTACCTCGTTGGTTAAATTTATTCCTAGGTATTTTATTCTTTTTGATGCAGTTGTAAATGAGGTTGTTTTCTTAATTTCTCTTTCTGGTAGTTTGTTACTTGTATATAGAAACACGACAGATTTCTGAATATTAATTTTGTATCCTACAACTTTACTAAATTCTCTTATTTATTCTAATAGTTTTTGATGGAGTCTTTAGGGTTTTCTGTATAGAGTATCATGTCATCTGCAAATAGTGATAATTTTACTTCTTCCTTTCCAATTTGGATGCCTTTTATTTCTTTTTCTTTACTGATTGCTGTGGCTAGGACTTCCAATATTATGTAGAATAAAAGTGGCAAAAGTGGGCTTCCTTGTCTTGTTCATAATCTTAAGGAGAACATTTTTATCATTTCCCCATTGAGTATGATGTTAGCTGTGGGTTTGTCATATATGGACTTTATTATGTTGTGGTATGTTCCCTCTATTCCTATTTTTCTGAGAGTTGTCATAAATAGATGCTAGATTTTGTCAAATGCTTTTTGTACGTCTATTGATATGACCATATGATTTTATTTTTTTTATATGGTGTATCATGTTAATTGATTTGTGGATATTGAACCAACCTTGATCCCAGGAATAAATTCCACTTGATTGTGGTGTATGATCTTTTTAATGTATTGCTGAATTCGGTTTGCTAATATTTTGTTGAGAATTTTTGTATTTATGTTCATCCAGGATATGGGCCTGTAATTTTTCTCTTTTCTTCTTTTCATTTTGGTAGTGTCTTTGTCTGGTTTTTGTATTGGAATAATACTGGCCTCATAAAATGAGTTTGGAAGATTTCCCTTTGCTTGAATTTTTTTGGAATAGTTTGAGAAAGATAGGTATCAATTCCTCTTTGAATTCTTGGTAGCATTCACCTGTGAATCCACCTGGCTCTGGACTTTAGTTTACTGGGAGTTTGTGTGTGTGTGTGTGTGTGTGTGTGTGTGTGTGTGTGTTTCCGATTCAATTTTGTTTCTAGCAATCAGTCTGTTCAGATTTTCTGTTTCTTCCTAATTCAGACTAGGAAGATTATATGTTTCTATGTATTTGTGTATTTCTTCTAGGTTGTCTAATTTGTTTGCATATAATTTTTCATAATATTTTCTTATAATACTTTGTATTTCTATAATCCTTTGTATTTCACTTGTCACTTCATTTTCATTTCTAATTTTTTTTTATTTTTTAGCTGAGCCATCCTGCTACCTATTGGCAGCTTAGTGGCAGCTCAGCTTGGGCTGGACATCGAACCGCTGTTGCTCAGAGCTCAAACTCTTGAGCAAGCTCTTAACCAACTGAGCCACTCGACCGGCCCTCATTTCTAATTTTTTTTATTTGGGCCCTCTCTCTTTTTTTCATTATGAGTTTGGCTACAGTTTACCTATTTTGTTTATCTTTTCAAAGATCCAGCTCTTAGTTTTGCTGATCTTTGCTATTGTTATTTTAGTATCTATTTTCATTTATTTCTACTCTGATGTTTATTATTACCTTCTATCTATTCACTTTGGGTGTTGTTTGTTGTTTTTTACTAGTTACTTTAGGTGTAAGTTTAGATTTTTTTTATTTGAGGTTTTTCTTGTTTCAAGGGTAGGCCTATATTGCTGTGAATTTTCCTCTTAGAACTGCTTTTGTGGTGTTCCAAAGATTTTGAATTGTTCTGTTTCCATTTTATTTGTCTCAAGATATATTTCTGATTTACTTCTTGATTTCTTCATTAACCCATTGATTGCTTAGTACCATGTTGTTTTGCCTCCATGTGTTTGTTTTTTCCCCAGTTTTCTTTTTGTAATTGATTTCTAGTTTCATACCCTCATGATCAGAGAAGATGTTTGATATGATTTCAACCTTTTCAAATTTACTGAGACTTAAACAAATTTTTTACTGAGGCTTATTTTGTGGTCTAACATGGGGTCTATCCTGGAAAATTTTCCATGAGCACTTGAAAAGAATGTATATTGTGCTGATTCTAGGTGGGATGTTCTATAAGTATCTGTTAAGTCCATCTGTTTTAATAAGGCATGTCATTTAAGGCCATTCTTTTTTCCTGGTTGATTTTCTTTCTGGATAATCTATCCATTGATGTGAGTGGCATGTTAAAGTACCCTAGTATTATTGTGTTGCTGTCAATCTCTACCTTTATGCATGTTAATATTTGCTTTAAATATTTAGGTGCACTCTATGTTTGGGGCGTAGATGGTTACAAGAGTTATATCCTTTTGTTGGGTGATTCCTTTATCCTTATATAATGGTCTTCTTTGTCTCTTGTTACAGTCTTTTTTTTTTAAGGTCTATTTTGTCTAAGTATTGCTACTACAGCTTTCTTTTCATTTCCATTTTCATGAAATACCTTTTTCCATCCCTTCACTTTCAGTCTATATGTCTTTTGATCTGAAGTGACTGTCTTGTAGGTAGTATTGTACATGTCTTGTTTTTAAATCCATTTAATCACCCTGTATTTTGATTGTAGCATTTAGTTCATTTACATTTAAAATAATTATTGATAAATATGTACTTATTGCCATTTTATTAATTGTTTTGATTTCATTTGTAGTTCTTCTCTATTACTTTCTTCTTCTCATGTTCTCTTTTCTTGTATATTGATGACTTTCTTTAGTGTTTTGTTTGGGTTCCTTTTTCTGTATTTTAAAATGTATCTATTATAGGTTTTTGGTTTGTGGTTACCATAAAATTCATATATAACAAGCTATGTTTATAAAAGTATATTTTAATTTGATGGTCACTTAAGCTCAAATGAATTCTAAAAGCACTGCATTTTACATTTATATTTTTTACATCATATTTTACATTTTTGTATGTATTTCACTTAATTTATTACTGTATTTACTCATGCTTTTACTATTTTTGTGTTTTATTCTTCACACTGGTTTTATAATTGTTTGATCCACTACATTTACAAATGTTTGTCTTTATCAGTGAGATTTTTTTTTCTTTTCTATATTTTCATATTTTTAGTTTTGGTCTTTTTTTATTCTAGTAAATAAGTCCCTTTAACATTTGTTTTCATGATCATTTAGTGGTGATGAACTCCTTTAGGTTTTGCTTGCCTGAGAAGCTCTATATCTGTCCTTCGATTCTAAATGTTAACCTTGCTGGGTTAGAGTATTCTTGGTTGTAGGTTTTTTCTTTCATCACTTTGATTGTTTCATGCCATTCCCTTCTGGCCTGCAAAGTTTCTGCTGACAAATCAGCTGACAATCTTATGAAGGATCCCTTGTATGTAACTAGCAGATCCTATGTACATAACTAACTGCTTTTCCTTGCTGCATTTAACATTCTCTTAATCTTTAACTTTTATCATTTTCCTTATGATATATCTTGGCGTGGGCCCCTTTGATTTATCTTGTTTGGGACTCTCCGTGCATCCTGGACTTGGATGTCTATTTTCTTCACCAGGTTTGGGAAGTTTTCAATCATTATTTCTTCGAATAGGTTTTCTGACCCTTTCTCTCTCTTCTCCTCCTGGAACCCCTGTGACGTGAGTGTTGGTACACTTGATTTTGTCCCAGAGGTCCCTTAAACTATCCTCATTAAAAAATTTTTTTTTTCTTTCTTTTTGCTGTTCCCATTGAGTGATTTCCACTATCTTGTATCCCAGCTTGCTGACTCATTCTTCTGCATCAACAAATCTGCTACTGATTCACTCTAGAGTATATTTTTTTCATTTAAATTATTGTATTCTTCAGTTCTGATTGGTTCTTTTAAGTATTTTCTATCTCTTTGCTGAAGTTCTCACTGAATTAATCTATTCTTCTCCCTAGTTCATTGAGAATCCTCTTTATCTGGTAAATTGTTTATCTCCATTTTATTTAGTTTTTTTTTCCTGTTCCTTCATTTGAAACATATTTCTCTGTCTCCTTATTTTGCCTGTCTCTCTGTGTTTGTTTCTATGAAGTAGGTGAAACAGCAACCTCTTACAGTCTTGAAGGAATAGCCTTGTTTAGGAGTTTCTCCTTTGTAGACTGTGTGCACTGGGTGTCTATAGTAGTTCAACTGGAGATGAAGCTGTAGTAGGAGTGGGCCATGAGAAGACCTGGGGCTAAGGGGTCTGGAGCTGTAGTTGAAGTAGGCATGGGCTGTGAGGAGTCCTGGGGACGAGCCATGGAGCTGGTTTGGGCCTGGGGCCTGGTATACACTCTGACAACCAAGGCTGGCTGGCTAGAGCATCTGCATTGTGCTCATGCCCATGAGATCAAGGGGGAGGGCAAGGGTCAACAAATGACTGGCATTTTCCACTTTCCAGCACCAGAAAGTTCCTCCTGCAGTTCACCTCCCATTCAGCAGATGCTCTAGTGTTAGTGAATGGATTTCCTTCCTGTATAATCAAGGTGCTCTTTCAACCACTGATTTTTTGCTGTACCCCAGGGTGGGTGAGTTTGCACATAAGTTCTGCAGTTATCCCTCCCTACTGCAGGTCAGTGTGCTGGGAGTGGGGTTCCCATGGTACCATATCTCTGTCTCTCTTACCTGTTTCTATGTGGTTTTCTTTTGTTTGTGTGCAGAAGCCGTTAGCCCTCATTTATTCTTCAGGGGGAATTGCTCTATCTGTAAGTGTAGATTTAATGTGACATGGGAAGAAATGAGCTCAGAGTTTTCCTACACTGCCATCTTGGACTGGACACCTTTAATTGATTTACTTTTCTAGCTTGGTTCACATCATATGCTTTTTGTCAGTTTGTTTCAATTGTTACGGTTTGTTTTTAGAGTTTTTATGTGTTACCTTTTAAAAATTTGATTGAAATTTTTATTACATAAAATATTTGAATGTTCCCCAAGTAAAAACTGATTAAATAAAATATACAGAAGGTGCCAAAAAATGTATACACATTTTTTAAAAAAGGAAAACTGTATTAAAATTATAATTCCTCAACATATACCAATAAGAAAAGATTAATATAAATGACATTTGACTTCTGTAATTACAAAGAGGTGCTCAAACGGTTACCACCAATGTCCAGATACTTCTGATTATGGCGAATTACTGCTTGAGCAACGCTGACCAAAACGTCCACTTGTATACATTTTTTTTGGCACCACTGGAATATTCAGAAAAGTCCAGTTTCCTTCAACCTATTCCCTCATTTTTCTCTATAGATAACCAGTTTTTAAAAATTCTTCCATTGTGGGGCCAGCCAAGTGGCTCAGTTGGTAAGAGCGCGAGCTCTGAACAACAGGGCTGCTGGTTCGATTCCCACATATGCCAGTAAGTTGCGCCTTCTACAGCTAAGATTGTGAACAACAGCTCGACCAAGAACTGGGCTGCTGTGAGCTACTGTGAGTGGCGGCAGCCAGCGTGAGCAGCGGGCAGCTGACAAGAGCTGCCGTAAGCTGCTGCTAGTCGCCATGAGCGGCCATCCAATGGCCGATGACCTACTGCCTCAGCCGAGAAGAGTGCAATAATCATAAGACCAACATGGGCCAGTGAGGCGGCATCCTCCACAATTAGACTGAAGAACAAAAGAACAACTTGGCTGTTCCCCTTCCCCAATTCCCCAACACTGTTCCCCTCCCCCAATTCCCCAATAAAATATTAAAAAACAAATTCTTCCATTGTTTCTATTTACAGATGTAAATAGACAAATATAGATAGATGATGATGATAGATAGATAGATAGATAGATAGATAAAATGAATGGATATAGCTATATATTCCTATTTTCCTCTATCTTATTAAGCAAAATATTACATAGAAACTCTCCTGTCCCTTGCTCCAAACACATTTTGGAGGTTATTCCATTGTAGAATATTCTCTCTCTCTTTTTTTTCCTGCGCAGAGTATTCCATTGTTTGGATGTACATCACTGTATTCATACATTCCCCTTTGTTTCCCAGCAGTCTCTGATTTCTGCTAAGATACGACCCATAACAAGATTTTCCTGTGACAGATAGTGAGTTTGTCACACTATCTAAAAGGCCTCAGAACTGCGTATTTTCCACTAGAGTTGTGGTTTTGTCCTGATGGCCTCTGAGACCTATTTATGGGGAAGGATGCATCTCAAGTCAAGAGTCATCATACCACTGATTTTTATCTGAGAGACAGAAAAAGATTGAAGTGTTGAAGCCCACCATTAGTCTAATAAAAGGGGACTTCAAGAAGTACCCAGGTTTAGATACTTTCTTTTAAAAAATCAGAGAAAAAAAGACAAAAGAACATGATTATAAAAATTGTGAAAGCATCACATTTTTGCAAGTTACCTGCATTTCTTATGCTTGTCCCCGTTCTGTATCCCATGGGGCAAAGGAACCTGTGTGTTTGGCTTTGAAAACACAAAGATGTAGGAGACCAGCATGACATGGGTTCATTAAGAGCTCTCTCCTAGTTCCGGAAAACATGCCTAATTACAGAATACTGAAAAGTCATGAAAAATCATGGAAGGAAAAAAGGAAACCTTCCAGATCCACATGTGATGAAAATTCAGGAATATAAATGAAAATCATTATTGCATTGTGATGAAATCCTTCTTTTCTCTATTCTTTCTACTTTTTGTCCTTGAAGCAGTATGAAGCAGATGATTTTCATTCCATATTTAATTGAGAACATTTTTATAAAGAAATGTGTGCAGAAAGTGAGTTCAGAGGCACAGGAAAGGCAGTAAGGGTTGGATACAAAGAGGACAAGGGAAGAATGGGGATAAGGTACTGCAATCAACACTGGGAACTTCCAGGTCTAAGGCAAAGGAGGGGGAAGCCATCAGGGAGGACACTTTCTGCAGGATCACTGAACCAGGAGCAAACCAGATCCTGAGGAAGTACTCTCTTTGTGGATAAGAGCCAAATAGGGAACGTTTTCATTCTACAAAGAAGCTGGGACAGTAAGTTCTTCCTTCTCTGAATGTCACCATTTTCACTTCAGCTCAGGAGTCCTGCAGACAAAGGTCAGTGCTGTTTCCAGACCTAGCTCAACAAGCAGCTCCCTTTCCCCTCTCCCAGGGCCTCATGTTATAGCACTGAAGTAAGAAGAAGAAAAAACTCTTATGTCACCCTGAGCCAAAGCTACTTTAGAGAGCAGGCCTTTTATTAAGTGGGAAGCAGAAGCTTCAGTGTAAACTGCCTGACCAGAAGTCAGGCCCAGAGTCTTCTCATTATTTCTGTCTCCTGTCTGTCACCTCTACGTTCTGTTATAGGGAATCCAAATGTGTCTATAAAAAAGGATTAAGGGCATTTAATCCTGTTGGCAGAAGTCCAGTGTCCTGGGAAAAAGAGAGGGGAGATATATACTTAAAAGATATGGAGGTAAGTCTGTCCCCAGATACAATATCCACAGCCCCAGACCCCCACCTGAGATTTATCTAACATCACAACCCACATCATGTGAGGCCAGAGCAGAGAGGAGAGCAGAAACAGAGCAGTGACCCATGAAGTTTCTGTCACATAAATCCAGTGTAATTTTATTAACCATAGCGGCTCTTCCTTCATTTGCCCCAGGATCTTCACTCAATATCTCCATGCATGTTAACCCTTCTCTTACCTCTGTGGGCCATAATTCCTTATGTTTCAACCACAAATAACCATGAAGCGTTGATTTCTGGATGTCCAGGAAATTTGAGATTGACCAGGTAAAGAAAGGCTTTATATAGGCTTTTGATATACAGAGAATGAACTCGATCAGAGTCATATTTCTTCTCCCATAAAGCCAATGGGGAGTCCCAACTGTCAAAAGATTCCTTACCTTTCTGATTCCTGAAGTAGATGAATAGCCCCGCCCCGAGGAAGAGCAGACCCAGCATGAAGCCCCCAACGCCACTCAGCATCTTGCTCTGTGCAGATTCCAGAGGAAACTACTTTTAGCGATTTTTATTCAACTTATTTAATTGAGACTCTGGGATTGAGAACTTTGAGGCTGGTGGAAAGAGGCCTGCCTTGGAAGAACTAGAATAATTGGCCATTTCTGGAAAAGGGATTTAAAAATCACACTGAACAGATACAAGGATCAGCACTGAATTCATTTAAACATCACAGCCCTGGGCCGGCTGAGTGGCGCGATGGTTAAGAACTGGCTTGGGACGCCAGAGGGCCCCGGTTCGGATCCCACATATGAGGGCCAGTGACACTGCCCTCCACAGCTAAGATGCTGAACAACAGCTCAACCTGGAGCTGGGCTGCCGTGAGTCTCCGGGATGGCGTAGGCTGCAGCCCCTGTGGCAGTGGGTTGTCATGGGCTACTCTGTGTAGCCAGCAGCCAGCGTGAGCGGCCAGCAGCCGCAGTGAGCGGCCGTCCAGAAGCCGGCGACTGATCTGCCTCGCCAGGGAAGAGCGCAATGATGGTGCCAACTTGGGCCAGTGAAGCAACGTCCTCCACAACTAGACTGAAGAACAAAACGACAGACAACTTGTCTGTTCCCCTTCCTCCAATTCCCCAGCGCTGTTCCCATCCCCCAATACCCCAATAAAAAATCTTAACACCCCCCACCCCCCCCGCCAAAAACAACATCACAGCCCTGACATGGGTCACTACTGCAGCATCTGATGGATGAGGAGCCGGAGACTCAGTGAGGTGAGTAGCTTGTCTACAGTGACAGAACTAATAGAAGGCACAGCAGAGACAGGACTCCCATCATGTCAGAAAGGTCCCCACATTGTAGAGGATGCGCCTCACAACGAACAACTCAGAGCAACAGTGCAGAAGGACCAGCCCAGCCAAGGCAGGGGACTGGTGCCCAGGGCCAAGGGAGAACCATGACCTGCGACATCATGAGAAGACTCAAAATAGGGACCGTCTCTTCTCTGCCTGCCAGGCGTCTTGCCCCCCAGGAGCTATAGTATTTATAGAAACTATCACAGCGCTGCCCCCAGTGACCTGTGTTGAAGGACAGGAGAACATGAGCCAATGAAAACATGGCGGAGGGAGAGGGGAACCCTGACGCTCAGGGATAAAGCCCCCTCATGGTGGGTGAGACATTTGTGAGGTCAGAAAGCGTCTCACTCCATTCCACTGTGATAGGGCTCGTCATGCTTGGGTGCTGCACTTGGCAGGTGTAGACCTCTCCACTCTGAGGAACTGTTTCCAGCATCACCAGGGTCTGGAAGGTCCAGTCTCCATTACGGATCAGGCCTGTGGAGACGACCCCAGCCTCCTCTTCCCGGCCATTCCGCCACCACCTGACTTCAATGTCGCCTGGATAGAAACCATTCACGGAGCAGACCAGGAGGTTGTGGTGATGCAGGCGCTGGGTCTTTGCAGGATACACAGTCACTGTAGGCTCAGCTAGGAGAGAAAAGGCGGAGGGAGTACGTGAGGAAGACAGAGGACGTCTCCTGGGTTGGCTGCCTTCTGGCCTCCAGGCTCCAGTGCCAGATCAGGTCTTGGGCAGGCCTCCCTCACAGCTGGCCATGTGGCCCCAGCAGTCAGTGCCATGAGCCTTGGGTCTAAACCTTACAGCATGGGCTCATTAGATTTGAAAGATGTTGAGGAAATTTGTGGGAATGTTTTTCCTAGTGTGGAATAGTTATTCACTGTTGAATTGAAGTGTTTACAAATATTTGCAAGGCACATAATGCATTAATTCAAAGTGTGATTTCTGGAGCAGGACTGCCTGGGTTCAAATCCAGGCTCTGCTTCTTACTGGTTGATCCTGGGAGAAGTTTTACATTCCTCTCTCCCTCAGCTTTCTCACCTATAAGGCGGGATTATACTAATTTAACTTTTAGGATTATGTGAGGACCAATGCACCCAAAATATGTAAAGCAATAACTGGAATTTAGCCTTCAATATATGTTAGCTATTTATTATCCTTGTTTACTTGGAGATAAAATATGAGTCAAAGCAGTGTGGATAAATTGGGGGACAGCTTAGCGTAGGTGGCGAGATAGAGCATGAAATCCTGGGAATGCTACACGCACACCTTAGAACAGCTCAGAACTGGCTCTACCCTGGGAAGCAGGAATGATTCAGAGAAACATGATTCTGTATGAGCTGAGTCCCAGAAAAGCATGAGTCCTGAAGCAGGAAGAAAGCAGCAAAAAAAGTCAATCATTTAAAAAGTTCTTATATTTGCACTCAGCTGATTAATCTCTCTTCTTTGCAAACAAGCAGATTTATTATTGGAATTGTCATCATTTTACAATTGTCTCTCATTTTCAGCTAACATTTGTGTTCCGGGCAGGGCCTGGAACTCATTAACATGTGTGCTTAGTGCCCTAGACAATCCCTGGCACTACCAGCCTCAATAAATACAATATTTTTTTTCCTTCCAACTCAACTTTTTTTCTCTTTTTTTTATTATTAGTTTTAAATGTACAAAACAAGATAGTGATTAGGCATTTACACACCTCACAAAGTGATAACCCCAACAAGTCTACTACCCCTTTGACACCATACATAGGTATTAGCTATTACAATACCACTTACTACATTCCCTATGCTGTACTTTACATCCCATGACTGACTATATGGTGTGTGTGTGTGTGTGTGTGTGTGTGTGTGTGTGTATTCAATTCTAGTTGACATTCAATATTATTTTATATTAGTTTCAGGTGTGCAACACATTGGTTAGGCATTTATAACTTATGAAGTGGTCCCCCCATAAATCTAGTACCCATCTGAAACCATACATAGCTTTTACAACATTATTGACTATATTCTCCATTTTGTATTTCACATCCCAGTGACTATTTTGTAACTACTAATTTGTTCTTCCTAATCCCTTTACTTTTCTCACTCATTTTCTCAACCCCCCTCCTATCTAGCAATCATCAGTTTGTTCTCTGTATTATGAGTCTATTTCTGTTTCATTTGTTCATCTATTTTGTTCTTTAGATTCCACTTATAAGTGAGATCATATGGTATTTGTCTTTCTCAGTTTGACTTATTTCACTTAGTGTAATATACTCTAGGTCCATCCATATTGTTGTAAATGGTAAGATTTCATTCTTTCTTATGGCAGAATAATACTCCATTGTATAAATGTACCACAATTTCTTTATCCAATCGTCTACTGATGAGCCTTTTGGTTGTTTCCATATCTTGGCTATTGTGAATAGTGCTGCAAAAATATATTCACATGGGGTGAATATATTTTTTTAAATTAGTGTTTTGGATTTCTTTGGATAAATAACCAGGAGTGGAACTGCTGGATAATAAGGTAGTTCTATTTGTAAAATTTTCAGGACCCTCCATACTGTTTTCCATAGTGGCTGCACCAATTTGCAATCCCACCAACAGTGCACAAGAGTTCCCTTTTCTCCACATCCTCGCTAACAGTTGTTTGTTGATTTATTGATGATAGCCATTTTGATAGGAGTGAGGTGGTATCTCATTGTGGTTTTTATTTGCATTCCTCTGATGATTAATGACATTGAGCATCTTTTTATATGTCTATTGGCCATCTGTATGTCCTCTTTGGAGAAATGTCTACTCAGGTTTTCTGCCCATTTTTAATTGGATTGTTTGTTTTCTTGGTGTTGAGTTGTATGAGTTTTTAAATAAATTTTGGATATTAACTCCTTATCAAATGTATCATTGGCAAATATCTTCTCCCATTCAGTATGATGTCTTTTCATTTTGTTGATGGTTTCCTTTGCTGTGTAAAAACTTTTTAGTTTGATGTAGTTCCATTTGTTTATTTTTTCTCTTGTTTACCTTGCCCAATGAGATGTAGCAGTAAAAATATTACTAAGGGTAATATCTGAGAGTTTACTTCTTATATTTTCTTCTAGGAGTTTTTTGGTTTTGGGTCTTACATTTAAGTCTTTAATTCATTTTGAGCTTATTTTTGTATGTGGTGTAAGAAGGTGGTCTAGTTTCATTTTTTCACATGTATCTGTCGAGTTTCCTAGCACCACTTATTGAATAGACTGTCCTCACAATTCTTGCTTCCTTTATCATAGATTAAATGACCATATATAGTTGTGAATTTATTTTTTGACTCTGTATTCTGTTCCATTGATCTATGTGTCTGTTTTCAGACACATATGCCAATACCATGCTGTTTTGATTACAATGTCCTTGTAGTATAATTTGATGTGAAGTAGCATTATACCTCCAGCTTTATTCTTTTTTCTCAGGTTTGCCATGGCTATTCAGGGTCTTTTATGGTTCCATATAAATTTTAGGATTATTTGTTCTAGCTCTGTGAAAAATGCCATTGGTATTTTGATAGGGATTGCAGTGAATCTATAGATTGCTTTGGATAGTATGGGCATTTTAACTGTATTAATTCTTCCTATCCATGAGCATGGTATATGCTTCCATTTATTTGTACCTTCTTTAACTTCTTTCTTCAATGTCTTATAATTT
Source organism: Hipposideros armiger (assembly GCF_001890085.2). NCBI lineage: Eukaryota > Metazoa > Chordata > Mammalia > Chiroptera > Hipposideridae > Hipposideros > Hipposideros armiger. The sequence goes on along the minus strand of NW_017731681.1, from coordinate 1,727,318 downwards.
TCTGAGTACAGGTGTTTTACTTCCTTGGTTGAATTATTCCTAAGTATTTTATTTTATTTTTTTGATGCAATTGTAAATAGGGTTGTTTTTGTAATTTCTCCTTCTGATAGTTCATTATTGGTGCATAAAAATGCGGCTAATTTCTGAATACTAATTTTGTATCCTGATACTTGAGTGACTTCATTTATCAGCCTAATAGTTTTTTTTGTTTTTTTTTTAAAAGATTTTTATTGGAGTAGTGGGGGAGGGGAACAGTGTTGGGGAATTGGGGGAGGGGAGCAGTGCTGGGGAATTGGGGGAGGGGAACAGTCAAGTTGTTGTCCAATCTTAGTTGTGGAGGGCGCAGCAAGCTCAGCTCCAAGTCCAGTCACTCCGCTAAGCTCAAGGTGCTGTGTTCAATTAGTTGCGGGTAGGCGTAGCCACCATCCCATGTAGGAGTTGAACTGGCAGCCTTATTGTTAAGACCGCATGCTCTATCCCCTGAGCCATCTGGGCGGCAGCTCAGCTCAAGGTGCTGAGTTCAGTCACAGTCGTGGGTGGACGTAGCCCACCATTGAACAGATAAGTCTTGTTAGGAGCACGCGCTTTCACCAGCTAAGCCATCCTGCCACCTGTTGGCAGTTCAGTGGCAGTTCAGCTCTGGCGCAGCTCACTGGCCCATGTGGGAATTGAACTGATGACGCTGTTGCTCAGAGTTCACACTCTTGAGCAAGCTCTTAACCAACTGAGCAAGCCCCACAGTTTAATAGTTTTTTGGTGGACTCTTTGGGGTTTTCTCTATATAGTATCATGCCATCTGCAAATAATGACAGTTTTACTTCTTCCTTTCCCATTTGGATGACTTTTTTTTTTCCTTGTCTGATCGCTGTGGCTAGAATTTCCAGTACTATACTGAATAAAAGTGGTGAACATGAGCATCCTTGTCTTGTTCCTGGTCTTAAGGGGAATGCTTTTAGCTTTCCCTCACTGAGTATGATGTTAGCTGTGGGTTTATCATATGTGATCTTTAATATGTTGAAGTATGTTCCCTCTATTCCCACTTTGCTGAGAGTTTTTATCATAAATGGATGCTGGATTTTTTCAAATGTGTTTTCTGCATTTGATGATATGATTTTTTTTTAAGATTTTTATTGTGGAATTGGGGGGATGGGAACAGTTCTGGTGAATTGGGGGAAGAGGAACAGACAAGTTGTTGTCGTTTTGTTCTTCAGTCTAGTTGTGGAGGACGTTGCTTCACTGGCCCAAGTTGGCACCATCATTGCGCTCTTCCCAGGTGAGGCAGATCAGTCGCCGGCTTCTGGATGGCCGCTCACGCTGGCTGCTGGCTACATACGGTAGCCCATGGCAACCCACTGCCACAGGGGCTGCAGCCTACGCCGTCGCCGGCGACTCACGGCAGCCCAGCTCCAGGTTGAGCTGTTGTTCAGCATCTTAGCTGTAGAGGGCAGTGTCACTGGCCCTCATATGTGGAATCCGAACCGGGGCCCTCTGATATCCCAAGCCAGCTCTTAACCAATGCGCCACTCGGCCGGCCCTCTCTTTTTTTTCTTGCTGAATCTGGTAAAAGGTTTGTCAATTTTGTTTATCTTTTTAAAAAACCAGGTTTCATTGACCTCTTTATTGGTTTCATTGATCTTTCATTTTTTTTTTTTTTTAGTCTCTATTTCATTTATTTTCACTCTGATCTTTACTTCCTTCCTTGTACTCACTTTGGGCTTTGTTTGCTTTTTTTTTTTGTTCCCTTATGGGGTCACTTCTCATCTGGGGGTGGAGAGAGGCAGGCGGAGCGGGGGACACCCCTCAGATCAGGAGCCACTGGGATCCATTCAGGCTCGGTGCTGGGCTGCAGACCCCCAATTTGGAATTGGACATGGTTTTGCCTCATCACCGTCTCCTGCACCACCTCCTTCTAGAAATGTCCACACTAAAGACACGGCTTCCTCCTCTCATCCCACAGCTCTTTAGCTATTCCTTAAACATATCCACCTCATTCTGTAAGCACTTGGTTGCTGCTGACGTTGTGCCAGGCCCGTGCTGCCCCTGGGAATCCAAATAAGGAAAAACAGACACCTCCACTCCACTCGTGGAGCTCGAAATTTAATGAAAGTGATGAAAAATAATTAAACACACAAGAATTTAAAAGGGAGTGAAAAATGTCAGAAGTGTTAACAGAATAACAGGATGGTCTAAATTACATTAAGTTGTCGGAGTAGTGGTCTCTGAGTGAATTTAAGATGTTACATGAAAGGTTAAGTTGGTGTGAGCTAGAGGAAGATAGTATGTATATATGTTTGGAGGAGGGGGAGGCAAGTTTCAGGCAAAAGCTTGAAAGAACTGATGAACTTCTTCCAGAAACCAGAAGAAAACAGTTTTTTGAAGCACAGACAGTGCGAGAAAGGAGGGAAACATTAGACTGGAGAAGTCTAATTTTCAGCTGGTGCTGAAAAGCTGTGGGTGATGTTAGGATTTTAGCCATAACAGGAAACTACTGAAGAGTTTTAAATAAATTAAACCATAGTCCCAATACAAGTCCACATCCCTGAATTTCCAAGTTGAGAAAGCTCAGAAACCAGAAGAATAACCTTGTGGTTAAAAGTGAGATGAATAAATGGAAGCTTCTGATATCATCGTAGTGTGGAAAGTAAACTTACTGCAGAAATTTGAGGCATTTTACTGAAAAATATTTGTGGCAGCCACCACTATTTGTGACTTAAAAAAACCGACAACAAGCTGTTGAAAGTTAATAGAGATACAATGACCAAGAACTCATGATATTTCAAAAAACATTGCATAAGGCAAAAAATAAAAATGAAGATCTTCAACTTCAGTTGACTGAATGAATTCAACAAGAAAGTGCTGAATGTTTACAACTGTGCAGGGTTTGTTTGGTAATGAAACCAGCTCAAACAAACCATGAAGAACTGAATTGGAATGTGAATGTGTATATAAAGTGTGAATCTATAATTTTTAGAAGATGCACAATGTAAAGCAATGTTTTCAACCTTGGGACTGTAGACATTTTGGACCAGATAATTCTCTGTGGTTGCGGGTGCTGTTCTGCGCATAGTAGGCTGTCTACCAGCATTCCTGACCTCTCTAACCACTAGTTATCAAAAGAAACTCCCTGGTGTAAGAATTAAAAATGGCTTCAGATATTGCCAGATGTTCGGATGGTTGGAAAGGTGAGGAGTGGGGAGAACCTTCACGGGATGAGCTCCACTGGTGTGACCCATCAGGAAAATCTGTGGTGAAAAAAACACTGTTAATTATGGAGCAGCTGAAAATTATATGGAAAGTTTTGCCAATATCATATCTGTTGAAAATCTTGGTCTAAAATGAAATTTGTATTTTTTAGGCATCTGGTCCCAGTGCAGAACTATTTTTCAAGCAAGATAAATTTATTCAGGACCAAGGTTTACCCATTTCTTTTTTTTTTTTTAAGATTTTTATTGGGGAATTGGGGGAATGGGAACAGTGCTGGGGAATTGGGGGAAAGGGAAGGCAGATCAGTTGCCGGCTTCTGGACGGCCGCTCACGGCGGCTGCTGGCCACTCACGCTGGCTGCTGGCTACACAGAGTAGCCCATGGCAACCCACTGCAGCAGGGGCTGCAGCCTACGCCATCGCCGGCAACTCACGGCAGCCCAGCTCCAGGTTGAGCTGTTGTTCAGCATCTTAGCTGTGGAGGGCAGTGTCACGGGCCCTCATATGTGGGATCCGAACCGGGGCCCTCTGGCATCCCAAGCCGGTTCTTAACCATCGCGCCACTTGGCTGGCCCATTTACCCATTTCTTTGCCTTGCCAACCAATCACCAAATCATATCATTTATTCTTCACATCATCTGTTTTCTTAATTTCTCTGCCACTGGTTCACTAGTTATCTATAATAGTAAACCACAGCCACAACCATTTTATTCCTTTTCAATGTCTCAATTAATTGGTGTTCTAACTTTGTCTCCTACTCCCAATAATACCTGTAACCATCAAATCACCATCTTTGGCTAGATGTAGAACTCTCATTTCTGTAGTCAGGTTCCCTCAGGAGGGGAGAAACTAAAAAGAAGATGACATTCTCATATAGACAGTTTACAAAAAATGATCAGGTCCCAGACTTTGAGTAGAGACCTTTGCTTAGAAATGATGGCAGAGAGCAGTGGATTCTGGTCAGACCAGGTCTATCTTACTATTCACAAATTCTCTAGTACCTCCTTCACACATGAGAAAGGTGAAAAATAAAAATGTGTGGAGTTATTTTTCACTGTAGCATCTTTGGCTAGCACTGTTAGTCCATGCTGATGTGCCCAATTTAAGGTTGCCAGATATAGCAAATAAAAATACAGGATTCTCAATTAAATTTGGATTTCAGATGAATAATTGTTGTTTTTCTGAAATTCAGATTTAATTGGGCATCTTGTATTTTATTTGGCAACCCTAGGCCAACTTGCTAATAAAATCTCAGAAGGAGTGTATTTAGTACTTCTTTGTGTTCTTCAACACATGCCTATAGTAGTCTGCACATAGTATGACCCCATAGGGAACTTTTCAAATAATAAATGAGTAAAAATTTCCCATTTATTGGAACTAGCAGCCCTTGCATCTCCCTGCCCCCAATCCTAAGACACACACTGTTACATATAAACATCAGAAATTTTATCAATAATTTAGACTCAACCAAGCCACTGTTCACTAGTGGTGGTTAGAAGTCCAAGATCTAGAATTAGAAATTCTAAATTTGAATATTAGCTTTTCCACATAGGTCAGATTTTAACATCCATGGGCCTTTTCTCTTTTCTCTAAAATAGATTTAATGACAGTGTATTCCTCACAGGATATTGTTAAATGTGAAATTAAATAGTGATTCTTCCTAATGCTGATCATATAATAAATACTTAATAAATATATTGCTATTTTAATTCTTATAATCCTATGGATGTAAGCTCACAAGATCTTTCTATTCCTTAACTTCCTAAAGCAAATATCTTTATTATCATTTGGCAATCATCTTCAATTAATTTTATCACTAATTACCAATTTGAACACATAATGGCAGAAACATTGGTGTATGTATAATGAATATACATGAACATAATACAAAAGGAGTATGCTGACATAGAAGATAGGGACTTTTTAGATGTTCAGATTTTTATAATCTGGGTTCCAGCATTAACTATGTGACATTGGGTAAGATACTTAAATGCTTTGAATTTTAGATTACATAGATTATTATGCTTTTAATTGCTACAGTTAAAATAGGATAGATATAAGAGTTATATAATGAAATTTATAGGCATGGTACATAGTAACTGCAAAATGTTATGGTGCTCCATGCTGATAGAGAGCAGATTTGTTTTGTTCATCACTCCATCCTCATCACCTAAGGTGATAACTGGTAAACTCTAGGTCACTAATAAATATTGGCTGTACAATTAATGGATTTTTGTATAACCAGTTACCCCTGCATACAAGGTCACTCTAGTGCTTCCTTGCTGATGACTGAACATCTCTGGTTCTCAAGTCTTCCCAGCTACTGCAGGCTCTTTTATTCTTATACTTTAAGACCAGCTGACTCCCTGAACCCTGGGTACAGTCTTACCCTGAGGTCAGCTACTCAAAGGAGTCATCTGTAATTCATCCTTCACTTCTTCAGGTCCCGTTATCTCTTCAAATGGTCCAATCCAGTTTCCATCTTGTACACTCCACTGACTGCAAACATCAAGTCCACCAAAACCAGTGCTCACTTCTCTGTCATGTTCTCACTTCCCCCACCTCTTGGTGGTCCTCACCATACCTGGCTACTCCCTTCTCCTGAAAAAAACAAAAATCTACTTTCTTTCATTTGCATGCATCACATTCTCTTGATTTTCCATAACACCACTGGCACCCCTTCTCAGTCCCTTTTGCTGACTCATTGGCTCTTGTCCTCTTCTTGTCTGCTATACACACACACTCTCTCTCTCTGTCACTATATGACCTCCTTCACTGTCCTGGAATTTAATATAATACATGTGTCAATGACATCAACATATATACCTCTAGCCCTGGCTGACACCTGAACTCCAGGTTCCTATATTTAACTGATCTCCACATAAATGTCAAAAAATCATTTCAAACTTAAACAAACTATTTATACCTAGCTACTCATTTCAAATTATTTTCTTCCACAGTCTTCCCTATCTCAATAAACAGCACCACCAAGTTTATTCAAATTACTGAAGACAAAATACTTGAGGATAAGCTTGATTTTTCTACGCCTCCCCCGTTTAATTCATTAACAAGTCATACAAATATCTATCTCAAATCCGTTCACATTATTTTTACTACTGTCTTTGTCATTGCCATGCTAAATGAAGCCACAAGCATGTCTTCCCTGGAGAAATCTTCCATGCTCCTAAATGGTCTCCGTGACTCCACTTGTGAACTTCCACAATCCAATCTCCACATGGCAGCTAGAATTATTTTTTTTAAATAAATGTAAATTGACTCTCCTTGTAACCCTCCAGTAGTTTCACATATCTCTTCAAATAAAAATTAAGCTTCTTATCATGGCCTTCAGGGCGAAATGTGATTTGTCTCCTGACTTCTCCAACCTCTTCTTGTGCCACCTCCCAACTTATTTGCTGTGCTCCAGCCACTTCAGCCTTTTTACTGTCCCTTACACACAAACAAACTTCTTCCCACACTTTGGCCTTTCCATGTTCCTCTCCCTAGAACACTTGTCCCTTAGGTCTTCACATGAGTGGTTTCTTCTCATCATTCCTGTCTCAAATGTCTTTAAATGTCACTTTCTCAGGAAAGCTCCCCAGCCACTTGAAATGAAGTCAGGTGAATCCAATTCTCTCTGTCCAATAATACTAGTGTATTATTTTCAGAACAATTCATACTCCCTGAAGTTTTTTTTCTTAAATGTTTATTGGGTTATTGTCTTCTCCCTTACATTAGATAAGTTCCATGATAGGGGAGTTTTCTATCTTATTCAAATAGAATGCTCTAAGCCTAGAACAGCCCAGTACAGAATTGTTGCTCAGAAGAATGTCTGTGGTCTAAGTGAGGAAACTCGGGGTTCTGGGACTTGATCATTGTGGGGATCCTGGAAAGCAAGAAGGGGCTCAAGCTCCAATAGTCTTTTATCCTGATGACACATTATATCCCTTCTGCTTCCTGTGAGAAATTCAGACAAACCTCCTCTTTGTCCTCTTACTAGTTAGAAGAAACATCACAGGTAAGGAAATGGTAATTTTAAGAAAGAGACAAAATTTCATTAGGTCTCATCTCATTTGATATATCTGTTATAGTGCTGAGGACTGTGCAAACTTTGGGGGTTCTCAGGAATGGTGATGACATAGCTGGGGAAAGAATAGGGAAAAACTGAAAGTGGAAGTAACCAAACATGGCTAATTAAGGAAAACAGAGGACATGACAAGTGAGCCTATGGAATTTGGGGCCAAGACTCCAGAAGGCCAATGAGTTCTCTTGACTTGATTATTGATTTTGAGTCTGTGAAATGTAAGCAACCTTCATACTCTATAGTCCTGGGTGTATAGTTTGAACCAATGAAATTACTAATATTTTACTATTCTTATTTAAAAAACAGAATTTCATATAATTTATCCTTTACTAGTTGAATCTTTTTCTGTGGGCTCAGGCCAGGGAATAGAGAGATGTAGGAGAAACTGACAGTATAGAAAGGTTCAAAATAGATTCATAATGAACTTGAACCTGCCCAGGTTTTCAGAAGATGCCTGAAGTTCTTTAAGGCTTCAAAGAACACCCCACAGATGCTCCTTATCTACAGGGTCATCCCACATCATAAGGGTCTCTGCTTCAGCTGCAGGGTGCTTTCCATGGAGGGAATAGAGAGCACTTTCTGTCAGAGCGCCTCCCTTATAAGGGATACAGGCCATATAAACATTAGGGTTCAGGGAGAAAAGAAAGGTGATCATTGGGGAGGCCTCTTGACACATCCCCCCATATTAGGGAGAGGCACCAACATCACAGACCCTGTTGAGGCCACAACATAGGATCTTCGAGGAGAGACCTTCTAATTCCTTTTGATTTTCCATAACATTTTCAGAGAAGCTTTCCCTTTTTCTGGCATAACTCAACATAGTAAAGGGAATCACTGGATGGAAAATGATTTTGACAT
>NW_017731681.1:1712401-1717626 GCF_001890085.2 Hipposideros armiger | reverse complement strand
CTGAGCCATCCTGCTACCTGTTGGCAGCTCAGCGGCTGCTCAGCTCGGGCTGGACTCGAACCGCTGTTGCTCAGAGCTCAAACTCTGGAGCGAGCTCTTAACCAACTGAGCCACTCGGCCGGCCCTCTTTTGTTTTATTCTAAGAAAAGATACAAGAAGACTTTGCTAATGAAATTATTATACAGTGTTCAGGAAGTGGAACACTATGGAACTATGAATTACATCCTTTGATGTAATCATATACTTTAAAACATATAATTCTACTTTGTATAATTATTACACATTATTTTAATAGAAATGCAATATCTTAATTCTGAATGGACTTTGAAGGACAACTATATATCTAAGTTCTGCATTAATTCACATTCCACCATAGTTCTGATAAGCAGTCCATGTACCTTCATATTTCTAGTGACAGAATATTCATCGTGCTGCAGTAAGAATGACTATAATTTAGTAAGTGAAATAAATGAAGGTGATCAAAAGGTATAAACTTCAAGCTATAAAATAAATAAGTCATAAAGATGTAATATAAGCTAAGAGAGTAGATCTTAAAAGTTCTCATCACAAGAAAAAAATTTGTAACTACATGTGGTGATAAATGTTAACTAGGCTTATTGTGGTGATCATTTCACCATATAAATCAATATAAAATCATATGTTGTACACCTGAAACTAATGTAATGTTATATGTCAATTATACCTCAATATAAAAAGTCGCTAGAATTTCTTAAGCAATTTTTGAGCATTTTATTCTTTACCTAGAATTATATAAGGGCTTTTCATACATCATATTTTATTTAATTCTCACATCATCTCAGTGAGATAAGTACCCTTTTCATCCCTACAGATGGAGAGAATAAAATGATGGAGGTTAAACAACCTTTGCAAGGATAGAAAGCTAGTAAATAGGACACTCCAGATTGAGCCAAGCGATTGTGATTCCAAAGCCCACAAACTCAGCCATTGCATCATGCCACCTCATATTCAATTTATGAAGAGAATAGTGTCCTTATATTAAAACTATTTTTATCACTTTAATTCATGGATATGCATAACAATAAGATACTCCTTTTAATGAATGACAGCATGTTATACAATTTGAGACAGCTACAGTGTAGCAATTCTAGCTTCTTCAAAAGATTCTCACATCACCATTGTTTTAACCCTTCTCTGGAAATGACAAATTTTGCATTTATCTTATTAATGACACCATAGCTCCTGCACAAGTCTCCTTCTCATTGAAGGTAACAGTGGTCTCTAAATTCCTAAATCCAATCTATTGTTCATTATTTCAGGGTTTCCAGCATATTAAGTGCAAATTTGAACATCTAAAAATAGAATAAAAATTTTATCTCACTTACTTTGGAAAAATAGATTTCTATTAGTGTAGAAAGGTCAAAGCTTCTTGGAGAGGTTGGAAAGAAATCACTATTGTCCCTGGATGTGATAATTCAGTACTATTAGCAGTTGTACAATTGCCACCAGGAGAATGTCACATTCAATTTGACAAGCAAACAATCATAATTAACTCAAAAACTAAATATGTTGTGTGGCAATCTGGGAAAGCCAAGCTAAGGTTCACCTTAGATTAGGATAAAAGGAATGGCAAACAAAAGGAGTTCTATATGAAGAACATACTGAAATATAGTTAAAGAGAGCACTATCAAAACTTGTTCATAGAAATTTGACATGCAATTTACAAATCATACAAATTTATTTTTAAAAAGAATGGGCCAACGACTATGACCTAAATTCTGTATGATGTACACATTTATGAGGGACAAAAATGTACTGCTTTAAATATTGTATATCTCACACTTTTCTTTAATGTTAACTCAATATTACTCCAGTGGTCTCTGCATGGGTTCAACAGAGAGTACTTTTACATAAGACTTCTTAACCTAGAGAACCCTTCGTTACGACCCTACTGTCAGTCTAAGAGAACATTTTTGGTGGGCTTGGAGATACTATTCAGACTCAGTTAGGGGTAATGATATATTTATCAAGGATTTTTTTTATCTTTCTAATCAGGATATATGGCAAACTGATGTGTACTCACTGTGGTAACCATGGTAGCCATCAGCTGGTGATAGGTCAATTGTCCTTTTAGTAAAAATTGAACCTATGTCACAGCCAGCCAGCCAGATGCTAATACCAAATCCTGAAGATGTTGAAGGATGCTTCATGACCATTGGTGATGATGCCATCTCTTCTGAAAATATCTTCTGGAGCTGATGAAACACCAATTTACATATTTAAAAAGCTCAAAATATCCCAAGCAGTATAAATAAAAAGGAAAACATGCTAGATATACCCTGGCAAAATAATAGAATATGTAAGATAAAGAGAATGTTTTAAAAGCAGCCAGAGGGATTAAAATGCAGATTATTTTCAAGGAGTAAAAATTAGACTACCTGCTGGCTTTCAGCAGCACTAACAGAAACCAGATATAGTGCAGTGAAGTTTTTCTTGTGCCCAATGAAAATAACTGCTCACCTGAAATTTTATATCCAGTGACTGTATCTTCCAAGAATGAGGAAAACATTTTTTTTTTTCCTACGCCATCGCCGGCAACTCACGGCAGCCCAGCTCCAGGTTGAGTTGAGCTGTTGTTCAGCATCTTAGCTGTGGAGGGCAGTGTCAATGGCCCTCATATGTGGGATCTGAACCGGGGCCCTCTGGTGTCCCAAGCCAGTTCTTAACCATTGCGCCACTCGGCCGGCCCAGGAAAACATTTTTAGTTGAACAAAAATCAAGATCATTTGCCACCAGCATATTTTAATGAAGAAAATTCTAAAGGATGTATTTCAGGCAGAAAGAAAGTAGCTCCAGATAGAAAGTCTAGGATGAAATGAGAAATGAAGAACAAAGAGCAGTAAATAGGTGGGCTGTTCTAAAATATATCAACTAATAAAGCAATACAAAAATTATTCTGTAGAGTTTAAAAGTAATATATAGTTAAATACCCAAAACAAATAATATAAATTTGAGAGAGTGTAAGGTGTTAAATCATTCTAAGATCTGTGTGTTATCCAAGAGTTGGGTAAAGATAGGGATTCAATTTGGACTTAACTATATATGTTGTCATTTCTAGAGTGATCACCAAATAATAAAAACAGTGTAGAACTCCCAAACTTGCAGAAGTAAAAGAAAAAAAACAAACAGAAAGATAAATATTTATATTACTTAGCTATAGTATTTCCCGTCCACATTCTATGTCTCTGAGGACCACTCCCTTAATGCTAGACATTGCCAGTGAAAGACGTCAAATAACTTCAGCCAATCTGAATACCAATTGTGAGAAGCTTACGGAGGTAACAGTTTCTTCATTGTTTCAGTCTTTTACTTTTGCTCAATGGTGTCTGCTCTCAAAAAATGATGAATAAATATGTATCTTACAAGTTTAACACTCTATTACAATTCATAATTTGCTCTAGGGAGAATAAAATGATAGAGTGGGCATGGGCATCTTTCCTTGTTCCTAATCTTGGAGAAAAGCTCAGCTTTTTACCATTGAGTATGACAGTTGTGGGCCTGTTCTATACATCCTTTACTATGTTGACGTCATTTCCCGCTATACTCATTTTGTTGAGAGTTTTTATCATAAATAAATGTTGAATTTTGTCAAATGCTTTTTTTGCATCTATTGAGATGATCATATGATTTTTTTTTNTTGATTTTCCATAACATTTTCAGAGAAGCTTTCCCTTTTTCTGGCATAACTCAACATAGTAAAGGGAATCACTGGATGGAAAATGATTTTGACATCATTATTTCTAAATCTTCTCAAGGTCCCAAGGGAATGGGATGCAAGGCTGGAGAGGTTTTATTGGAAGAGAATTGAGAAAACATACACACACACACACACACACACACACACACACACTGCGCTCACACTCAGGCAGCTCTCGTAGAGGACAAGCAGCCAGGCTCCTTTGGTTGTAGAAGGAATTGGAGATCCATATGATAAATATATGTGGTCACTGAAGAAAATGTCACATTTTCTAAGGGACGTGGCCTGGACACAGTGACAAAGCTAACTCCCTTCCTTCCCCCCATTTATGTGGGGTGTCCCTGGCCCAGGCCAGAGGAGGGCTCACCCCATCAGTATCCCTGTCAGAGCTGCTGTCCAGGAGCCTCCGGGGAACCACAGACACACCATGCTGGAGAATGAAGAGGACAGGGCGCAGGGAGCAGGCGAATCTCACTCATTGAGGACTAGGACTCCCCTTCACCCCATCCCAAATAATACCAACTAAGGAACTCATTTCTTTGTCCCTGGATTGGGTAATCTCAGTGTTGTGAGCCAATTAGCATCGCATATGAATAGCATCATCAGTTGCTGGTCAGAGATTTTATAGGAAGGTCTTCTGAAACAGAATTTCCTGCATTAAAAGGATGATTTTAATTTCGTGCTTTAAAGGCTTGAACCAGCTGTATCTGAAACATTTTATTGGCCCCCTATCATGAGCCAGCTCTGTGCTGGTCAGTGATGTGCACACAAGTTTGAGCCTTTTAGGAGCATTCATCTCTCTCACTTGAAGTCAGAGCTGTTTTGACAAATGTATGAGTGAGAGTGTTAGGAGTTGAGAGGGTGGAGGGAAGATGATGTAAGTTAGGAGACCTTCAACCTGGTCCCTACTGCACCATAACTTAGTGGTGTAGTTTGGGGGAAATCACTTAACCTCTCGCAGGTTAAATGAAGGCACTGTGTCTTTCAAGTATTTCAATACTGGACAATTATGTGATTCTATGGACAGCTCACACAACAGCCTGCCTGCTAACTGATGGATTACAGCTATGAATTGCAGAGTATAGTCTGTCTGCACCTCCTCACAGGAAGTGATGTTTCTGATCAACTGAAGGATGTTGAAAGTTGGTAAATAAATTAATCTGAGTGAAAGTGTTTTCCAGGTTTGTCTTCTGATGCTGTCACTGAGTTATTGGCACCTCCAGAATATACATAGAAAAAGGGGATTAGAGGCGGTCATGTATATGCAACGGAGGGTCTTGAAAGTGCCTCTATATAGCACTGAAACTAACCATGTGATAAAGCCAGCTGTGCAAATCAGAGTATGCAGGGAACTGAGGGATGGATAAAGGACTCAAAGTCAGCTCTTGGCACAACAGCTCTGCTTTAGAATAATTAATATTTCATGTGAAAAGCATTCAATTCCTTACTTCTGATTCTCATTATGATTTTCTCATTTTCTTGGGGACAT
>NW_017731681.1:1695791-1708051 GCF_001890085.2 Hipposideros armiger | reverse complement strand
AGCTCCAGGTTGAGCTGTTGTTCAGCATCTTAGCTGTGGAGGACAGTGTCACTGGCCCTCATATGTGGGATCCGAACCGGGGCCCTCTGGCGTCCAAAGCCAGTTCTTAACCATCGCGCCACTCGGCCGGCCCCATATGATTTTTTTAAAACAAGATTTTATTGGGGAATTGGGGAAGGGGAACAGTGTTGGGGAATTTGGGAAGGGAAACAGCCAAGTTGTCCTTCAATCTTAGTTGTGGAGAGCGCAGCAAGCTCAGCTCTAAGTCCAGTCGCCATCCGGCCACCCAATGGCAGCTCGCGGCCACTCAGCTCAAGGTGCCATGTTCAATCTTAGTTGCAGGTGAGTGTAGCCCACCATCCCATGCAGAAGTTGAACCGGCAACCTTGTTGTTAAGAGCATGTGCTCTCACCAGCTGAGCCATCCTGCCACCTGTTGGCAGCTCAGTGGCAGCTCAACTTGGGTGCAGCTCACTGGCCTATGTGGGAATCGAACCTGCAATCCTGTTGCTCAGAGCTCGTGCTCTTAACCAACTGAGCCACTCAACCGGCCCCAATGATCATATGATTTTTAAACTTCATTATGTTAATGAGATGTATTGCATGGGTTGATTTGTGGATGTTGAACCATCCTTGCATCCCTAAAATAAATCTCACTTGATCATGGTGTGTGATCTTTTTATTGTATGGTTGAATTCAGTTTGCTAATATTTCATTGAGGATTTTTGCATCTATGTTCATCAGGGATATTGGCCTGTAATTTTGTTTTCTTGTGGTACACTTGTTTTGTTTTGGTATCAGCTTTATTCTGGCCTCATAAAATGAATGTGGAAGTGTTTCTTCCTTTCTGCCTTTTGGAAGAGTTTGAGAATTGTTATTAATTATTCTTTGAATGTTTGGTAGAATTCACCAGTAAAGTCATCTGGTCCTGGACTTTTTGTTTGTTTGGGGGAAGTTTTTGATTGCTGATTCAATCTCCTTACTAGTAATTTATTCAGATTTTCTATTTCCTTATTATTCAGTCTTGGAAGGTTGTATGTTTCTAGGAATTTATTCATTACTTCTACTTTGTCCAATGTGTTGGTGTATTGTTATTCTTAGTAGTCTCTTTTGAATCTACGTATTTCTGTGGCATTAGTTGTAACATTTTTTCTTTCAATTCTGATTTTATACATTTGAATGCTCTTTTTTTTTCTTAGTGAATCTACCTAAAGTTTTGTCATTTTTGTTTATCTTTTCAAAGAACCAGATCTCAATTTCATTGATCTTTTCTATTGTCTTTTTGTCTCTTATCTTCGTTATTTCCTTTCTTCTACAATATTAAATTTGGGCTTCATTTGTTTTTCTTTCTTTAGTTCCTTGAGGTGTAAAGTTAAGTTGTTTATTTGAGATTTTTCTTGTTTCTTCAGGTAGGCATTTATCACTATGAACTTTTCTTTTAGAATTGCTTTTGCTGCATCAGATAAATTTTGGTATGTTGTATTTCCATTTTCATTTTTCTCAATATATTTAAAAAATTTCTCTTTGATTTCTTTATTGACCCATTGGTTGTTTAGTAGCATGTTGTCTAATCTCTGTGTATGTGTGAATTCTCTAATTTTCTGTTTTAATTGATTTCTAGTTTTATACCATTGTGGTCAGAAAAGATGCTTTATATGATTTCAGTCTTCTTAAATGTATTAAGTCTTGTTTTGTGCCCTAATATATGATCTATTCTAGAGACTGTCTCATGTGCACTTGAGAAGAATGTGTATTCTGCTGCTTTTGGACAGAATGTTCTGTATATGTCTGTTAAGTTTGTCTGACCTAATGTGTCATTTAAAGCCAAAGTTTCCTTATTGATTTTCTGTCTGGATAACCTATTCATTAATGTAAGTGGGTATTAAAGTTCACTACTGTTATTGTATTGTTGTCTATTTCTTTCTTTAGGTTTGTTAATACTTGCTTTATATATTTAGGTCTCCTATGTTAGGTGCATAAATGTTCACAAATGTTTTTCCTCTTGTTGGATTGATCCCTTTATCATTATGTAAGGCCCTTCTTTGTGTCTTATCACAGCCTTTGTTTTAAAATCTATTTTGTCTAATACCATTATAGCTACTCCAGCTTTCTTTTGGTTTCCATTTGCATGCAACATCTTTTTCCATCCCTTCACTTTCATTTGTGTGTGACTTTACATCTGAAGTGAGGCTCTTGTTGACAGCATATAGCTGGGTCTTGTTTTTTATTTTTAAAAATTCCTTCAGTCACTCTGGCTTTTGATTGAAAAATTTAGTCCATTTATATTTAAAGTAGTTATTAATAGGCATATACTTATTGCCATTTGTTCATTGTTTTCTGGCTGTTTTGTGGTTCCTTCTGTTTCTTTCTTTTTCTCTTGCTCTCTTCCTTAGTGTTTTGATGACTTTTTTAGTGGTATGCTTAGGGTTCTTTTTCATTATCTTTTGTGTACCTACTGTAGGTTTTTTGCTTTGTGGTTACTTATAACAGCCTATTTTAAGTTGATAACAACTTAAGTTTGAATGCATTCTAAAGCTCTATACTTTTACTCTCCTCCCCACATTTTTTATTCTCGGTGTACATTTTCCATCTTTTTATCTTACATGTCCCTTAACTAATAATTGTAGTTGTAGTTATGTTTACTACTATTGTCTTTTAACCTTCAGACTAGCTATGTAAGTGATTAATCCACCACCTGTAGTACAAGCATACCTTGTTTTATTGCTCTTTGCTTTATCACACTTTGCAGATACTACATTTTTTACAAATTGAAGGTTTGTGGCCATACTGCATCGAGCAAGTGTGTCGGCATAAAGTTGGTGAGAATTTTTTAGCTATAAATTATCTTTAAATTAAGGTATGTACATTTTTTGAGACATAATGCTATTGTACACTTAATAGACTACAGTACAGTGGAAATATAACTTTTATATGCACTGGAAAACCAAAATATTTTTGTGACTCACTTTATTGAGATATTCACTTTATTGTGGCGATCTGGAACCAAACCCACAATAGCTCCAAGGTATGCCTGCATATATTTACTTTTATCAATAAAATTTATACTTTTATTTGTTTTCTTAATACTAATTAGTACCCTTTCTTTTCAGCTTAAGGAAGTCCCTTTCATGTTTGTTGTAAGGTTGGTTTCATGGTGATGAATTCCTTTCAATTTTGCTTCTCTGGAAAACTCTTTATCTCTCCATTCTGAATGGTAACTTTGTCAGGTAAAATATTTTTGGTTGAAAGCTCTTTTTTTCTTTCAGCACTTTAAATATATTGTGCCACACTCTTCTGACCTGCAAAGTTTTTGCTGAATAATCTGCTAATAGTCTTATGAGGGTTCCCTTATTTGTAACAATTTGTTTTTCTCTTGCTTTTTAAAAAAAAACAATTTATTATTTATTATTATTATTAAACTTTATTGGGGAACAGTGTGTTTTTCCCAGGACCCATCAGCTCCAAGTCATGTTGTTGTCCTTCAAACTTAGCTGTGGAGGGCTGCAGCCCACCACCCCATGCGAGAGTCGAACTGGCAACCTTGTTAAGAGCATGCCCTCTAACCAACTGAGCCATCTGGACACCCACCAGCAGCTCAGTGGCAGCTCAGCTCAAGTCTCATTGTCTTTAATCTAGTTGCAGAGGGCACAGCTCACTGGACCATGTGGTAATTGAAATGGCAACCCTGTTGCTCAGAGCTCGTGCTCTAACCAATTGAGCCACCCAGCCGCCCCTCTTGCTTCTTTTAACGTACTCTCCTTGTCTTTAACTTTTGACATTTTGATTATGTGTCTTCCTGTGGGTCTCTTTGGGTTAATCATATTTGGAATTCTCTAGGCTTCCTAATCCAAATGTCTGTTTTTTTCATTCTCTATGTTAGGAAAAATTTCAACCGTTTTTTCAAATAAGTTTTTTCTCCTTCTCTCTCTCATCTCCTTCTAGGACTCCTAGAATGTGAATGCTAGTCTACTTGATTTTGTCCCATAAGTCCCTCAAGCGATTTCACTTAATTTTTTTTTCCTGTTCTGATTTGGTGAGTTCCTTTGCCTTGTTTTTGTCTTCAAGTTCACTGATCCTTTTTTCTACTTTGTCTATTTTGCTGCTGAAACCCCCTCGTGTATTTCTCAGTTTAGTTTTGTATTCTTCCTCTCTATGGCTTCTATTTGGTATTTTCTTATGTTTTCTATCTCTTTATTGAAGTTTTCACTGTGTTCATCCAGTCTTCCCCTGAGTTCAATGAGAAACTTTATGACAATTACTTTAAACTCTTTATCAGTTAGATTTTTGTTTCCATTTTATTATTAAGATTATTTTCCTGAAGACATATTTTTTCTTTTGTTTGGAACGTATTTTTTTATTTCCTTATTTTGATTAACTCTCTGTATTTGTTTCTATGTATTAGGTAAAATCTTTCCCAGTCTTGAAGGAGTGGCCTTGTGTGGGGGAATTTTATCATTTAACCTTGCACAAACTTTTGATTGTCTCTCAAATCTTTGTGATTGCCCATGAAGCCATTTTTTTTCTAATACCTCCCAGTTCTTGAGCATATACCAAGATCTGTCAGTGTCCCAAAGGGAGGGATCTCAGTCAGCACCTATATTCAAGCTGATTGGAAGCCAGACCCTAAGGCAGTACCTTTTAAAGCATGAAAATAAATACAGTCCTTTGGGACCACAATCATAAGCTCTGCTAACAACCAGACCAGGCAACTTGGAGATATTCCCTGGGTGACAGTCTCAAAAATTAGGGCTCTAGACAACTGTCTTTTCAGATTCTGTCTGCTTAGTTTTCATTGCCTTCTCCTCTCTGTCTAATCTCTCTTATAAGGATACTTATGATGGCATTTAAGGCCCACCCGGATAATACAGGATAAGCTTCTCCTCTCAAGATCCTTAACATAATCATATCTTTTTTGGCATATAGAGTAATATTCACTTTTTGGCATATAAGGTAATCTTCATAGGTGTTAGGTATTAGGAAGTTAAATATCTTTGGGAAGGATACAATTTCTCAACATACCATACCTTTCCTACAACTCAGAATTCCAGAGGACCAGCTCAGGCAATAGTCCCAGTTGCAGGCTCCGATTGGCCAGCTTGAGTCACATGTCCATTCTTAAGTTAATTACTGTAGCCAGAGCACAGAGAATCTCTGGTTGGTCAGGCCCTGTTGTACTTCTAACCTTGCCTCTGGAGAGTGGGGCCAGCCTTATCTAATCACATGGGCCAAGTGGAATCACTATGGGAAGGAAGAAGGGTGGCTCTCCAAAGAATGGCGCATAAAATACATATGCTCTGGGAATGAGAAGGGTTTTGATGGGCTTTCCAGACAGAGATAGAGCATGAGCAAAGGGTAAGAATCAGGAACATCAAGGCATAAGAGTGATAATAATAACCTCCCTCTTATATTGAGGTCTGTTCACAGAATTTTGCATACACTAACTCATTTATTTCTTATAACACCCCATGACAGAGATGTACTGTTGTTATCTCCATTTTTACAGATGAGAAAACTGAGGCACAGAACAATTAAGCAATTTCCCCAAGTTCTCATGGCTAAGAAGCACAGAGATAAGATTTGAACCAAGGAGATATGTGCCTAAGTCTGTGCTTTTAATCTCTATTTTTGAAATAACAAATAATACGAGGTATGACAATTAAGTTTGTGAACTTGTTGCAAGGATGTTGCCAACCTTTTTTTGATATCAGAGAGATTATTCATTATGAATTTGTACCAACTGGACAAGTAGTTAACCAAGTTTACTATTTGGAAGTGCTGAAAGGGCTGTGTGAAAAACTTAGACAACCTGAACTTTTCACCCACAATTCATGGCTCTTGCATCATGTCAATGAACCAGCTCACACGGCACAGTCTGTGAGGGAGTTTTTAGCCAGTAAACAAATAACTGTATTGGAACACCTCCCTACTCACCTGACCTGGCCCCCAATGACTTCTTTCTTTACCTGAAAATAAAGGAAATAGTGTAAGTAAGGTATTTTGATGACATTCAGAACATCAAAGGTAATACGACAATAGCTCTGATGGCCATTCCAGAAAAAGAGTTCCAAAATTGCTTTGAAGGTGCTGGCTTTGTTGCATAGCTTCCTAAGGGGAGAACTTTGAAGGTGACCATAATGATATTCAGCAATGAGGTACGTAGCACTGTTTTAGGATGAGTTTGTGAACTTAATTGTCTAACTCAATAGTTTGGTAAGAAGGTAGAGGATGTGTGGGAGACAGCCTGGAAAGGTTTGTGGGGGGCAGGCTGCAGAAAGCCTCAGAGGTCAGGCTGAGTCACTGGAGCTCTGTTTAGGAGATCACAGACCCAGGGGGTAAGAGCAAAGAGTCATGTGACCAAGACAGGGCTTCAATGGGGACAGGAGAGAGATGAGCTGAGGGAGGGGATGGGCAAGGTGGCTAATGCAATGATGGGAGCAATGGAGAGGAGGGCCTACAAGAGGGCCAAAGGGTGGAATGAGAAGGAGAGGCCACCTCTGAAAGACACCCCAGGGGACAAAGCAGCAGGTCTTAGAGACTGCAGACCTGGGGGCCCCCATGACACACACAAGTCAGTTGGGAGAAAGAGGCAATTTGAGGGCAGAGGGGGAAGGGGTTATTTTATGTGGGACTTACTGAATTGAGGTGATGGTGATGAAGTCCTTCATTGATCTCTGAACCCCTCCTTGTTCATAGGTCACTCTTGAGGAGAGATGGCCTGGAGAACTTCTCTGAGGGGAGGTGGGCAGAGAGAGGGTATCTGGTTTGCCTTACAGCAGGTTACATTCCTAGGGAGCTGTGCCTACCCTCCAGCAAGCTTCACTCAGCCTGGAGTGTGCCTTCATCCTCTGTAGCAGTTCATCTTTCCCGGGAGCAATGACGGGCAACAGACGATCTATGTAATAAGTGCAGGGAGAGAGCAGTTCTGCCGAGGACTTCAGCAGAGCAGGCCGCAAACTTGAGGCCTCACTGCTCCAGGCTCTGGCATTTCTGGCCCTCTTGCTCCCACCTTGGGCCTGTGGCCTGAAGACAGCAGGCTACTGTCTGGGGTCTGAGCCCCAATGCTGCTGTGCCTCCTCCCAGCAAAGGTTCCCTCAGGAAACTTGTGTTCAGAGTGTTTGTGTCACAACACTATTTTGAAGAGAGGGACACTCTGGGTACCCTGCTTTTGAATATAAGATTCTGGGACCCCCAACAAATGTAGCTCAGGGACAAAGACATCAGTTTATCAGAAATGACTCTAATGACTCAGGGCTCGAGGGAGACCTGGGAATTTATGAGGTCCGCCCCTGCCTCTGACTTGCACACTTGATTTTTTTTTTTTAAGATTTTTATTGGGGAATTGGGGGAATGGGAACAGTGCTGGGGAATTGGGGGAAGGGGAACAGACAAGTTGCTGTCCTTTTGTTCTTCAGTCTAGTTGTGGAGGACGTTGCTTCACTGGCCCAAGTTGGCACCATCATTGCGCTCTTCCCGGGCGAGGCAGATCAGTCGCCGGCTTCTGGACGGCCGCTCACTGCGGCTGCTGGCCGCTCACGCTGGCTGCTGGCTACATACGGTAGCCCATGGCAACCCACTGCCACAGGGGCTGCAGCCTACGCCGTCGCTGGCGACTCATAGCAGCCCAGCTCCAGGTTGAGCTGTTGTTCAGCATCTTAGCTGTAGAGGGCAGTGTCACTGGCCCTCATATGTGGGATCCGAACAGGGCCCTCTGGCGTCCCAAGCCAGTTCTTAACCATCGCTCCACTCGGCCGGCCCTCACACTTGATTTTAACTGCCTTGGCTGCTCATGTTATCAGAGGATCAGTGAGAATGTGGGTAGAGCTGGGTTTGGTCTCCCAACCCCCAATTTGCCCTCTACTCCTTTTCTTCAGACAGGTGTGTGCATGCATGTGCACATGCATGTGCGCGCACATACATATCTAACTCTTTAGTCACCTGCTCTGGCCTTCTGTGGCCAGATAAACCCTTCTGTGTTTTCATAGCTTCCCCCAGGCCAGGCCTTAACCAAGGGCTGCGAGCTGGCACTGGCTGTAAAAGAGGTTCTCTGGGGAATCTGAAATTGAGCTCTGAGATATGTGCTTGGACTCAGCATCCATTCCATTCCTTCTGGTGCTGCAGAAGCTGAAAAGCTAAAGACTATATTTCCCAGACTCCTGTGCACTTAGGGTTTTAATTCATGAGTTAGGTTCTGCTAAATGGATGCACTGGCATGAGGTCTGGAAGGCAGAAGTGAAACGAAGCCAGCTTCTTGGTCATTGGCTGTTTGCTGAGGGCACATGGCTTTCCCTTCAGCAGCATTCCCATGTTCCGTCACCAGCTTTTTGGGATCCCAGATGCAAGTATGGTAGTGACACTGGCTTCCAGACCCTGAGATTGCAGCTGCAGCCCTGTGTCCCAGCGGTGGCCCCCGGGTCCCTGCTGGGTGAGGGTAGTGCCTCCCCAGGTGGCCAGCTCAGCCGTGCTGCTGCACTTCATTCTGTATTCCCAGCCTGCAGCTGATCCTACAGCACTTCCATGACTTCGTAAGCACCCAATTCCCTATGAATTCCCTCTCTGCTTAAAATCATCGCATGGCTTCTGTTTCCTGCCCTGGATCCTGATAGAAAGTCACAAATGCACTTTGTGCCAACAATTCAGACTTTTAGTACGAATCTGACAGGCCATGAGGGGCCCTAGGACCAAGGCAGCCTGGAAGGACCACGAAAAAGCGAAATTGGGGATACATAGTCTGCAGAGGGACACACACACACACACACACACACACACACACCACCTTGGGAAGAGGCAGAGGGGCACTTTCTCCCCTCCTGATGCTTCAGTATTTGGGGATCCCTGGCCACACATAGCCTTGTGTGGCAGGATGACATGTTGAAATGTTAATTCATATTCTGTGGTATCCCCATCCCGGACCTTGGCCATTTCATGCGGTAGCCAGCAGGACAGCTCTTGTCTCAGGGAAGGGATGACTCAGCACAGAGAGAGAAACAAGCAGTCCTGGCCTGGCTGGCCTTTGAGTTTCAACATTGCAGCCCTCAAGGGGAAACAGAAATGACTCATGTGGCTGAACAGTTCAGGACCCTGGGTAGGTGGGATGACACAGAGCAAGCTTCCTACCCTTCCTTCACCTCTTCCGGTCCACACACACGATTTCTGGAGGAGGTCTTCGGGGAGAGGCAGAGGGAAAGTAAGCAGGATGCAGATAGCTTGGGCCCCTGAGAAAGGTGAGTCCTGAGGTCACATGTGACTTTTCAGCTTGACTCATTCTGCTATCTGTTGGGTTGCTGAGTCCCAATTCTTCCAATCTGATTGGCTTAGCTGATCTTTTTCAGTGAGGCCTCACTTCAAGGTCAGTGACCAGCCTATGAGGAGACAGCCTTTGGCTCCGGTGACCACCTCTGGTCTAAGCCATGGCCAAGAGCTGGGTCGCATGGATTGAGGCATGGGTGCCATACATTGGAGGCTTAGAAGGGGCTGCAGGTGGGGGCACAGCAGACACACCTAGTCCCGGACGTCCTGCTCCTCTCACAGACGGCAAGTCCTCCTAGGCAGGGCCTGGGGCTAGAGTGCTTCTGTGGTTCTTTTACCTCACTGGCCCATAATGGAGCCACTGAAGTGTCACCTCCAAGAACTAGGAGTTTTGCCAGATGGAATGTTTATTTGCTTTTGAATTTTTCCATGTTGCAGGAAGCTGCTTTGTTAAGAATTCCAAGTATTACAGCAACAAATTTCATGCCCCAGTTTTTGCTAAATGCCGTGCAAGTTTGGGCCTATCGCCTGAGTACCCTGTGTCTCAGTTTCCTAATTTGTAAATATATACACCTTTTGGGAGGCTTATGTGACATTCATAGCATTAAAATGCTATGAAGGAGCCCAAAATAGGCTCTGTAAATACACAGCCTGTGATCTCAGTCCTCCTCTTCCCTGACTTTTCCCCACCTGGGCCCCCAGCCCAGACCCCCCTCCCCGCCCACAGTCCCCTCAGATCGGAGTGGAGAGGAAGAGTCCCCTTTGCCCCTGGGCAGGCACACTGAGGGGCTGGGCCTGGCCGGGCTGGGGCAGCAAGGTGCTGACAGAGCCTTTCTCCCCATGATGGATGGCCCGCTGGCTGGAGCTGTAGTTCCAATTTGCTCCCCATTTGGACAGCCACTTTACCCACAATTCAACTTGTCAGGACCACAAATCACTGTGCAATCAAGCCAAGAAGGTGGGGACAGGCAGAGACCAGAGTCAGGGGCACAGTGGCTCCCAGAGGATCCTGGGCTGGGGCGAGGGGCCACGGGGCTGGGGTGCTGATGATACGAGACTTGACTCCATGCTGGGCTCCCTTGTCTCTCCACGCAGGCCTCCGTGAGCTCCAGCCATCCCCACGGTACCGGATGATCTGCTCTATATCCAGTCCTAACCTTGCACCCTTCCCAGGTCTCTGCCCAGGTGTCCTTCATCCCCCAAAACAAGTACAACAAACCCTGTCCTACTGCTGCAAACTGTCGTGTGCCCAGCTCAGTCATCCCAGCTCCACTTATACTTAGAGATCTCCACAGCCTTTTTCTGCCTTCTGCTCCTTCCATGGGACTGACCCACCCTACCTCCAGGCCATAGGAGTTAGGGCCATTCATTCACTCATTCATTCATTCTGAAAACATTGAGCTTTCACCTTGTCACGAAGGCGGGCAAAACTGTGAGCCCCACAGTCCAGTGAGGATGGCAGACATTAACTGACCAATGAAACAGAGACGTGTACCACCTCCAACTGAGACAACAGCTGATGAGGAAAGATCCTGGGAGCAATGAAGGCATGGAGCTGGAGGGCCTGCCAGGCGTACAGTCTCTCTTTACAACCTCCCTTTCAAGCTCTGCTTAGGCTCACCCCCTCCAGGAAGCCCTCCCTTGTTGCCCATCTATATACCCCATTAATGGGCCCTTTGTGAAGGGTCTCTGGATTTAAGACTTCTCCTGGTGGTGCCTTATCTTTCTGTTAAGATCCCAAAGGTCTTCGAAGACTCCCCCATTACAGGGGTCTGCCTACCCTTCACAGGACTCAGCTCAGATAATTCCTCCTCCACGAAGCCTTCCCTGGCATGTGTCTCAAGCCTGCCAGCAACTCCTTTGGCCCCCACCACACCCTGGGCTCAGAGGGCATTGGAGTTGCCCCCTCGCCTCCACCAGGTGCCCCTGGGGCATCAGCTTTACTTTGTAGATTTAAAGATCTCTCCTCCAGTCCCACTCTTGCCCCCAGGCCTCTCCCACCTCTGCCCTCTGCTAATGATGATGTACAGGCACAGAGAGCAGGGACTCTGCTTTGATCTACAGCAGCCGCCTCTCCTCGTGATGGATTTCCAGGCCTCAGAGATCACTTTCCCTGGCCTGGTCACAGTGCTCCCGGCTTCATCTTGCTGGAGGAGCTGGTGCTGCTGTGCTTGGAATGAACGAGGAAGGTGACTTTCCCTGTGTCCCCAATTGGCCAGGTCCAGGGAGGCAGCTGGTGGTGAGGGAGTTAGACCTCACTGCTGGTAGGGCAGGGCGACTGACAGGCGACTGAGTGGCCTCTGAGTGCTGACCTAGCCCTCCTCAGAGGGACCAGAACTTGGAGGGGTGAAGCAGAGAGTGAGGTGTGACAGCCAGCAAGCTTCCCCCCACCCTGGGGACCTGGGAGGTAGAGGCAACCCACCACCCCTCCCAGTCCAGACAGAGTGTCCCCATGATGAAATCCTATCGACAGAGCAAGCCCACTTTCAACCACTCCAGTGTCTGAACATCTGCTATTAGACAAAAAGCAAATGAGGGGACAACTGTTCTCTGTCGAGAGGAACTAACTCTAGAATCCTCTGCGATGAGTTTTCCTGGTGAATTTCAACAAGGATTTTTTTTCTTGGCATTGATTTATTCTCCCAACCTTTCAAGCACTCATGGCTGTATAAAGGGAGGACTGCGCACATCAGAGGTGGGTTTGCTGAGCTGATCTCAGCAAAGATCCATCCACCCACCAGATATGTGGGGGTTGGCAGGAGCGGGGAGGAAGCTGCGGCTCTGCCCTCTGCAGGGGCTGTGCTCACATGTCTGCCTCCCAAGGTGGGCTGTTCTGATATTTAGAGATCTGGGGGTTTGGACGTGGGCAACGACCCCATGCTTCTAAAAGGGGCTGAGCAAAGCTCCTTCCACCCCTGGGGCTCCTCTCCTCATCCCTCTCCTCTTCTTTCTTTCAAGGCTCTCCCTTTTGATCTGCCCTGCATTTTCATCCCCCCCACATCCCCCTTGTCCCCT
>NW_017731681.1:1686517-1695771 GCF_001890085.2 Hipposideros armiger | reverse complement strand
CCCCCTCACCACACACACACACACACACACACACACACACACACACACACACACACATCCTCTTCCACTTCCCACAGCCTTCTCCCAGTCCTCCCTGCACTGAACAATCTCCATTCGCCCCTCAGCCCAGCTCCTCACCCTCCCGACCCTGCCCAGTGCTGTTTGCACCAGCGGCTCCCTGCCCTGTGGGCCTCTGATTGAGTTCCAGGCATGAGAAGGAGATAAAAGGTGGGAGGACAACAGGATGGGTGTCCATGACTGACAACACCAAGCCCTGGCAGCCCCTGTGCAGCAGCCCCTCCATGCCCACCCTCTCTGGGCACCCCCCCCCCGCCCCTGCAGGTATGGAGGTGGCCATGGCTCCCCGTGCTGCCAGCCCCAGGCATGCACCACCCTTGATGGTTTTCCAGAGTCTTGCGTGTACCTTTGGGAGGTTGTCCTCTTGTTCGAGGCCATCCGCTTCCTGACTGTTTCCTTCTTCTCCTGTTCTCTTCACCTTTCTCTAGTCCTGTACCTTTTCTCTTCCTTTTCTCATTTGCCCCTCCTGGGACTCATTCCTGCTGAGAAGGGGCTGGCTGGGCAGAACCAGGACCTTGAGAGCCAGGCACCTTGGGTGATGGTAGCCCGGTGGGGCCTGGCGTCCCAGGCATCATGAGGCCCATCAACCACTGGGAAGATTCTGAAATTCAATTATAGTTGGTCCATCCAGGGGTGCACAGGCCCGGGGAGCTGCTTCAGGCGAGTCAAACCCTCAGGAAGCAAATTTAGAAGTAGATCTTTCCCACAGGGGGATGGATGTGTCCTGTTATTTGCCTAGGACACCCCTTTCCAGGGGGCCACCTTGGGACGGGGAGGAAAATTTAATTCCTTACAGCATTTTCCATAGAACATTAATCCCATGAAATGTTCCTTACAAAAGGGGCTTCCATGGTCACATAAGTTAGAGAAACTCTGCAATCTGTAGAACCCCAGTAAGCTCCCTTCTAGCCAAGGCTCTGAAATGCTCTGCAGTGAAGGATATCCTGTTCAAAATGTGTCCCGGGACCAAAAGTACCCCCACCCCCACCCCAGGGCTCATTTCCTGAGCCCAGGGTTTCACAGAACACACTTTGGGAAACCTTGCTCTCAGGCCCAGTGTGTGTGGCTCTGTGCTGTAAAGAAATAATAGCAGGTTTTGAGCCATGTGGACAAGGCTGGAGTTCCAGCTCCCGTCCTTAGGAGCAGCCAGGTTTGGGGAAAAGCATTTACTGTCCTTCAAGTTTCGGGTTCTTTCATCCCTAAAAGGGAAGATTCCATTACTCTGAGGATTCAAGATGGTAGTCACACCTTAGCGAAGCTTTCTTGTTTGAAAGAACAGGGTTCATGTTAAACAAAAAGGAGAATTTACTGGAAAGATGGTGGGCGTCTTTAGGGACCCCCAGGGCAGGAGTGCAGCATGAGGGCCAAGAACCAGGACTGATAACCGTGGCAGTGTCCACACTCTATCCTTCATCTCTGCTTCTCTCTGCACATCTGCTTCCTCTGTCTTCCATGTTTGTGGTTTCCAGGGGTGTAGGGCTAGGTGTACCCACCCCAGCCCTATGGCAGCCTTGGCTCATCCTTGCTACAGTCTGGACTAACAGTGGTGTCCCCAGGACAGATTCTAGCCCCTCAGGGGAGATCCTGATTGGCTAGTGTGGTGTTTGCTTCTGTCTCATCTGTGGCCAGAGCACTGGGGTCATGTACCAACATGGCCTGTGGTCGCACGCCATGGCCCACCTGCTTTAGGGGCTGTTCTGAGAACACATGGTACAGGGAACACAAGCCAATCAGATGCCCACAAGGATGTCTACTACAACATGTAAAGTGCCTGGAAGCAAGGGTAAGTACTTGTTAAGTGTAGCCAGTATAATTAGGTGAATTCTGTGTCTCTGGCCTTGGGAAGAAAGTGGGATGTAGCAAGAACAAGGACTGTTATCTATCTGGAAGAACTCCACTCTCACCCCTCAAACTTTCATGTGCATAACATCACCCGGACACAAGATACCAGAAATGTTACCCCCCAAAAGGGAAAAATTGATAATCTGGGCTATATTGAAATATAAATGAAAAATTCCATTCATCAAAAGATATCAGTAAAAGTAAAAAGGCAAGTCACCAAGTTGAATACATGAATACACTTTTCTGTACTCATACATCCACTAATAACATTTGTGGAAGATATCTGCAATACATATCTCTAACAAAGGACTGGAATCCAGAATATATACAGAACTCCTATAAATCAATAAGGAAAAGACAGACAATTTGATTTAAAAATTGGCAAAAGATCCAAACAGGCACTTCACAAAACAGAATGCCCAAATGGGCAATAAACATAAGAAAATGTGCTGAACATCATTAGTCATCAGGGAAATGCATGTGGAAGCATAAAATGATATCACTCCACACCCACCCGAATGGCTCAAGTGAAAAGAGAAATGTACCAGCTGTCAGTGAGGATGTGGATCAGCTGGAGCCCTGAGAAACTGTTGGTGGGAGCCTCATCTGGTGCAATCACTTTGAAAAGTAATTAGCAGTACCTGTGAAACCTGAATACTTGCAAACACTATGATGCAACAGTCCCGCTCATAGACATGTTCCCTTCAGAAATGCATACAAGTGTCCACGGGGATACATGTAATGGAATTTTCACAGAATCCCTGTTTTGATATCCTGAAGCTGGAAACTGCCCACTGCCCAGCAGCAGTACCGTGCAGACAAATTGTGGTACAGTTCTGGGCTGGAATGCCACACGGCAGTGAGAGTAAAGAAACCACGACTGCACATAACAGTATGAATGAGCCTCACAAGCAATGTCAAGCAAAAAAAGCCAGACTCAATTGTCTCTCTAATTCCATACACATAAATTCAAAAGCAGGCAAGACTGGTCTGTGCTGTTAGAAGTCAGGATGATGGCACCTCTGGGAGGCTGGTGACTGGAAGGGAGCTTGGAGGGCTTCTGAAGGCCTATTAATGTACTGTTTCTTCATCTGGTGTAGATTAAACAGATGTGCAATTTGTGAAAATGCATTGAGCAATTTACTTATGGCTCGTACACTTTACTGTATTCATGTATCCACTAATAATATCTGTGGAGAAAACCCTGGATGGCTCATTTTAAGTGCCGATTCCTATGACCCACTTCCAGAGATTCTGATCATTGGGCGCTGGGTGGGGCCTGGGAGTCTGCATCTGAACCAGTTTCTGGGGGCTCTGGGGTAGGTTGTGTCTGAGCATCAGGCTTTGAGCTTGGCTATTCTTGGCAGCCTGCCCAGCCAGCCCGAGGTGCTGGGGGAAAGGCTGAGGTGCTGAGCAGGAGATAGGGAGGCAGAAGGGCCGGCCAGAAGGGGCGGGAAGAGCCTGTGCACTGAGGGAGGCTGGGGGATCCAGTGCTCCTGGGAGTGCCCTCAGTAGGAAACAGTGTGTGGGCTCTTGGGCTACGCTTGTCGGAGGGTGAGACATGTGAGATGGCCCTCGGAGGGCCAGCCGTTCTTGTGGCAGGGTGTGGATGCCAGGAGGGCTCCATTCAGTGTCCCAGTGAAGTGACTCTCTGGGCCTGTTTGCCTTGTGCAACGTAGGGAGGTGCACTCTTAACAGCCTCAGGGGTGGGCTGAGTTCTAATTCTGGTCCTGCCCTGGAGTAACTGTGTGACCTTGGGCTAGTAACTTGCCCTCTCTGGGCCTTAGGTTGTTCACCTGTGAAACAAAAGTTGGGACCATACGAACTGGATCTCTCTGTTCACCTGGCCACCTCTGAGCAGCTCTTCTCCACCCCAAACTGAGACCCCTCCCCCCATACCACTTGGAAGGTGCCGGTGTTGGCAGCACTGGCCATGGACACACTGGTGAGGGTGACGTTCAGGTCTATTTCCTCCCTGCTCCCCATCCCTTCAGTGGACCATGAGCTCCTGGAGGGCAAGGTTGGGCTCTTACTCATCTCTGTCCGCAGAACCCCACACGGCGTCAGGCACAGAAAATGTTGAAATGAAACCTCTCAGGGTCTCTCTGCCTTGACATGCTGGGGTTCTGGTTTCTTCCTTTCTGGGAATAATTCAAGGGGCAGGAGGGTCCAGCATGCCATCCCACCCCCAGCTGGCCTATGATGTGACTCTTGATGGATAAGGGGATCCAGGCGACTACACTCTTCCCTCCTGCCCGGGGCCCTGGCAGGCAGGCGGGTGAGCGGGTGGGTGGTTCTGGCTGTGTCTCCGCTGAGTTCATTAGAGGGTGAGTTATTAACTCCGGGCTTGGGCAGGGCAGCCGGGGCCCTGGGTGCCCCCTGGAGCAGACAGGGGCAGGCCGGCGCTAATTGAAGGCTTAATTAATTTTCCCAGTGGAGGCTGCAGCCGGTGCCTTCCCTCTGCCATCTGGTCATTTGTCTTCTCCTGGTGGGCTCGCCCTCTGCCAGCCGGGGAAACACTGCTGCTCCGTCTGGGCCTCGAGCACTGCCAGCGCCCAGCCTGGATTGCCTCTCTCCCCGCCGCGCCCCAGGGGCTCCTTCCCTGACCCCTCTACCAGGGCCTGTGCCCCAGGGTCACACGTCATTCTTCGGCCTCAGGGTACTCCAAGCTTTGGGTGTTCCCACACAGGCCCTGGGGCCTTGCCAGCTATACCTGAGGGGTCCACCAGAATGTTCCAGAGGTGGGCAGGGCTGAACACTTTTGGTGGCCTTCCGGGTCATTCCTGAATTCTTCACACCCCACCACTGTTTGTGTGAACAAGGCACCCCTCTCAGGCCAGATTCAGGAACGGAGTGGATGGTCCTGAGGGGTTTGCTGGCTACAGGGACAGGTAAGGGAGAGGGGGGCTGCCCAGAGGTGACTTCACAGACACAGGACAGGGGAGACAGAAGAGGGAACTAAGGCCAGGAAGAACCTACAGCGAACTAGGCATCCCTCATCCTGTCCCAATACTCAGCAACAGCTGGAGGTAGCTGTATGGTCCCATTGTACGGATGTGAGTATTAGGGTGCAGGGCAGTTAGCTGGTTTGGTCAGTGGTTAAAGGCACCTGTGAGTTTGTACTGGCCATTCTGGGGTCGGGAAATAGCTCCATCTCTTCTCCAGGTGTGAGGACTGTAACTTGGCGTTCTGCCATCTGTGGTCTTGCATGCTTGCCTGTTTTATTTCTCCCTTTGTGCCGGCTCTGCTGCCCAGCCCCTACAGAATGGGAAAAGGGGGGTGGGGGGCAGTGGGAAAGCCCTGGATGGGCTGTCAGTGGACTTGGACTCTTGTCCTGCTCTGCCCCTGGCCTGATGGGTGACTTCGGGAAAGATTAACAATCACCGGGCTGCTGACCTCTCCAGATGCTGTCGGGCTCCCATAAGGTCACTATCAGAGGTGTGCCTATGGAGGGTTGTCAATATCACTGGCCTCAGGTGCCCCCCGCCATCCCCCCGGCAGCTTCCAGGCCTCCTGTTACCCACCCATATCAGGAGACTCCAGAGCCTCAGAGGCCTGGATTCCAGGCTCAACCCCGCTCCTCATGCTGCATGACCTTAGACAAGTCACCTAACCTCGGAACCTCACACTGACCACCCCAGGACGGGGCTGGGGATGGCCTCCGGCCCCCAGCCTGGGCAGCGCTTTCGGCAGGCCGTGAGCGGGACACTCCCTTGCGGCTGGGCATTGTTTTAATGCCACCTCCCCCACACCCCATGCATTGAGTGGCTGGACAGGGGGGCCTCTGAGAGAACACACTGGTTCCAGCAGGTCTTTTATCTCTCCTCCCAAATTCGGGATTTTTCAAATCACAAACTGGGTCTCATGAATAGAAAGGGAATTTTAGTTCTGCTCTTGGGATGACGCAGTCTGGGAGGCAAAATCTGGGTGCCCAATGTTGACATCCCCAGAACATCTCAAGGGTTATGGAGAGAAGGGCTGTAATATTAAAGGATGTAACTGTCCTTGGAGATGCAGCACCTTGACCATTGGGCCCTGGCTCCCAGCCTTGATGGGGCGGCCCTTGCTGCTGTGGCCAGACTTTGCTCTAAGTGATGGAAGACAGGGTGGCCCCTCCCCACCACAGAGAAACTTTGGGGAGCCAATGCTCCCTGAGGGTGCCCTCCTGGATGGAGACAAGTCCAGGCAATGGACCCACTCCCCTACCTTATTGCCAATAGTGGCTGTGTGCCTGGGGCCCACTGAGGCCTGCTTCCGACAGCTCTGGGGTGGCATGGGACCCCAAGGGACTCCTTGTAGCCCCCTTGCTCAGTACTCTGTCTGCTGGGCCTAGCCTGGTGTTTAAGAATCTGGTTTGAGCCCTCTGTGTGGAATTTTCCTCCCCTCCAAGACAGGACCTAGTAGTCCAAATACCTCGCTCTTGCCTGGAAGCTACTGCCACCAAGCCTTCCGCAGTCTCCAAACACAGGCGGCTGTACTGTGTGGTGGGCACAGATCTGAGGTCCTGGGGCCAGACAGCCTGGGCCTGAGCCCTAGCACTGTTCCTGAGAGCTGGGGGCTTAGAGGCTTCAGCTTCCTCATCTGTAAGATGAAGAGAATAAGAGAACCAGCCCCTCGGGGGTGTTGTAAGGCCCTTAGTGGAGTGCCAGCATATTGTCAAGTCCCCAGCACAGAATTTGAAGTCAGGCCAGTCTGGGTTCAATTCCTGGCTCTGACTCAGTTAGCTCAGCTGTAAAATAGGGTTTAAAGAACTAGGTACACGTCCTTAGGTTCTTATGGGATTTGAGGGGTTTATCTCTGCAGCTTGGCTCTGGCTTTAGAAGATAGCTGGAGCGCATTATCAACTTCTCCCTTCCTCCCCTCTCGCCCTTGAACCTCAACCCAGAATTAGAACATAGCCTCACCCGGTCCTCTTTGTTACCACTGTGCCTCAACCCAAGTCCCTGTCTGGTCCCTGTGTCCCACCACACTGTCACTCTTGGGTTCCACAGGTCGAGACCCCACCCCCTCGCCGCCCTGGCTGGTAGATGCCCAGAATCCCACCACAAGGCCTAATTGTACCCATTCCGGCGCCAGCCTCCCTGGGCTGGTTTGAAATCAGATGAGACAACAGGTGGGAAAGCTCTTTGCTGACTGTACGTGCGAGGAGTTAAGGTGCTGCCTGCGCCCGCCCCCGACAGAGACTTCTCGAAGCAGGATGTCCTTGGCCCATCACCTCCTTCTGAGCCAGCCTGGAGGCTGCTCCCAGCCAGAGTTCTTGCCTCTCCATCCTAAATGCCATTTCCCCTGTCTGGGCCCAAGCCACTGCCTGCTGTCTGGGGCGGCTGAAAATTTCTCAAATGTCGCTTTGATTTATGGCTCTAGTTAATTCTTGAGGAGGCCCGTGAGATGCCCTGAGCTCTGGAGCCACAATGGGATAAATCATTTAACAGGTGGTTAAATATTCTTTAAGGTCTGAGGAGCACAGGCAGGATATAGACTTGGAGATCAGGCAAATTTCTAAACGGAAAAGGGGAAAACTATGTGGCCATTTCAGAACCCACAGGAGCAATTTGTCATAAGCTGTGGCTACAGGCAACACCTGTGGGCCCTTTCCTACCCCCCCCCCCGCCCCGCTCACCAGGCCCAGGAGACATGGGGCGTCTAAGCATTGGGGGGTGCATGGGGGGGTGGGGGCAGGAGGCAAAGCAGCCTGCTGAGCCCCCTGCTAACTGTGTGCGTCAGCTGTGTGGTCTCCCTGTCGGGAGGCACCCACAGGACCCCAGAATTTTCCATTTGGGAGTGAGGATTCCAATAACGCCAAACTCAGAGACAGACACAAAGGTAGCCGTATGACACGGCTGGCCAGCTTATGAGAGGCAGCGGTGGGGAGGCCTGGGGCAGACTGGGCCGTGCATGCTCTGCCTAAGGGAACTCAAATATGAATGCCACTGGGCCAAACAAAACAGAGCTGGGCTGGGACTTTGAGAGCCCGGGATTCTGTAATCTCTCTGTGGCACATCTGCAGGAGCTTTATGGCTTCAAGCACCCTCCCATCCTTGATAACAATTAACCCTCACAATTAACCCAGGCTCGGAGGTCAGCAGGGCAAGAGATATTACTGCATTGTACAAAAGAGTGAACAGGCTCAGAGAGGCTAAAATTCTGCCTGAGGTGGCACAGTTGGTTAGAGACCAAATGGAATCCAGGACAGGGACTGGAAGGATGCAGCTCACCCCAAGAAAGGAAGCCCCAGAGGAAACAGGACGGGCCCTAAAGGTCACCACACCCAAAGCACCCATTTTATAGATGAGGAGACTGGGGGCCTGAGACGGGAAAAGACTGGACCAAGGGCAGAGAAGACAGTGGTGGAGATGGGAATGAGATCCCAGGGAGGAGGACTGAGGGTGGATACCTGCCCTGTCCCCAAAAACTGTCCTCCCCTCAGGACCTCAGTTTCCTATAAATGAAGGTTGCTATTAATCTAAGGAGGCTGTGAAAATGGAAGTGGCAGTAGTCCAAGTGAGAAGAAAGGGAGGCGTAGGAGATTACACACACACACACACACACACACACACACACACACACACACACACACACACAGAGCCTCTCCTCCCTCTCTGACCCCCAATGCTGTACCCTGTGCTCACATCTCCCTCTTCCTCTTGGTCCCCCACCCCCATCTTTCCAACGCAGCCCTGGGGTGCCTGGTCCTGGCTGGAGAGGCATCGCTGTGTGCTGCAGGAGGACAGGCTTCTCCGGGGTTGGGGCTGAGCTCCGTGGGGCAAGGAGGAGCAGGAGCGACCTGGGCTTCAGGCCGCCCCCCTGGGCTGAGCCTGGACCTCGAGGGCCAGAGGGACCATCTCCAGAAAGGCAGGTCTGCTCCAGGGCATCTGGGGTCGGGGCATTCCTAAGGGTGCCTCCTGCCCCCAGCTCTCAGAGCAGGCCAGAAAAGCACAGCGACAGCTCAAGAGGGTACAGGGCCGACAGTTACGCAGTAAGCTGCCCCTTCCTGCGCAGCTCACCCAGTTTCTTATTAGAAGGCCGTAAGGAAGGAGGTTGTTGTTTTGATGATAAACTGGACCCATGGCTGACAGAGACCTCTGGGTCCCCTCGGGAGGTTTTGAGGACTCCTGAGCAGTTGAGAAAGCTGCAGTTGTAGGAGTGACACTTGCTTTCAGGATTAGGTCAGTCGCCTCTTCCCTCTGCTCCCTCCAAGTCCTCTGGGGGCCTGGGAACTGCCAGGGACAGAGCTGCGGGGAGGGGATCCCTAGGGCATTTGTCAGCCACCCCATGCAGCTGAGTGTGTGTGTGTGTGTGTGTGTGTGTGTGTGTGTGTGTGTGTGTGTGTGTGT
>NW_017731681.1:1679294-1685767 GCF_001890085.2 Hipposideros armiger | reverse complement strand
TCTCTCTCTCTCGCTTTCTCTCTCACAGTGAATAATTCACAAGGGAGCTCTAGCTTTGTGAAGTATTCATCTGGCCCTGGCCTCCAGAGTAATTAACTCTCACACCAGCTCAGCATCAACAGCAGCAGCCCATTAGCACCCTATCCCTAGCACCTCCATCAAACTGCCCACCTGGGTGGGTGTCCTGGGAGGGAGTGGCTGGTGGATTGCTGAGGGGAGCCCAGGGCACGTGGAGTCTTGGTTTTAACACCTGAGTTCTCAGCCTAGAGCAAAGCGTTACTCCTGGATTTTGCAGTGAGCTAGAGTGTTGCAGGTTAGATGCTTAGAAGGACTTACAGAGGAAGAGGTTGAGGTTAAGGAGGGTCTTCAGCTTCTGGGGACTTTAGACATCTTTCTCCTGGTCTAGCTGGGAGGCACAGAGTCCAGAGTGAGGAAGTCACTGGCTCTGAATCTCACAGCTTATCAGTGGCAGATAGGGGAGCCCCAGTCCAGGATTCTTGGCATTAATGAGGCTTCCTGCCTACACCCTGCCTTGCCCCAAGCCCAGAAGTGTCTCCAATAGGGCCCTGAGAGATGGCAGATACACCCCTCCATGCAGGGGTGGGTGCTGGAGAGACCTAGTCCTCTCTGCTCCAGGCTACCCTTCCCTAGGGTGCCTGAGAAGGGGGTCTGGCCCAGGGGTGAGGAGCTTGGGGAGCAGGGGCACAGCAGAAGTGCCTAACATTTCCCCCGGGGCTGGGGCACAGAGAGGCATAGGGCCCTTCCTGACCAGGTTCTGCAGCCCAGTCCTTGTCCTCCAAGGGGACTGGGGCAGATGTCCCTTCTCTGGGATCCCAACACACCCCTTGCACCAAAATGGTCTATGTGTCTAGTCATCCAAGCAGCGCTTTCCTGCATCTAGCACATCTAGTGCCATCTCAGAGCAGGTCCCTCAAAATCAGCTGCTGGGTCAACGGGCGGGCTGAAAGTCAGAGGACCTGGTCTCATTGCCGGGTCCTCAATCTGCTTTGCTGCATGACCTTAGGCAGGTCACACTCTGTTTGGGGTTTGACTGAGCTACTGTTTTCCAAACAGTATTGCATTTGGAAAATGCATTTCCAAATGCATTTCATTTCAGTGCACAATATGTGTATTTATGAAACAGAAAACAGAAAATTTTGTGAACTGATGCTTTCTCTTACTACATGTGTTATACTCTGATATTTTGTCTCTTTCCCCCCCGCTCCCTAAAAAAAAAAGAAAAAAAAGGGTTGGTGGTAACCCATGAACTGATTGATTCTCCCATTCATGGTGGCAATGTACAGTTGGAAAATACTTCCCGAGGTGGTCCCAAGCTTCTCTTCTGCTTGTGCTCCTGCGCTGCCTCTTCCAAGGCCTTCCCAATGCCCCAACAAAGACATGACTTCTGCCACCGGAGACCCCACACAGCATCGTGTTTACGCCGCTGACTTCCTCTGTCAGTGTTGTCTTGGCCTGAGACATTCAGCCCAGCCTGAGGGCTGGCACTGGGTGCTTTGGCCTCAGGAATGAGGCCTGGGAGACGTGCAACCTGGTCCTCAGCTGCCTGGGAGAGATTTCGGTCAGGCCATGCCTGAGTGCCCAGTACAGAATTTGGAAGCCTCTGCCAGGCTCTCTAAGTAGAGTGGGGAATCGAACCCCACCCCCAAGCCTCATGTTCCTGCCCTCAGAGCCCTCAGCCTGGTTGGGAGCCTGGTGAAGAGGCCTCTGGAAAACTACAGCAGGGGGACTTCCTGCCCTGGGTCCTGGCCTGGAGAGCTCCTCAGAGCTCCTGTGCTGTGGTCGTAAAGGGACTCCAGTGGCCAGCCCAGAACGCCTCCAAGAGGAAAAGTAGGTAGAATTAGAAATGACACGGGGATGACAGGCATAAACCAGGTGTATGGGCAAACCAGGATGAGTGGTAACTCTACCGGGCCTACTCAACCCTCCCCACCCCGCAGGCTCAGAAGCAGGCAAGGGGCTGGTTCTTCTTTGCATGAGCCTGAGGAGGAGCCCCGACACCTCTCATCAATCTCCTGCCTCTCTGTGGCAGACCATGTTGCTCTCAACAATGTAATTTCTCTCCTCCTGCGGACTCTGGTGATCACGTCTCCCTTCCCCCTGGCTGACTAACTCACAATATTGGGTGAGTTTGAAAGTTCCAGGCTTCAGAAGAGTTAATCGTGATAGGAAAGCAGCCGTGGGGGTGGGAGCGGGAGCGGGGTGGGTGTGAACGGGGAAGTGAGTGTGTGGGAGGGGGGGTGCAGAAGTCTGTGTCCTTGGCTGTCTTGATGGGAGGGTGAGAGCTCAGAGCTTCGGTAGACATGGCTGACCCTGAGGAGGACAGAGCAGGAAGGAGCCTGGGTCTTGGTGACAGGAACCCTGAGCCATCTTGAGTAACATTAGGCGAGTCGCTTAGTATGACTTTGCCCCACAAGCCAATTGTAGTAGACCCTGTTGGTGCTGCCTGTGCAACATCCGTTACCCCTTTCTCCACAGCCCTTGGGTTTTCCTCTGAGGAGCCTGCCTTTTGCCTCTCTCAGTGTGTAGGTTTGTGTAGGAGTGTACACACACACACACACACACACCACACACACACACACACCCCACGGCTCATGATTCAGGCCTGGCCCATCAGCACTTTCTTCTTCCTGGTCAGCGTGATTGGTTCAGAGTGAGCAAGTGACCTAGTAGGAGCCATGAGGCTCAGTCACCTGGCTTCTGTTGGGACTTCTGGGGTCTGTAAGCTGGGACATCTACAGCGTACATGATGGGGAAGGAAATTCTAAACCCTGATGATGCCATTTGGATGTCCCACTGTCAGTCCTACTCCAGGATGTTCAGTCAGTAAATGTCACAATACACTTTGAGGAAGAGGGTTAAACAATAGTCTGCTAGTAAATATTTAGCAACAGGCTTTCCAGGAGGAAGTCCTAATGTGCAGTGTTTTCCAATTCCCATAGTGTAAATACACCTACCACGGCTGATTCAAGTTACCAACTGGATGCCATTGAACATGGAATTGGGAAGAGATGCACACAATGGGCTCTTGCAAGTCCATGCAGACCAGCTCCTGCACACTGCTGGGTTTCAGATACGCTGGCCAGGTTTTCTGTCTTATATAACCAGAATATCTGACCTCTATACCCAGTCTCTCTGTTCTGGGTGGGAACTCCTCCTCAGTTAGGCTTGGGCTCCTCATCAAGCCTGTGCAATTGTCTGGTGTCTCCATTCATTGGAATGTGGGAGCACCTGTGGTTTCTTCGGACTGTGCTCTGCTGCCCTGTGGCTCTTGGGGAGGCTGTGAGCCCCTCGCAGTCCTTCTCCAGCCTGACCAGTGATTCTGCCTCCCCTCCGCATCCCCACCAGATACAGCTCTTTTTTTTTTTTAAAGATTTTATTTGGGGAATTGGGGGAAAGGGAACAGACAAGTTGCTGTCCTTTTGTTCTTCAGTCTTAGTTGTGGAGAACGTTGCTTCACTGGCACATGTTGGTATTATCAGTGCTCTCTTCCCAGGTGTGGCAGTACTCGCTAGCCACTGGATGGCTGCTCACGGAGGCTCACTGCAGCTCACGCCTGCTGCCTGCCAGCCCCACTGCAGCCTACACAGTCGCCAGTGACTCACGGCAGCCCAGCTCCAGGTTGAGCTGTTGTTCATCATCTTAGCTGTAGAGGGCAGCGTCACTGGCCCTCATGTGGGATGAACCCAGGCCCTGCTGCTCAGAGCTAGCGTCCCAAACCAGCTCTTAACCAACGTGCCACTCGGCCAGCCCACCAGCTCATTTTTGAGCTTGCCGCTGACAAAAGGCAGGAAAAGCTGGGCCTTCAAGCAGCTTCTGCTTTCTGCCTCCATTACCTGGGATCTGGTGCCATATTTTTTTTGGTTTGTTGTGAGGAAGGTCTGTAGGGAGGAAGACCCAGGGCAGAAGGAATGCAGAATGATATCTCAAGCAATTGTCCTGCCACTTGGGGCAAATACAGCACTTCCCTCTCCAGGTTGCTGGGAGGATTAAATGAGATCATGCATGCAGAGTGCTCAGGTGTGAGCCTCACATGTGTGTGGTGCTCCAATCCTGCTGGCCATTATCGGAACTGTGAAGCTGTCATGTCCCCACACCCTGCCCCCCTCCCCGAAAAAAACCACCCTGCTTCTCCTGAAGCTTCCCCAGCTCATTAAACAGCAGCTCCACCCCTCTAGCCAGACTCAGTCCTTGCAGCCGTCCTTGACTCCTCTCTCACACCCCACATCCAATCCATCAACTAGCCAGCCAGCTCTACCTCAAGATGTAAGAGGGTCTGACTACTACTTCTCACCACCTCCACCACACCCCACTCCTGTCCAGCTGCTCCCTGTCTCTCTCGCTGCTCCGGCCCTTGCCTCTGATTCCACAGAGAGTTCTCGTTAAACCGGAGTCAGATCATGCCATCCTCCACCCTGATCCCTGTGAAGGCTCCTGTCTTTACTCAAAGTCAAAGTCCGCCCATGACCACAGGGCCCCTCAGGATCTGCTCCACCCTTTCTCCTCATTGTTCCTCAACCATACCAACTACATTCCTACCCCTGGGACTTCGAAGGTGCTACTCCCTCTTTCTGGAACATTCTTCCCCTAGATTTTCCTCAGCTGGGTCCCTTCAGATCACCTGCTGGGGAGGCCCTCCCTGCATCCCTGATCACTCCATCTCCGTCTCTGCCTACTTTGTTCCTCCAGCACCGACCTTCACGTCTTCCATCTCTGTGTTTGACAAATCATCTGCTGTGAGTCTGCCTCTCCCCCTTGGCTCCAGGAGGGCAGGGTGACCAAGTCACTCACCTTACCCAGACTACACATTCCTGGCTGCTCTGGGAGGGACCAACCTGGGGACCTGTTGTCTTCACTGCTCTATTCCCAGCATGTAGGCCAGAGCCTGGCCTAGAGGAGGGTTCTGGGCATACACGTTTGACTGGCTGACTGCACGACTCCTTCAGAATAGGTTTACTGCTGTTGCTCCTAAGTGAGTCTAATGTTTGGAGCAGGCCCACTGTGTGCCAGCTACTGCCTTGTAGGGGGTCCTGAGAAGCAGGGAGGCAAGCATGGCCCCTGCCCTCCAGGAGCTGCACTCTGCCTGGTGTATCTCACACTGTGAGCCGAAGATGACTTGACAGGTCATGTGCCAGGGGAGTGGTCCCCACACCAGGGCTCATGGAGGATGCAAGACCCCGTGGGCACAGGAGGGGGGTGTGGACTCCTAGGCCCAACAGGTGTTACTCCTTATACCCTCTCCAAATTCAGATCCATCTTTTTATTATGCCTCTGCCTCCACTGTCCCTGGTCACATCTTTATTGTCTCCCATCTAGAGTGTTTCAGCATGCTCCCAAGCACCAGGCAGTGCCCCTTAAATCAGTTATTCTTGCAGCTACCAGAGCCCCCTTTGTAAAACACAAGTTGTACCTGCTACTCTCCTGGTTAAAGCACCTCCATCACCCACAGCAGAGCTTTGCCTGGTGGCCAGCAGATTGAACACAGGCTGCAGCCATGATTTGTCAAGATCTTCTTGGCACTGGCTTGAACAGTATTCCTGTTAAACAGAGAAATTTAAATTGACTGTTTATCTTTTAATATCAGGAGATTTCACACATTCATCTGGGTTTCTGGTTTTACTTGAAAAAAACAAAACCAAACCAAATGTGGCCCAAATCTCTGCAGGCAACAGTGCAAAGGGGCTAGTAGGGAGGCTCCCATTAGAGCCTGTGTGCTCAGAGGACCATAGTCCCCACCACTCCCTGCTGCCCCTCAGCTCCACTAGGCTTTCTCTGCTCTTTTGCACGTGACTGCTTTCCTGAGTTAGGTCTCACATTTGGTTTCTTGGGCATTTGGGTTTGTGATCCTTGGTCCAGAGAATGAAGTCCAACTTCTTACAAGTGTACCAGGTCTTCTATGACAGGTCCCTCCTCACATCTCTGCCTTCGTTACCTGTTGTTCCTGGTTTGCTCCTTTGATTCCAATAATAAGTGACTGCTCACAGCTCCTTGCAATCACAATGATGTTATACAAGTTCTGACAAGTTCGCGAACTTGTTGCAGTGATGTTGCTAACTGTTTTTATATCAGAGGGATTATTCACTATGAATTTGTACCAACTGGGCAAACAGTTAACCAACCTTACTATTTGGAAGTGCTGAAAATGTTGTGTCAAAAAGTTAGACGACCTGAGCAGTTCTGGAAGTCCTCTTTCATGTGTTTTTAGTTGTGCTGTTGTGGCTACCTCAATGTCCTGAATTGATTCAAAACATTTACTTTTCATGGTCATTTTGACTTTGGAAAAGAGCCAGAAGTCACATGGTGCCAGATCGGGTGAATAAGGTAGATGAGGACAGACCGTAATGTTTTTATTTGACAGAAATTGCCATATAAGGACTGACAATTAAGTTCACCAACTCATCCTAGAAAAACTGCTACTCATTGCTGAATATCACTACAGCTACTTTTTTTTTTTT
>NW_017731681.1:1668445-1678144 GCF_001890085.2 Hipposideros armiger | reverse complement strand
GATAATACGATGACAGCTCTAATGGCCATTCCAGAAAAAGAGTTCTAAAATTGCTTTGAAGGGTGAACTAGGTGCTGGCATCTGTATA
Source organism: Hipposideros armiger (assembly GCF_001890085.2). NCBI lineage: Eukaryota > Metazoa > Chordata > Mammalia > Chiroptera > Hipposideridae > Hipposideros > Hipposideros armiger. The sequence continues at coordinate 1,678,056 of NW_017731681.1, read as the reverse complement.
TAGCTTCCTATGGGGAGTATTTTGAAGGTGACTTTAGTGATATTCAGCAATGAGGTATGTAGCACTTTTTCTAGGATGAGTTCACGAACTTAATTGTCTGAACTTAATTCTACTTCTTTGTGCCTTTGCCATCTCCTGATCTCTTCTAGGCCCTACTCATCTTCCCCTACCCCTGCCCTCAGATCATCTTTTAAAGTTCAACCATAATGGTTGATTGGGGTGAGGATTAGGAGATATTGACTGAAAGGGGACGTTGGGGGAACTTCCTGGGGTGGTGGAAGCATGCTATATCTTGACTGGGGTGGTTACACAAGTAGGTACATTTGTCAAAATTCATGAAACTGTTGACTTAAAATAAGTGCATCTCATCATTTATAAGTTACACCCCAATAAAGCAAATCTAAACTAAAACTCAGCTGAATGTCATCACCTCCAGGAAGCCATCCTGGGTGCCCAGGGCTGATCAGCTCCGGGAGGACCCTGGACCACCTCTGCCTCATCACTTACCACCAATTATAAATACCCAGTTTTCGCTGCCTCCTGTGGTCTGTAGCCCATTTCCTGTGGCCCCAGGTTCCAGCGCACAGCCGGGCACTCCCTAGGCATGTTGGCTGCCATGTACAAGGGGAGGAGGGACAACTTTAGCTTGTCCCCTTTCTCCTGGGCTTCAGGATAAGAGTCTCTGGAGTCAGACAAAACTAAGTTCAGATCCCAGTTCTGCCACTAACTTGCTGTGTGACCTTAGGCAACTCAGGAGAGATGCTAATGATGGAACTTACCTCACAGGCCTGTGTGTGGCTTACAGGATTCAGTGCAAACACGTAGCACTGTCTCCTATCCTCTCAGTGGCCAGGCCCTGTTCCAAAGGCTTTTCGTGCACTAATTGATGTAAGCTTCACACGTTGCTTTGTCATCATCATTGTAACAGGTGAAGAAACTGAGGCACAGGGTAGAGAAGCACCTTGCCCAGGGCTGAGTTGGTGGAGAAGGTGGGGTACAAACTCAATCTGATTCCAGTTGGTGCATGTAGATATTATACTGTATCTGATAAATGTTAGCTGCTGTTTCTATTATGTTGTTATTTCTCCCTCCTCTCCTCCCTCAGTGACCAGAACAACCTATAGTCTTTAAGGTCATGGTGACTGTGGGAAGCTTGCAAATGCAAGATCTGCTCACTCTCCACAGAGTGTCTGGATAGAAACAGGCTGGGCCCTCTTGCCAGGCAAACGCCTGCGTTGTGTTGACAGGAGCCAGGCGGATTAACTACACAGAATTCAGCTAAATTCACAAACATTTAGCCAACACCCACAATGTGCCAGGCAGTATGCTGGCGCCAGGGAGCAGAGGAGGGCTGGGAAGATGGAGAAGGCTGCAGCCCAGCCTGGAGGGGCAGAGGAGTATCTAAAAGGGCCAGCAGCCTGAAGTGAGACAGCTGTAGCAGGCCCAACCCCCCCACCCCAGTGGCATGTTTCTTGGTTTAACGCTCACCTGGTCTAGGCTTTGGAGGTTTGAAGGTGATGTTTATCACGCTCTTTGGTTACCTAGACCCTAAGAAGTTGGGAGGAACACCCCCCACACACACTCTGTAAGTCCCTGTCTCTTACTAGGGAATCCCAACACTTGCTTTCCCAGACTTCCTTGCAGCCAAGGCACAGTCCTGTGACCCATGTTCTACCAAGCAGAAGCTATGACCTGACAGGTGGGTACCTGGGCAATCTGCTGTGGTGAGGATGGCTGCAGAAGCTTCTGCTTCCCAGGATCCGTGGTGTCATATCCTTAGCGATGGTGGGATGAGATGAGGGAACCGTGATGGCAGAGGGGTCTCTGTTTTGCAGTGTGATTTTGGATGATGTGCCTTATTGGATAGCTGCCAAACCTGGTCTCTGGCCCTCCCAGTGACTCTGACTTACTACATATCCCATAATAAATTGATTTTCTGCTTAAACTACTTGGCAATGGCGGTGGGGTTGTAGCTAAGAAGCTGGCTGATATGTTCAGTCCTCATGGCCCTTATTACATGACCACCTTACACAGAGACACTGCTCAAATCACCGTGGTGCAGGAGAAACTGCGACCCTGTTCCCTACTCACCAGCCCCCACAGGATGGATGAGGAGCGAAGAAACAGTGGAATGGTTGTGTAGAGGACACTGTAGAGGACAACCTCCATTTCCACTCTCCTCTACTGTGCTTGCTGCTCTGCACTGGGAGGCTAGAAAGCTGCAAACTACATTTCCCAGACTCCTTTGGGTTCCAGGTATGATCAGGATCCTGCCGTCTGACGTACTCAGACTTTGATTTCTAACTGAGTTATCAGGGGAGAGAGGAAGGGCATGAGGTGTCCATGAGGTAGATGAAAGGCAGGGCTGGCTGCAGAGCAAGAAACTGAGATTGAAATTTATCACCAGACCCCACAGTGGGCTGGACGGTTGGTGGTTGGATGGTTAGCCAGTTGAAACCAGCTAAATCCAACAAGGCAACATACTTCACCTTACAGTGACCCCAAAAGTCATTAGATGCTCATTGTAATATATTAGTATGCTAAAAGACACACCTGTGCTGCCATTATTGGAAATGGATTGACCTTAAAGCGACACAAAATGGCTGATGGAGCCCTTCCAAGAAATCTCCGCCCTTTCCCAGAAAATTCCTGCATATTTCTCCTACCAATTGGACTGTACAGCAGCTAATCAAAAGGACCCTGATAAAAGACTCAAACCCCAGCAGGAGTGGTGCTGCTCCATCTATACAGTAGCCTGTTTCTTGCCTCTTCTCTGCCTGAACATCCTTGTTTTGCTTTCATTTCAGCTCATGCTTGAATTTTTTCCTGCATGCTGCCAAGAGCCCACTGGTCAAGGCCCCTTTTCTGGGATCCCCAGGGCAGGGGCATCAACTAGCCTCTGGCAACATCTGCTTTACTGGGGTCAGTCGTGGCCTCAGTCATTTGATTGCAGCTTCCTGACCCAGCACCTTCTGGCAACAGAGGCAGAAGGTCCCTTGGCAGCTCAGTTCTAATCTGTGGTAATGAGAATTGTTCTGGAAAGCTCAGGTAGACTGTTTATTTGGATCTTCCAGTACTTTTGTGAGCTATCTGTGCCCCTTGATGAATCCTTTCTGCTTAAACGAGAATCATGGGATTCTGCCATCTGCAGCTAAGAGCCCCTCCAACCCTGACCAGCAGCACTCAGTGCTTTCTCCATCCTCCCTTTGGTCCAAGGGGACCCTCCTGCTGTCATAGTCCTGTCAGCTTCCTCCCCCAGGCAGGGACTTGCTCACGGCTCCTGTCAATGGCCAGCTGTCTCCCCAGACACTTCCTAAAGACCAGAGCCACAGAAGTCTAGGACTCTCCAAGGGACCTGTGTGCTAGGGCCCTGAAGCCCTTCCCACTGCTTCTCGCTAAGAGTTTACGAGCAGGAACACACCCTATCTGAAGTCATGACTCCCTGTGTCAACTAGGGTTCCACTAGAGAGCTGACTTCTCGATAGCTAGTTTAAACAGAATGGGATTTTTTACCAGAATTAGTTTACAGAACTGCCAGAAGGACTAGTTGAATAGATTGTAAGTTAAGCTTCCAGAAGCAGTTCCCCAAGCCTCAATGCAGAGCTGGGCTGCCAAGAAAGCTGTTGCCTCTCCTGAAATCAGCAAGCTGCAGAGCCTGAAAGCTTCCTCCAGCCGTTGGCTCCAGAACCACGCCATGTCTGCCACAGTAAGAAAACCAAGTCAGGAAACAACCTGCTGTATTGGAAAGTTGCTGCTACAATTGCTGGTTCTGAAGCTACACTGCTTCCGTTGTTGTCCACACCTGAAAAATGGGTGCCCCACATCCTCTTTTCCCACATAATTCAGCTCCAAATTGAGGTCTTATGCAGGTGCATCTAAACTGGTGACTCTGAGTCACATCTGGAACCCTAGCTGCAAGGGAACCTGAGAACTATAGCTCTTAACCTTCTGATTTGACACGTTGGAATGGCATGCAGTTGGAATACAGGTTGGGTGAGCCAAGCTGCCACATTTGACCTCTCTGCTTCCTGCCTCTCCTAATAACATCCCCAGGATATTTAGGACTTAACAGCCAGGGGCTAGGAGCACTGAGGAGAAGCCTGTGGGAAAGGCTTCACCAAGGGGTTGACATTGGATAGGCATTCATCTCCGGTCAGGTGGGGAGGAGGGCAGTGGAACCACTGTCACGTTAGGGATGCAGAGTGTTAAAGCAGGAGCCTCAGGCCAGCTACTCCAAGTCCAAGCAGCCACAAGAAACCATCATGGCACAAAGAAGAGGCCCCTCAATTAGAGGCTGCAGCCCTACTGAGGCCAGGATGAAGCTGAGAACGTGTGATACCCATGTGGTGTCAGCATGGGAAAGCACCAGCTCCCTGGGGTGGTGGCGGTGGTCAACCCCAGTCTGCTGCCAAACACAGAGAGTTCTTGGGAGCCCGAGATAGGCACAGGCTGCCAGGAGACTGTGAGGGAGTAAAGAGCCACGGACCCTCTGCACCAGTCTCAGGTTCCATTGGCCTTGTTCCCTAAGGCCACGTGGACATCTGGTTAGTAGGGTCAGGGCAGAGATGGGGCTGGTGCTGGGGGAATCTGGGGTTCTGGCTGCTCCCAGGAGCACATTCTCCACCAGTGCCACTTTCCCAAGTTTGGAAATTAATAACGGAAACCTCAACTAAAATTGGAGCCGGGAAAGCATGTAGAAAGAGTTCTCACTTCCTACCACTTGTCATCAATTACTCCAAACAGAAAAATACATACCTTATATCTCCAACAGGAAGGTGCATCTACTTTACTACCCTGGCAAGAGGCAAGACTTTTTTCTTGCTCAGCAACAAGCCAAGCCAATGGAAAATGACACAGCTCAGCCTATGAGATGCTGTTGTCACCCTGAACTTTTACTTTTCTTCAATGAATTTTAATTTTTCTTTTGCTAAGGATTTCCTTGCCTTACCCTTCTTTCTATAAAAGCCTTCCATTTTGTATAACTCTTTTTGTATATCTCTCTGCTTGCTAGTTGAGATGCTGTGTGATTCATAAATCATTTAATAAAGTCAATTAGATATTGAAATTTACTTGGTTGAATTTTTTTTTTAACAGACTGGTGGCAGTGATATGGGCCAGCCGAGTAGCCCCCCCACCCCCACCGCCACCTCCCACTGAAAAGCTTGACGTTTTCTTTCTTATGAGGATTTTAAGTTTCCTTTTCCTTAAAGTTTCCTTTTGCCCAGTTTTTTTTTATCTCCTATCCTCTGCTTTAGATAATTACCCTAAAACTTGTGACTTATACTTGTATCACTGAAGGCTAATGTTCTTTCCAACCCATTCTGGGCCCAGCTCCTGGACAATTGACGCCGCCTGAGTGACTGGTTGAATGGCCACAGGCTCCATAGAGCTGATGGATTTTTTATCAAGTAGCCACCCTGCACCAATAGCTTTGAGCTCTGCTCTTTAAGAAATGTATTAATTAAAATCTATTTTTCCTCATTCAGGGGCTTGGGGATACAGATAATGCCCCAGCAAGACTACCAGTCCCAACCAAAGACACCAACACGGTCTTCCAGGTGGATCTCAAGACCACTTCCTCTCATCTGAGATCAGCTAGGGCGAGAGTTCCGTGAATCCCCGAAGAGGCAGGAACAGCTCTACAGCCCTGCCCAGCAGGAAGCAGATACAGAAGAGACCTCCTGTCCCTCAACTTCCATAGAGATTTTACGGGGATCACGTCTCTCAAGGGGAAAGCAAGGCCATTAGTTAGAGACAGGCATTGGTCTCTGCATTCCTGCACGTCCCACACAGCCCACAGAATGTGACCGCCCAAAAGACCTCTTCTCTCTGCCCAATCTTCCCCTTTTCATCGTAATTATCTACCTCTATGAGGAAATAAATGGGTACAAAATACCCAACTAGATTAAACCAGTTACTCACACCTGTGCAGTAAAGGCCACAACGACCTTCATTTCACCTGGGCCTTATTATACCATCATTATAATATCATACATATGCCCGAAAGGTCATTAATATCATTATAACAGAATGAATTCTGGGAAGGAACACGCGCAATCTAAAGAGATGAGGTAATAGCCTTAATCACAGGTGTCAATCAAGTGGTCCCATGCCCAGAGAGAAACAGTCTATTCTAAAAAAAAAAAGGGATAAAAACTCTAAGTCCTTGCCAGTCAGGGCCTTTGTCCCTTTGGGCTTTTTGAGCCTTTTGAATCATGCTTTTGCTCGGCCCGCTCCTAACTCTCTGGAGTGTACTTTCTCTTCTAATAAAGGCCCTTGAGCCACTGCCTCCTGCTCAGGCCCGCTTCTACCTCTTTGAAGTGCACTTTTTCTTCTAATAAACTACTCTTTTACCACTTTATTTCTGTCTCGTTCAATTCTTTGCTCGAGACGCCAAGAACCTGGACACTGCTCCAAGGAGGGCCCATCCTCCGGCAGCCAGAGCAGCTAAGGTTCCCAGTTTTTCACAAGGCCTGAGTTTGACCCCCGGTCTGGGAATCTAGCCCGAACTCCGCCATGTTCTACCACCATGTGAGAGCCAAGCGGGAGCAGCTAAGATTCCCAGTTTTGCGCAAAACCCGGGTTTGACCCCTGGTCTAAGAATCTAGCCTGGATACTGCCGGGTTCGACCCCTGGTATGGAAACCAAGCCCAGGCATGGCTCCGAGAAGGGCCCGCTCTCCAGTAACAGCAGCAGTGGGATTCCAACAGCATTTGGAGACAAGAAGAAACACAGGTATGGTGCCCGTGAATTTTTTGTGTTCACTGTCTTTATCGCCATTTCCAGGGACCATTGGTAAATTTCTCTCGGCTGAGCTGCACTCATTTTTGTGTTCAAGTTCTCCTTCCAACTGGCTTTCCTTTACAGGGCAGGTAAGCTTGAGTTGGTCAAGAACTCTGCCTGGAGCTCAACTGAGCTGGCATACAGTTCTGCTTGGAGCCAAACCTTCAGCCACTGAGATTGCAATTACTTGAGCGGAAAACCCCAGCCCTTAGCTCTGTCCCTGGATTCTATGCTGGGAACTGCTGGTGGTTTAGCTGCAGATCCCCATTTGTTTGAAATCCTCCAGATTCCACATTGGGAACTGTTGGTGGCAGCTGCAGTTCTTTTTGTTTGGAATCAGTCCCAGTTCCTATTTTTTGGAGCCTATAGGTTCAGTTCTTTCCCCACTCCTCAGATTATTAGTGTGGCTCTGGGAAACCCAAAGACTTGGCTAAAATAAAGGAGGTCCTTTATATCCAGAGAATTGAGTGTGCCACTTACAGCACGCGTTTATTTTGTGTTTAAAAACTATAGTCCTGGGAGCTGCAGATTGTTGTGGCTGTTTGCTCGCAGATCGTGAAAAAATTCACAACGCAGGTAGAAATACAGAAGGAAGATTTATTAAAATAAGAGGAGGGTCGGCTGGGCAGAGTCTGTTGAAAACTACTGCAAACTACTGTGTCAGAGTCTTTGTTTGGTCTCATGTTTTATATTTTCTAACCAGGATGTAAATTGCTTGGCCCTGTAGTGGAATTTTCTATTGAGTTCGTTGGCTTTGTCCGTTGGGGCAGGGGAAGTAGTTAAACTAGATTATTGCAACTTTTGCTTTGCATATGTTATGTAGATTTAAGTTGGTACCAGGAGTGGATCCCATACAGATGCAAAACCTCTCCCAAGTCACAGGGCCTGCATGGCTGAAGTAATAAACAAAACCGTTGAAACTGGTATACATAGTAAATGTATAGGAAGCAGAATCATTAAGGCCTGGTGGAAAGGGGGCAAAGAAAAAAATGAAAAAAAACTTTCGGGCCGTCCACGTAGCTCAGTTGGTTAAGAGTGCGAGCTCTGAGCAACAGGGTTGCTGGTTTGATTCCCACATGGGCCAGTGAGCTGCGCCAGAGCTGAGCTGCTGCTGAGCTGGTGAGAGCGCGTGCTCTTAGCAGCAAGGTTGCCGGTTCGACACCCATATTGGATGGTGGGCTGTGCCCCCCTGCAACTAAGATTAAACATGGCACCTTGTGCCAAGCTGCTGACGGGTGGCTGGATGGCTCAGTGTGCAACAAGGTTGCCGGTTCGACTCTCGCATGGGATGGTGGACTACATCCCTCCCACCCCCAACTAGATTGAAACTGGACTGGACTTAGAGCTGAGCTTGCGCCCTCCACAACTAAGATTGAGGGACAACAACTTGACTTGGAGCTGATGGGTCCTGGAAAAACACAATGTTCCCCTTCCCCAATTAAAATCTTAAACAAACAAACAAAAAACAACATTTCAAAAAGTCCGAAGCTAAATTACACTTGTTAATTCAAATTATACCAGAGATCCAAATCTCAAAATAGGAAATTTAGTGCCATTACAGTCCCCTGTCTCATCACAGATATCTAACAAAATGGCAAAATTTTACTAAAAACAACCTGGAAATTACAATTGCCATTAGGAGGAACATTCCAAATAGATAAGATCATTTAAGAAGTGCACTTAAAAGCAAAGGCTCCTGAGTCAAACAAACAGGTATACCTATTTTAAATTGGTATGCAGAAGCTCCTAAAGGCTTATGATTGGAAATTTTGCCAAACTGGAGGCAGATATTCAAAGCTTGATAGGATTTTTTTTAGGCCTTCTCCCCTAAGCTAAATGTACCCAGAGAGAAAGAAAAACATTCAAATGTAGGTGGATGGGTGTGTCAGTCCTTTGATATTTAGGTGGCAACCCAATTCTTTGAGGAATTGAAAGCAACCCTCTTTTGTTTTATAAATCTAGTCTTACAGGACCAGAGGTGCGGCTCCAGAAACTGTTCAAAGTCCATCAATCTTTTTTACCAACCCCAAACCTCTCCTGTTTATCTTAAAAGGCTTGGAAATATGGGCCTTGAGAAACTAAAATCCTTCTTGGAGGAGTTTGCATTTTTTTCCCCTCTGCCTTGCAGATGTCAATGTAACACATACTTCAGAGAGGTAATTCTTATCAGAGGAGGAACAAAAGGGTGAAAAAGTCATTTGAAATTTAGGCAATGAAAAATCATGTATCTTCTTAAATATTTGTATGTTTGTGTGTGTGCCTGTCGAAGTAAGAAATGTCCAAACCTGTAGAGAAGTTTAATGAGTTTATTTGAGTCAAACTGATGACAATTGTTGGAAAGCAAAATCTCAATGGATTAAGAAAATGCTCTGGAGAATGGCAGTTTTGCAGCTTATTTTATACATTAGAATCAAAGGAGGAGATACAAGGAGTTACACAAAATCCATTGGTGGTAGATTAAGGGTGGGAGAAAGCAGAGTGGGGAAATCTCTGGGATTGGGCAAAAAGTAAAATGGAGAGACACATACTTCTTTTACATTGGTGGGTACAGGATAGTTAGTCAACATTTACAGCAGATAGAGGTGGTATTCAGGGAATAAGATAACAATGAGGGGTTCTGTAGTCTGGTGCTCTGGTGCAGTGGGTTGTGCCTTGAAGGGTCTGGAAACAGGGATTACTCTGACATTCCAAGGGCATGCTATCTTAGATGCAAAAAGACAATAGACAGGTTTAAGGTAAAGACTGATCTTTGTCAAGGAAGCTACAGGCCAAGGATGTGACTACCAGCCATTGATATGGGCCAAGCGAGTAGCTCCCCCCACCACAGT
>NW_017731681.1:1658111-1668409 GCF_001890085.2 Hipposideros armiger | reverse complement strand
ACTGGACAACTTTTAAGTTTTCTTTCCTAAGGAAATTTTAAGTCTCCTCCTCTCTAGTTTCTTAGCCCCTGGCTTTGATTACTCTTCTAATCAGTTTCTGAATCCTAGACTAAAGATTGCCCCTAGACTGAATCACAGAATATCTCTCACCCAGCCCTGCTTTAGATAACTACTTAAAAAAGCCTGCGACTTCCCAACATTCCCCAAGCCATTTCACACCTAACTCTTGGATAATTCCATCCCAGAGACCAAATAGGTTTTAACATTTCCCTAGGCCAGTATACTGTTGATTGTAAACATTAAAGGCTAATGTACTTTCCAAACCTGTAGCCGCCCTACATCAAAAGCTTTGAGCTCTGCTCTTAAAGAAATTTATTAATTAAAATCTATTTTCCTCATTTAGGGGCTTTGGGGATACAGAGGGCACCCCAACAAGATTGCCCATCGCAACCAAAGAAGCCAACACGGTTTTCCAGGTGGATCTCGAGATTCCTTCCTCTCATCTAAGATCAGATAGGGTGAGAGTTCTGTGAATCCACTAAATAGGCAGGGACAGCACTATAGCCCTGCCCAGCAGGAAGTAGATACAGAAGAAAAGACCTTCTGTCCCTCAACTTCCCATAGAGATTTTATGGGGATCACGTCTCTCAAGGGGAAAACAAGGCAGGTAGTTAGAGGCAGGCATTGGGTCTCTGCATTCCTGCATGTCCCACAGAATGCAACTGCCCCCAAAGACTTCCCCTTTTCATTGTAATTATCCACCCCTGTTGTGGGGGAACCCAGACAGAGACAGGACACCAAGGCGTGGGAAGCAACTTTTATTAATGCCGGCACTGGCTCAGCGGATTCACATCCAGAGGCTGAGCCCCGGCCCGGGTGGGACTCGGGGCTATATACCCTGAAGTTTCCAGGTTGGCAGCTAAGATTTATTATTAGAACATGTGGTCATTGTACCAGTTCCTGACTGGGTCTTGGGTGAGGTAGGAATTTGGAAACATTAAACACAGAAGTCTCGATATCCGTACAGTCCAGGAATGTCTTTGTCTGAAGCCCGTGCAAAATCCTTAGTGACCACATGGTCTGGGAAGGCTTTTGTCTAGGGCCCACTGCCACACCCCTACAGGAGAAACAAATGGGTACAAAATACCCAATTGGATTAAACCAGTCACCCATACCTGTGCAGTAAAGGCCATAACGACCTTCCTTTCCCCTGGGCCTTATTATACCATCACTATAATATCAAACATATGCCCAGAAGTTCATTAATATCATTAAAACAGACTGAATTCTGGGAAGGAACATGCGCAGTCTAAAAAGATGAGGTAATAGCCTCTTGTCAATCATAGGTGTCAATCAAGTGGTCCCACTCCCAGAGAGGAACAGCCCATTCTAGTGAAAGAAGGGATGAAAACTCCAAGTCCTGGCCATTCAGGGCCTTTTGAGCTCCTTTTGCTCGGCCTGCTACAAACTCTTTGGAGTGTACTTTCTCTTCTAATAATGGCCCTTGAGCCATTCTCTACTGCTCAGGCCCACTTCTGCTTCTTTGAAATGTATTTTTCCTTCTAATAAACTGTCCTTTTCTGCAACTTTACCTCTTTCTGGTCCGTGTCTCCATTCTTTGGCTCCACGAGACCACGATCCCATTACACACACATAATCACACATCAAAAAACCCTGCTTCACCATGACTCACTTTTAGTTAGGCATTTTTATGTTCAGACGATTTTATGTGGTTAATTTTGGTCTCTGAGTTTGTAAGGCCTGTCAGGTGGTCCCTTCAGCTTGTCAGGTTTAGTATGTGGCCCCTTTTTCATCTACACTTCCCCCTTTTGGTCGTAAATCAATCCAGAGAATGCACTGATGACCAACCTTTTGGTTGGATAATGTGGTCCCACGGTGCTAAGAAGGTTCATTCATAGGAAGTCTCAGTGTCATCATTTGTCTCCCTGAAATGGTGGACCATTGGGGGTGGGGCAAGCCTATAACCTTGGATGGCAGTCAAGACCAAATTTTTTTCAAAAGGAAAGGTGGGTAAATGGGCGGCAGTCAGGTCTTATGGGCCTTCACTAAGTAAAAAACACACTGGATCACTTCTAACCTATAAGCTATCATGATCCAAGTTTTGTTGTCTGTGTTACTTGTTTGTATTTTGCATCTAGTATAACATTTCCTTATAGTTTGAAGGCACACCATACTCATATACTTCCTCACAATCTGACTATGAGATGGGTTCCCATTTACTGGTGTTGTTGTTATTGTTGTTATTATTATTATTATTATTATTATTATTATTATTATTTTAATGTAGCCTACCTACTTTCCACTGGAAGCACTCAAATGTCATTCATTATTAATCTGATTTCTGCTAGTTTTGCAACTGGGAACTGTAACTTTAAGGTTTAATAGGAGCCAAGGCTGTAAGAACACAATAACGTAAATTATAGTTACCATCTAAAAATTTCTAGAGGCCCGGAGGACAGTAAGAGTTTCATAAGTAAATTTTCAGTGTCTCAGAAGCCATTATGAAGGGCAATTTTTTTTATAGCTACTTTAGTTTTTATCTGAATTAATATATGTACTTAGTAGTCTTTGTTGAGATAGGAGGTAAGTATAATTGGGTTCTAGTATTTATATATAAAATTCCTTTCTCAATATTTTTTCTACTAACCTTCTAAAACTTTACTTGTCCTTCTCAGTCTGTCTTCTTTTCGTCGTTGAGAAATAATCAACTTATCAGGACAAACTATTTCCTTTTAACGTCTCTCAGAAATACACACACATCCCTTTTCTTCCTTCTACAATAACATTCCTTCTACATTTTCAAAAAGCAACCATGAAAATAATATTATTGATAATATAAAAGTTATCTTATATACCTTCAGTAGTTATTAACATTTGGGCTATATAAGTATAGGGTTTGAGAAAAGCCTAAAGAATAAGTATAACTATCATTATAACTAATATTATTAGCAGACAGGTAAAGACAATCAAACAAATGGTTATTTTAAGTTCAATATCAATTATGTAGGTATACAGGTCTTCTTGATGTCTTGGGCTACCTGTCTAACCCTGATGTCGGTGGCTTCTCATCCCCGAGGAGTCTCTGATGTCCATAGATAGGTCCCTTCCAATGAGGTTGGAGAGTCTTTAATTGATGTCTTGTCCAATGGACAAAATTTACTGGTTGTGAGTCATGGTCTTTGAAGTCTTTGTCTCCCAGGAGCACACCGAAATGAATCAGTTACTAATTTATCAATTTCTTTAAGCTGGTTGATAAGTCCTTGATAATAATGCAGAATGTCTCCTTTTAGTAAGGTTGGTTCATAAGTGCCTTCGCATGGGGTGACCAGTGACGAATGAAGAGAAAGCCTGTGTTTACCAAAAGGAGTCTGTCTCAGGTTGAGAAGCACTATAAGGAGAGCTTTTGTCCAAGGGAGATTAAAAGCTTCTGGAAATTTACCTAGTGGGGTTTTTGTTTGTTTGTTTGTTTGTTTTTTAAAGATTTTTATTGGGGAGTTGGGGGAAGGGGAACAGACAAGTTGCTGTCCTTTTGCTCTTCAGTCTAGTTGTGGAGGACGTTGCTTCACTGGCCCAAGTTGGCACCATCATTGCGCTTTTCCCAGGCGAGGCAGATCAGTCGCCGGCTTCTGGACAGCTGCTCACGGTGGCTGCTGGCCACTCACGCTGGCTGCTGGCTACACACGGTAGCCCATGGCAACCCACTGCAGCAGGGGCTGCAGCCTACGCCGTTGCCAGTGACTCACTGGCAGCCCAGCTCCAGGTTGAGCTGTTGTTCGGCATCTTAGCTGTAAAGGGCAGTGTCACTGGCCCACATATGTGGGATCCGAACCGAGGCCCTCTGGCATCCCAAGCCAGCTCTTAACCAACGTGCCACTTGGCCGGCACGTTTAATTGTACCATTTGTACATTCCACCATCCAGAGGACTGGGGTGATAAGCACAATGAAAATGCTATAGAATAGGCCAAATATTACAAACGGATTGCATTATTTGCCCAGTGAAATGAGTCCTTCAGTCACTATGTAACTTACAGAGAATTCCCCAATTAAAGATTACTTTTTAAAATAACTTACCTATCATTAAGACTGTTGCTCTCCTGCAAGGGAATGTCTCAACCCAGTGAGACAACAATAAATTATGATTAACATGTGTTTGTATCCTTGAGATGGTGACATTTGGATAAAATCCAATTATCATACCTCAAATGGACCTAAAGGAAGTGGGAAATGTCCTCAGACCCATTGAGTGATTTTCCAGGGTTACATTTTAGACAGACAGAACATCTGCTATATATTTTATGAGCTACAGTGGAAGAAGGTTTCCAGTAATATTTTTTAGTCTATGAAATCACCCTTCCAAGACCCCAATGCTTTAGCTCACATACATGTTCAAGTATAGGTAATTGAGCCCCTATAGGTAAGGCTGGTTTCTGATTGGGCCCAATCTATACCTGTTTGGGTCAAAGATTCCACCACCACCCCCTTTTTTTTTTTTGCCATATTTTCTTTTCTTCTTCTGCAGCTGTCTATTGAAACTGTAAAAGGGAGTCTTTTATTGACCTAATAAGGAGAAGAAACATTCTCAGGTCTGGATAATTTGGCTGCCTACTGCTGCTTGTCTAGCTGCAATGTCAGCTAAATTATTTTCTATTGCTTCCATGGTGGGAGCTTTAGAATGTCCTGGAATTTTGATAATTGCCAATTGTTTTGGTTGCTGGATGACATCTAATAATTCTGCACTCTGTTTTCCATTCTTATGGGCTGCCCGGAGGAAATTAAGAAGACTCATTGCTTTACAACATTTCGAAGTTGTGAGCTACACCAAAGGTATAGCAACTACCAGTATAAATATTGGCTATTTGATCTTTGGCTCATTGACAAGCTTGTGTTAGAGCAATTAATTCAGCTTGTTGGGCAGATCTTATTCAGGTAAATAAGAACCTTTAATTTATGTTAAAGGTTACATAATGGAAGTTATTGCATATCTAGCTTGGTAATGTCCCTGTTTATCTTTCAGATAAGAGTCAGCATTATCAATAATGGTTTCCTATAAATCATTCCTAGAATCAAGAAGGTGATCAGTAAGCAAAACACAATGGTGGTTGTCTTCATCCTGTAAAGAGGGTAATCAAGTTGCTGGGTTAAGGCTGTTATAATACATTGAGTTAAAGTAATATTAGGCCCAGAAAGCAAGGGTACTTTATAAGAAGCCAGTCAACTGATGGAAGTGTTGAATGTGAAGAAAGTTCAGTGAGATTCAATGGAATGAGGAACATAAATAAAGGAGCTCCTATAACTATTTCTTGTGTTTGCATAACATGACTGTAGCAGAGATGGCTGTTATGCAGGGAGAGAGCCCTTTAACTACTACTGAGTTGAATTGTCCAGAGCTGCTTCAGCTTGTTTCCCTTCAGGGTTTCACTGAATTGGATCAGGTTGATCTGATTTTAATAAGATATAGAGAGGCTGCACCATTAATGAAAAATTTGGAACCTAATAGCAACAGTATCTAGTAAGACCCAGGAATCCTCTAGGCTGTTTCGTTTGTTTGTTTGTTTTTGGAAGAGGAAAGGATATTATTCTCCTAAATCTTTCAGGGTCAATTAGTGGCCCATCTTTAGATATTACATAACCAAGGTATTTTACTTGGGGTAAACAGAATCAAAGCTTGTCCTTTGAGTCCCTATGTTCTTTATGGCTAGCTATTGTAAGAGGTAAGTTGTGTCCTCATGAAACTCTAATATGTCCTAGAGCATAAGAGTAAATCATCCACATATTGGACTAGAGTAGAATTTCTAGGAAATTCAACATCATTCAAATCAGCTTTTAGTATCTGAGAGAAATAGGTGGGACACTCTGGGTACCCCTGGGGCATTACTGTCCATGTAAACTCTGATCTTCTCAGGTGGGAAAGCAAAGAGGTGTTTCCTGTATTCCCCCCCCCCCGCCCCCCGCCCCAAAGGAATGCTGGAAAAGGCACTGCGTAAATCTATCACTGAAATATTGGCAGTACACATAGAAATCACTAAAAATAGGGTCTGTGGATTTGGAACCAGAGGATATCTTTATTTATAGCTCTGAGATCCTGTGCAAATCCCCATCTTTTCCCATTGGGTTTCTTGGCTGGAAGGATAGGAGAATTACAAGAGCTTGTAATTGTAAGTCCCCTTTTAAAAAAGTAATCTCATATAATGGGCTATCCAGCTAGTGCATCAGGCCTTAAAGGATATTGGCAAATATTAGGTAGAGGCAAAGTATTATCAATAGTTATGTTAATAGGAATGACTGACTTAATCTTGCTAATGTCTGTACTGGAAAAGGCCCAAAGTTGTACTGGAACATCCTGTAACAAACGTTCAGTCAGTCTCAAGACTAGCTTCTTCTCATGCAATTTCTTTTAAAATCATTATTTTCCCCAATCTGATTCATTTAGTTCAAACACATTTCACCCTTCTGGGAGAATAATATGTGGGCATCACTAGTTTTAAGAAAGTCTCACCCTACCGGGTGAGTTGGGGCAGATCTAACTAGTGAAAATACATGTTTCCCCATAATATCTCCTAGCTGGAGGGGAATACGTGTTGATGTGAACAAACATTGGTTGAGTAGATGTCCCCACCATTTGTACAGAAGCTTTACTCCAAGGGAGAGGGCAGCTTAGCCGGGTGGTGCTAAGAACAAAGTAGCCCCAGATCCACAAAGGCCTTGTAGTTTCCTCTTCTATGGTGATTTCAACTTCTCCTAAAGTCTTAGTAAGAAGGGGAGGTGCCCTCTCACAGTCCTTGGAGCAGCCCTATGCCTGCTTCTGTTTCCTACCTTTTTCTAAATCCATTTCAGTTTTCCACAATCCTTCTTAAAGTGACCTGACGTTTTACAATAAAAGAAGACTCCTGTGTAGGAGTTTCCCTAGCAAACCTCATTTAGTAATTCTGTTGCTTTGCTCTCAGAAACCAGTAGGTGCATTAATTGGAATAGATCAGGATGGCCAGGATCACATGCTCTAACAGTTAATTCAAATTCCTTTGTGAACTCATCAGGGTCCTGCAGAAGATTCAGGGAATCTTTAGTAGATTCCTCAATTCTGTTTGTGTACAATTGCTGTTCCCCTCTGCCTGAGACCAGCTTTTCTCTAAAGGGAGCTGCCAGAATTTCTGGGGTTTTGTTTCCTAGTCTATCCAGTTCTGGTTTTCTATTGAGTGTCCCCTAGGTCAGTGGGGAGCTGCAATAGAGGCGAAGAAGAGAGAGAGGAGGAAAGGCGAGTAAGTCCAGACAATGAAGTAAAGCGTACAGTGGGACAGTTGGATAAAGAGAAAGTGGGGTGTTAGCCTTGAGCAGCTTTGGAAAGCTTCTTTATTCAGAGACAGTCTCTAAAATATTCTTACTAACTTCCTGTGTATCTCTCTGTGTATCGTTTCAGAGGCTTTTATTTGCCAGTTGAGGTAAGCCTCCCATTTGTTCAGTTTGATTTTAAAACCAGCTTTGTCTAACTGTGCACACTAAAAAATTAATTTAGATGTCAAAAGAGCTCTGTTTTGGCCATCTTAAGTTGATATCACTTCTAGTTAAATCTTTCTATTTCTATAATGCAAGTAAAGGCTCCCTAGGAACTGTATATCTGCAGGAGAATAATGGTGCTGGAGTCTGGGAGCTTGTTGGCCTTTGAGGCACGATTTCCCATGTTCACTTTAGGGTTTTTTTGAGATCTGCAGAGTCTGAACAAATATATAGTGATAGTATGTAGTGGGTTGAAGTGTGCTGTTTATGGGTTGAGCTCTAAGAGGCTGTCACCTCCCGAGTCACTTCATCCCTCTTACATGCCTTGGTTTCTCTTCCTGGCTGTTTAGTATAACCATGAGTACTTGGAGAGCTAAGTAACCAGCCTTTATGTGCATGTCCCCAGACGAGTCCAATATTTAATTACAGTTGTGTTGGAATTCCCTATGGGGCCACTGCACGTTTTGATGAGTACCCTCAAACACTTCCACAGAGATTCTTAGTCACCTAAGAATACCCAAAATTCAAGCTGAAGGGAATAAATGCCCTTTATCTTTGGAGCTGAACAAGTTCAGACTCTCATTTATCCAGCAAAAGGTTTTGTGCAGACTCACAGTAAGCAATTCCAATTGAAAAGCTGAAGTTAAAAAACAGCCACCCATTTTTTTTCTCCATCCCTAAGATGTATGAACTCTTGCCTGGGTTATCTCAACCCTTAACTTTAATGCCACCTTGAAGATTTTTAAAAACAGCTCAAAGTCAGGACCTCCTACCTTTAAACAAGGAGGTTCGGAATTCCAAGAAAAACTCACCCAAGTCCACCTGATGCGAAGCGGGGAGCCAATGAGGCACAATGGGCCCCTGCTGGTACTTCTTTGGAATCCTGGGTGGACTTCTTTGGAATCCTACTGACAGTGTCAAATAAATGCCAATGTAAGAAATGTCCGAACCTGTAGAGAAGTTTGATGCGTTTATTTGAGCTAAACTGATGATAATTGCTGGGGAACAAAATCTCAACAGATTAAGAAAATGCTCCAGAGAACAGCAGTTTTACAGCTTATTTTATACATTAGAATCAAAGGAGGAGATGTGGAGGGTTACACAAAATCCACTGGTGGTAGTTTAAGGGGGTGGGAGAAAGCAGAGTGGGGAAATCTCTGGGATTGGATCAAAAGTAAAATGAAGAGACACATAACTTCTTTTATATGGTGGGTACAGGATAGTTAACAATTAACATTACAGCACCTAGAGGTGGTATCTGAGAACAACGTAACAATGAGGGGTTCTGTGGTCTCTGCTCTGGTGCAATGGGTTGTGCCCTGGGGGTTCCGGAAAAAGGGATGACTCTGATATTCCAAGGGCATGTTATCTTAGATGCAAAAAGATGATAGACAGGCTCACTTAAGATAAAGATTAACCGTTGTCAAGGAAGCTACAGGCTACCAGCCATGACCTGTTTTTAGTTATGAATTTTTATGTTCAGACCATCCTATGTGGTTAATCTCGGTCTCTGAGTTTGTAGGGCCTTGAACTTGCAAGCTTTCCTTGAACTTGTCAGGTTTAGTATGTGACCCTTTTTTCGTCCACATGCCTATATACAAGGTGTGATCAAATAATATGGTGAATGTTTAAATGGAAAAAAAAATTATTACAGTAAAAGACACATTGCTATTAATTCCCCTTAAAATACTCCCCCTTGTTTTGAACACCTTATCCCATCATTCTTGCCACTTTCTGAAGTAGTTCTGGAAGTCCTCTTTTATGAATGCTTTTAGTTGCGCTGTCGTGGCTGCCTTGATGTCCTGAATCGATTCAAAATGTTAACCTTTCATGGTCATTTTTACTTTAGGGAAGAGTCAGAAGTCACATGGTACCAGATCCAGCGAATAAGGTGGATGAGGACACACTAATGTTTTTATTTGACAGAAACTGTTGTACCAGAAGTGATGTATGACACGGAGCCTTTCTGTTGTGATAAAAAAAAAAATACAGTGAATGCTGCAGCCAAGTGCCATCCAATGGAAAGGCAGGGATCTTTAATACAGGAAGCAGCATGTCAAACCTTAGTAACAATGTGTGACAAGTTTCGACTTGTTCAGCCAGTTAGTCGAGTATGAGCTATGGTTGAGCAAAGGTGTAAATCATCCTCCATCATGACAATGCTCCGTGTCACACATCGCTTCTGGTACACAGCAATTTCTGTCAAATAGAAACATTACAGTGTGTCCTCGTCCACCTTATTCACCGGATATGGCACCATGCAACTTCTGGCTCTTCCCTAAAGTCAAAATGATTAAGGCTATCGAGGCAGCCAAGACAGCGCAACTAAAGACACTCACGAAAGAGGACTTCCAGAACTGCTTCAGAAAGGGGCAAGGATGATGGGATGTGTTCAAAGTGAGAGGGAGTATTTTGAGGGGGAGTAATGGCAATGTGTCTTTTACTGTAATAATTTTAAAAATTTAAACATTCACCGTATTGTTTGATCACACCTCATTTATATGTCAGATGTGTGAAAATTTTCTATTTCTGGATGGTATTGCCAAAATTAGTTTGTAAAAGAGTTCTATTCAATTGGGTTGAAGGTCCAAACTCTCAGAAGTATAGAGATTAGCCCAAATATTTTTTGAAGTTTATGAGATCTAAGATTATCTTCAGTACATAAAGTATAGATTAAGTTTAATTAAACTAAACATGCCTTTAGAGTTATTAACTTTGAATATAATGCAGATGAACAACTTAATTCTGCCTGGGTTTATTAGTCAAATAAGTTCATGTTATCTCT
>NW_017731681.1:1639875-1656687 GCF_001890085.2 Hipposideros armiger | reverse complement strand
CTTTGAAATGTCAGAAGCAATACTCTTTTCCAGACCCCTCTGAGGTATAACCACCCTCAAGGGAGCACATAATCTTGTTAACTATCCTGTACTCCAATCAGAAAGATCTCCCTGCCTTTCTCCCATCTTTTTGTAATCTTCCTTAAATTCCCTCCTTAATTCCAAATGTATAAAAAGAACTACAAAATTGTCATTCTCTGAAGAATTTGAGGTCTTGCTTCCCAGCATGTCTTCCATTTGGCTCGAATAAACACTTATAAAAATTCTCTATGGGTTTGGACATTTTTTTCATCAAGAAAAGCCACTACAAATAATAAGAAAAACAACTCTGTATGCAAGTAAAGTAGAACACATTTTTGGCTGAGAAAAGGTAAGAGGTATGAAGATGCATTTCTGTTAAGGGTGGTGAATAATTTTATCTAAACTAGAACTTCTGGTTATGAAGGACAAATTAAATGTACTTAAAAAGTTGGAGAAAGAGAGAATTTTACCTTGTATAGTCAAGTTGTCTAAAACTTAAATTATTATAAAGGCTTTAGAATAAGCTTTGATATTAATAATGTATTTACACTTTAAGTAAAACTAAAACTTGATTTTCTTCCATCTGCTAAAAGGACAAAGTTTCCTTGGACTATTGGTGTTCTCCTGATAAGATATTGTAGAAAGTTTTCTGCCTGAAAAGCAGATTGTTCTGTCTTACCAGTTGTGCTTTACACTGTCTTCATCAGGTCTTTGCTTAATACTGAGTGTCCTTAATAAGGTGCTAAGTTTTGCTCAGAGCTGTGTAACTTCCACATTTGTCTTTGATGTAGGAGGTATGACAATTAAGTGAACTCATCCTAGAAAAAGTGCTACATACCTTATTGCTGAATATCACTACGGTCACCTTCAAAGTACTCCCCTAGGGAAGCTATGCACTGACACAGTGCCTCATCCACCCTTCAAAGCAGTTTTGGAACTCTTTTCTAGAATGGCCATCAGAGCTGTCATCGTATTACCCTTGATATTCTGAATGTCATCAAGATGTCTTCCTTTCAATATTTTCTTGACCTTCAGGTGAAGAAAGAAGTCATCGGGGGCCAGATCAGGTGAGTAGGAAGGTGTTCTAATACAGTTATTTGTTTACTGGCTAAAAACTCACTCACAGACAGTGCCATGTGAGCTGCTGCATTGTGGTGATGCAAAAGCCATGAATTATTGGTGAAAAGTTCAGGTCGTCTAACTTTTTCAAGCAACCTTTTCAGCACTTCCCAATAGTAAACTTGTGTAAGTGTTTGTTCATTTGGTACAAATTCATAATAAGTAATCCCTCTGATATCAGAAAAGATTAGCAGCATCATTTTGACTCTTGATTTGGACTGACGGAACTTTTTTGGTCATGGAGAATTGGCTGACTTCCATTGTGCACTTTGACGCTTTGTTTCAGGTTCATATTGATACATCCATGTTTTATCACGAGTGATAGCATGGTCCAAAACATCGTCTTGCCTCTCCAAAAGGTTTTGGCAAACTTCGACTCTCCTTTGCTTTTGTTAATTGATGAGTTCCTTTGAGGCCATTTTTGCACACACATTTCTCATGCCAAGGTTTTCAGTTAAGATTTTCCTAGCTATTTCTCTATTGATGTTTACTTGGTCTGATATGCTTCTCACTGTCAGCCAACAATTTTGATGCACAATTTGACAAATTTTTACAATGTTTTCATTAGTTCAGCTCGCTAATGACCATCCTGACCTCTCTTCATCAATGACACGCTCTCTCCCCTCAGAAAAACGTTTAATCCATTTGTATATTGCCGCTTTCTTCGTGGCTTTATCCTCATAAATTTGGACTAACATGTCGCTGATTTCGCTTCCACTTCTGCCAAGTTTAACAAGAAATTGAATGTTTGTTCTTTGCTCTAATTCAAGCTCAGACATTCTTGCAACAGCAAACAAAAATACGCAACAATAAGGAACGCCACTCAGCAAGACACTGTCAAACATCAACATGAACACAGCTGTGAGACATTGATCTACCAAAGTTATGAAACTTTATTGAACTGTTTGTACAGTGCTGCCAATGTAAGTGCACGGTGGCAAGTTTGCAAACTTAATTGTCAGGCCTGGTATTATTTCATAATGATCTGTGATCTTATTTAGTCAAGTGTCCAAACTTTTGATATTTTTCACCAACTTCCCAGAATCAAATTCTACAAAAAAAAGTCTTTATGACCCCAAACCAAATCTGATATTTCCTAGAGGGTCCCTAGAAAGTCTCAAAGGATTTGTTTCTCTCCTTATAAAAGAGAGATGTTGAATTAATTAGGCTTATTTGATATGCTAAACTAAGGCATACTTCATTTTATTGCATTCCACTTTATTGCACTTCACAGATATTGCATTTTTCACAAATTGAAGGTTTGTGGCAACCCTGTGTCACGCAATTCTATCAACATCATTTTTCCAACAGCGTTTGCTCATTTTGTGTCTGTGTGTCCCATTTTGGAAATTTTTGCAAAATTTCAAACTTTCTCATTATTTTATTTGTTATGGTGATCTGTGATCAGTGATCTTTGGTGTTACTATTGTAATTGTTTTGGGGCATCACAAACTGTGTCCCAAATAAGATGGCAAACTTAGTGGATAAATATTGTGTGCATTCTGACTCCACTGACCAGCTGTTTCCCCATGTCTTTCCCTCTCTTCAGGCCTTCCTATTCCCTGAGACACAACAATATTGAAATTAGGCTGATTAATAACCCTACAATGGTCTCTAACTGGTCAAGTGAAAGGAAGAGTCAATCACATGTCTCTCACTTTAAATCAAAAGCTAGAAATAATTAAGCTTAGTGAGGAAGGTATGTTGAAAGCTGATATAGGCTGAAAAGCAGGCTTCTTCTGCCAACAGTTAGCCAAGTTATGAAGGCACAGAAAAAGTTATTGAAGGAAACTAAAAGTGCTACTCCAGTGAACACAGGAATGATAAGAAAGTAAAAAAGCCTTGTTGCTGACATGGAGAAAATTTTAGTGATCTGGATAGAAGATCAGACCAGCTACAACATTCCCTAAGCCAAAGCCTACTCCAGAGCAAGGCCCTAACCTCTTCAATTTTATGAAGGTTGACAAAGGTGAGGAAGCTGCAGAAAAAGTTTGAATTTAGCAGAGGTTGGTTCATAAAGTTTAAGGAAGGAAGCTGTCTTCATAACAAAGAAGTGCAATGTGGTGATGGAGAAGATACTGCAAGTTATCCAGAAGTTCTAGCTAAGATACTTAATGAATTTTGCTACACTAAACAGATTTTCAGTGAAGACAAAACAGCCTTATACTAGAAGAAGATGCCATCTAGGACTTTCACAGCTAGCAAGGTAACATCAATGCCTGGCTTCAAAGCTTCAAAGGGACAGGCTGACTCTCTTCTCAGGGGCTAATGCAGTTGGTGACTTTAAGTTGAAGCCAATGCTCTCCTACCATACAGAAAATCCAAGGGCACTTAAGAATCTCCTCTGCCTGTGCTCTATAAATGGAACAAGAAAGCCTGGATGACAGCACATCTGTTTACGACATGGTTTACTGACTATTTTTAAGCCTGTTGTTGAGATATATTGCTCAGAAAAAAGGTTCCTTTCAAAATATTACTTCTCATTGACATTGCACCTGGTCACCCAAAAGCTCTGATGGAGATGTATGAGGTTAATGTTGTTTTCATGCCTGTTAACACAACATCCTTTATGCAGCCCATGGATCAAGGAGTAATTTCAACTTTCAAGTCTTATTTAAGAAGTACATTTCATAAGGCAATGGCTGCCATAAACAGTGATTTCTCTGATGGATCTGGACAAAGTAAATTGAAAACCTCCTGGAAAGGATTCACCATTGTTGATGCCATTAAGATTATTGTGATTCATTGGAAGAGGTGAAATATCAATATTAATAGTTTACAAGAAGTTGATTGCAAACCTCATAGATGACTTTGAAGATGAGGTTCAAGACTTCAGTGAAAGTAACTGCAAATGTGGTGAAAAGAGCAAGAGAACTAGAATTAGAAGTGCATCCTGAAGATGTGACTGAATTGCTGTGCTCTCATGATAAAATTTTAATGGATGAGGAGTTGCTTTCTTACAGATGAGTAAACAAAGTTTCTTGAGATGGAAACTGATGAAGATTGTTGAAATGACAACAAAGGCTTTAGGATATTACATAAACTTAGTTGATAAAGAAGCAGCAGGGTTTGAGAGGATTGACTGCAATTCTGAAAGTTCTCCTGTGGGTAAAATGCTATCAAACAACATTGCATGCTATTGAGAAAGTATTCATGAAAAGAAGAGTCAATCAATGCGGCAAACTTAATTGTCTTATTTTAAGAAATTGCCACAGCCACCCCAGCCTTCAGCAACCACCATCCTAATCAGTCAGCAGCAGCAGCATTGAGACAAGAACTTCCAGCAGCAATAAGATCATGACTAACTGAAGGCTCAGATCATGGTTAGCATTTTTTGGAATTAAGGTTAATTAAAATTACGTACGTACATTGATTTCTTTTTAGATATAATGCCATTACACATTTAATAGACTACAGTACAGTTAGTGTGTACATAACTTTTATATGCACTGGGAAACCAAACAATTCATGTGACTTGCTTTGTTGCAATATTCGCTTTATTGCGGTGGTCTGGAACTGAACCCACAATATCTTCAAGGAGTGCCTGTACATGAAAAGCATTGTCACTAAGAAGTAACATTAAGCCTTCTTTATGTTATATCTATATAGGTATATGTTATACATGTTCCAGAAATTGTGTGAAATTCCTGCAAGTCTGATATATCCTGGCATAAGATGTTGTCTGTCATTAAGTTGAAGCTCACACTAGAAGGACTAAACCTGAGAATCAGGGAAGTGCCCTAGTGAACTTTCATGCAAGGCAGCAACAACACATCTATAACAATTGTGGCACATGTGGATGAAGTCCACTCTGCCTCTGCAAAGAATAACTCCTCATTGTCAGACTTTGCCATCCTGATGTCCTTGTTACATGGCAACAGTGTGCCCCAGGGTCAGAGAAATTAAGATGGGTAAAAAGTGGCTGTATATTAAACTAACAGCCAGGGCTATGGGACAGCTGCTTGGTTCTTACAGGCACCCTGGCAAACCCCATGTTTTAGTTTTTGCATTTCTTCATTAACCATTGCATTTAAGATGACTCAAATTATGAATAGATATTGGTGAGAAAACTTCTACAAAACTGTAAAAGCAATCTACCAACAATGCTGACCTGCCAGGTCCATAATCCTAGAAAAACTATTTTTGCTTTCAAGGGCCTCAGACCTCCTTCCTCTGAACCTTTTGAATACCTGCAGCTTGATTTCATTCAACTGCCACTTAGCATAGGTTATCAATATGTTCTTGTTATTGTATATATGTTTTACAGATTGATTGAAGCCTTCCTCTGTCACAAGGCTGATGCCCTCACGGTGACAAAAAAAACCGTTAGAGAATGTGTATCCCACTTGGGGTATACCTTTCACGATCTCCAGTGATCGAGACACTCACTTCACTGAGCAAACTATATAAACCTCAATGGAAGCCTTGAAAACTGCTTGGAATTATCACTGTCCCTATCACCCTCAGTCATGAGGCAAGGTCAAGAAAACAAACGGCATCCTCAAACTTAAAATTTTTAAACTTGACCAAACTACTGGACTCCCCTAGTCTAATGTATTGCCTTTGGTCTTGCTGACTGTTGACTGATAAAGCAGAAAAAGAATTAACAAAAAGTGAGCCCAAAGGGGGTTAGCAGAAGGTGATTTGATCAGTACTTTGTACCACCCCATCAGTTCCTGGGACTGCCCAGGCCTGCATCCACTCCCCAGGGACCGCCCAGGCTCACCCGCTAGAGATACATTTTTCTGTCAAGCAGCCCTAGACAAAGAAGATAAGACCCCCGACCAGAATTATCTGGTTCATGGTGCCTGCGCAGACTGCTGGAGCCTGCCTTTAGCTTGAACTCTGGCCTCATCATCATTCAATTAGAATAAAGTGAACATTATGGCTTGCCCCCAACCCCCTGGATTTATCTGTATGCATTCAGGGTAAGAGCATGCACAAAAAGAAACCAGTTATATAACCTGCACATGTCAATCAAATGACCTCAGTCTATATGTCAAATGTCCTAGGTTTGTAAGTCACATGCCCTGCCGTAAGAAAATTACCTACAATTTCCTAAATAAGACAAGCTAACCTCAAGTGCAAGATAACCGTCTTCTATAGACACTGTTGTGGACATCCCCATTGCCTAGCTTTCAATAAACCTTTTCTTACTTTCTTATATTTCTGAGTTTCATGAATTCTTTCACTTTCTGCGAACAACCAGAGGTATCCAAAAATAATACATTCACAGTACCTCCTTTGGAAAACATAAACTCACTCCACGTGAAACAGTCACCAGCAGGCCAGTATCTATTGGTATACAACCTTCTGCTGATCCCCAGTCTCATGCTAGTATGACCAGCTACTGTAGGTCTTTAATGTCTTATGCTCAAGCCGATCATCAACAGGTCAAAGAAGCTTTCCTGGATCCCAATTCAAAGATCCTGTTGGTCTTAGACTAGAGCCTGGTGACTGGGTATTCTGGACACATCATCAGAGGAAGACAGCCCTTGGGCCCCATTGAAAGGGACATTACCAAGTACTCCTGACTACTGACAGTGCTGCACAACTATTGAGCCTTGGACACACATTTCACAGCTAAAAAAGGCTCCACCTGACATCTGATCCTGTGCAGATGCTAGAGAACTTGGAATCAAATTGACGAGGAAGAGAAGCAGCAGACACCGAAGTAGAATGCCTCTGCCCAAGATGACAGATCAAGCTACCCTTTTTCTTTCCTTTACTCTGACATTGACCTGGTAAGATACCTCCATCTCTTCACTCCCACATTCCCATGGTTATCTAGATCAGATTTTTCCTCACTCCCTAAGAAATCTATCAGCAGCACTCATCTTTGCATGGCATTTAGGATCATGTGCCAAAAGCCTGACTAACCTCTTGCTTAAATGAGTAAATGCAGCAATGCCTAAAATGATGTGCCTAATTTGGTGATGCCAGCTCAACACTTTAAGATGATCTCCAATGCTTACAACTTTGACAAAATATAGACTTTGGATAAGAAATTCCTGAGAGTTCTCCCTACTGCCCTTCCTTGTTACTCAAATGTGGCCTCAAAATGTTTCTGGTCTGTGTACTTTTCCTCTGGCATGGGACATGACACTCAGGAAAGGCCCTTCCTGGCACCGAGGGACATGGCTACTGAATTTGGAAAACCTGACTCTTGGTCAGTGATCCTTTCAGAGAAAGATCTTGATCAAAGTGGGGAGAAGTTGTGAAAATCAATAAAGAAAATCTCAACTAAAATTGGAGTCAGGAAGTCCTGTAGAGGGAGCTCACACCCTACCACGCATCATCAATTACCCCAGATAGGAAGACATGTACCTAGCATCTCCAACAGGAAGGTGGTCCTAGTCTTGAGAACTCCAGCACAAAGAAGGAAGATTTTTCTCCTAGTCCAGCAACAAGCCCAGCCAATGGAAATACTGCAGCTCAGCCAATGAGAAGCCATTATCACCCTGAACTCATACTTTCTTCCAATGAACTTTCATTTTTCTTTTGCTAATAACTTCCTTGCCCCACCCTTCTTCCTATAAAAAAACTTTCATTTTGTATAACTCCTTGGAGTATCTATCTCTCTGCTGGGTGAGATGCTGCCTGATTCATGAATCATTTAATAAAGCCAATTAGTTCTTTACATTTACTCAAATTGAATTTTGTTATTTAACACAGGCAATATGTTTAAGGAAGTCTGTTGACATCAAGGTTGTAAAGGTGCTGATGAAGGGCTTTTAGAAGCCTCATGGAAGCACAGCCAGGATGTAAGAGAAAACTTGGTCAAAGCAGGACACAAAGGCTGTGCCCAGTCCCAGGCTCCTGCCTCCTGAGGGTAAATAAAGCCTGGCCACAACTAGGGTAGGCTGAGTGACCTTGAGCCATGACCTCTCTGCTTTGTGCCTCAGTGTTCTCATATATAAAAAAACAGATTGTAATCATGATTCCCATGGGGTTGGTGATGAAGTTGGTGATAAGAGTTAATACATGTATTGTGCTTAGCACAAGTCTTAGCACAGACTAGGTGCTCAGAAAATGTTACTTATCATCATCATCATCATCAAACACTAGCTAGGAGATAGACCAAGTCAGAGGAGGAGGGATGCTTTTTTCATTATCTACACATTCCTCTCATGTTTAGTATTCTAAAATTCTTGATACATTTTTAATGATAATTCTTCCCACAAACTCACCACAAAGGCTGTGAGATCCCTGGTGGGCCAGGACCATGTCTCCATCCTTTGGCTTTGACTCTACTCTACCCAGGTGACCTATTACAGGTTCTCCACATAAAGGACCTTTAGCCCTGGGTACAGAATGGGTGAGGTCACATGCTGTCTACTTCCCAGTGCAAATGACAAAACCCACCACACACTGGCTTACTGGACCACATACTGGATAAGCTCAGAGGGTGAGTGACCTTCAGGCCCGGCTTGATGCAGGAGCTCACCAATGTCCTCAAGGCCCTAGTTTCTTTCATGTCTCTGCTCTTCCTTCCTTTAGTGGTCCTACAATGGCTGTTGGTGCTATGTGTTTCTTTTTCTCAGCCAGTCAAGTCTGGCCTTCACTCTCCTTATACATACAGAGGTCACATGCCCACTTCTAAACCAGGTGCTGGGGGCAGAAGTGTTGACTAGATGAACATGGGCCTTCAGGGTTGACCCTGGGGCTTGATCGGTCAATCCCACCTCCACCTCATGGCTACCGGGTGGGAGAGCGGAGAAGTGGATGGTGGGAAATGACCCTCACTGTCAGCCATGACTACTTCCTCTGCTTTGTGGTGATAGAACAGGCAGAATGGCTGTTAGAACATTGGAATGCGTGTCTGGTGCTTTCCAAAATGTATTCCAAGGAACACTACATCCTAAGAGCTGTACCTTGAAAAAAGTGTCCCATGACCAAAAGAAAAACATTTTTTTGAGAAAATGCTGTGAATTCTATTTTCCACTTTGAAATTCGCCTGCACATTACCATATTAAAGGCACTAACAAGTCCAGTAGAAAACTTATTATATTTAAAAAACCCACTGTTTCCCAAACTAATCTGAATTTAGAACCCTTTTCCACATAACTCGTTTTAACATCACCCAGCATATCTACTTGCAAAGATGCCTATGATCTAGCCCTGAAGTCCATTCCTGACTAGTATAGGGGAAAGAACTTGCTCAAGGCCATGGTGAGTTAATGACAGAGCCATGACTAGAACCCAGGTCTCCTGGCCTGTGCAAGGCTCTCCCACACCTTTTATGTGGGATTTCCTCAGAGTGGTTGGGGCACCACTGGTCGTTCCCCCTTGTGGTCCAGCACACCATCCCTCTCACCACCAGGTGAGCCCCAGACCAGAGATCTTGTGGTCCAGCTCCCAGGACTTGCTTCCCAAGGTAGAGCTGCCTGTGTGGTGATTACACTTAGACTAGCAAACACTTGTTTGGGCCACTTTCTCCATACCCCATCTTTAGAGCAGGTGGGCAGGTGTGCTGTGATTGGCTTCCATGGTCTCAAAATGGGGCAAGCCCCACAGCCTGGGCCGGGAGCAGTAGAAATAAGGCTTCAGAGCCACGGCAGACTGGCAAGCCTCACCTGGATTGTAGAGGAGCCAGCAGACAGGTTTCTTTCCACGGCCCCCTCTGTTTCGTTTCCAAGGCTGATACCATTCAGAGCACTCAGTAGCTGCAGTAGGTGGCTTCCAGAAGCTTTAGGGACTGTGTGCCCCAAGTTCATGTATGCAGGAAAGGTAAGACATGTTCTAATTGGACTGTATTGGAACAGGTCACATGACTAGCCCTGACCCAATCACCATATCAGGCATTCAGTTGGCTTAGCCCAGGTCATGTGGTCCACCCCAGGGGTAGCATGTTTCTCCCTAGGTTCCCAGGATCGGGGCTCTTGGGAAGAGAGAAAGGGGGAGGGGACAAGTTGGGGGGAAGAACCGGTGTTCACCATGGATGCCCAGAGGCCACTCACTAGGGTCCCCCCTCTCTGGGCCTTCTTTCTGGCTGGGCGTAGAGGATGATGAAGGGGGAATCTCAGAATCTGAAGGAAAAGGCCCTTCAGGCAACCTGTGTTGCCTCCATATTCGTGTGACGCACACCTGCCAGAGCACCTACCTCTGATAGAGCACCTTCTCTATCAGCTTGCCGCCCACCTGCTCAACCTAGAGGCTGGGCAGGAGGGGGCATGTGGTCCCACCTTTGTGGCTGTAACTAGGATTCCTGGGCCTGAGGCGGGGGAGGAAGGGCAGCTCTGGAATGCTGGGAGATAAAGAAGCTTGAGGGAGACACACAGGCATCAAGGAGGCATGCATCTCCCCGGGTGGACTCCTTTAAGCCTTCTTGGAGCCTCGTCCTCCTGGGGGAGGGGCGCCTTGGTTCATGCACATTCCCTTCTTAAAACATCCAGTGCAGTGATTTGACCCACCGTCTCAGCATGTCACAGATCCCTGTTCTCATCAGAATAGAACCGAGCCTCTCCTCCCACGCCCTCAGCCCCCCAGAGACACCTAGCCCTTTCAAAAGCTCCACTCCTACCTGGGTTCCTGAGCCTCTGTCAGCCAGGCACCCTCATATTCCACTCTTGGCCAGGCTCTCTGAGGCTTCTACGCCTTTGTGTCAGGTGCTGTCCTTGGCCACGAATGTCCTGGCACCCACCCTTCCCTCCTTGGTGCCCACCCCTGCCAGAGCCCGCTTCCCGGACCCTGTGTTGTCGCCACTGTTGGGCCTCTCTCTCTCACCAGAGGAGGCAACTTGGCTCTTATGTCTTAAATCCCCAACCCTTAACACAGAGCATGGGACACGCTAGATGCTTCAAGGTTTGCTTTAAAAAGTGACCAAAGGCATGCAG
Organism: Hipposideros armiger; assembly: GCF_001890085.2. Classification (NCBI taxonomy): domain Eukaryota; kingdom Metazoa; phylum Chordata; class Mammalia; order Chiroptera; family Hipposideridae; genus Hipposideros; species Hipposideros armiger. The sequence goes on along the minus strand of NW_017731681.1, from coordinate 1,645,711 downwards.
TATTGCACAGTGATGGTCACTCTACTCTCCAGGTGACCCTCGAGAGCCTGGGCTGCACTGACCGTGGCAGCGACATGGAGCTCCTGCTTCAGCACTTGCTGCCTGTGGGTTTCCAGTGAGAGAAAACCTGCTGTGGGTGATTTACATGTTTGTGGGCTTGGTGAGCATAAGACCGGGTGCCCACCTGTCGCTTTGGCTGACTTTTCCTGCAGAGGTTGTGCAGGGCCAGTAAATGCACACAGAGAACATGTAGGCAAAACACAAATTCTGAGTCTCTGTTGGTGTGTGTGTATTTGTGTGTGTACGTGTGATCGTGTTTATATGTGTGTGTGTGCATCTGAGTGTGTACACGTGTGTGTGTGCATGTGTGTGTCTGTGCATGTGTGTGTCTGTGAATGTGTCTGTGAATGTGTGTAGTTTAACCTGGTTCTGCCGCCTCCCTTGCCCCAGCCCAGCCCTCAGGAACACATCCTGGAATCAAAATAGAAATTAACAGGGATAATAGGGTTGGTTAACATACCCATTTTCACCCATACTTCAGAAACTAATATGGAAATATTAACATTTGGACAAAGTCCTGCAACAAGCAGGCTTCAAATTGTTTTGAAAAATAAATATTACACAGGACCCACACATCCATACACATAACTTAAACAAGGTTTCCTAGAACCTTACCCTTCACTGCTTCCCATACACTGATATATATATTCAACTTGATTTTTGTTGTTGTTGGTAATGCTGGTTGCAGCCGATGAAATTAATTTCACAACTCACCAACGGGTCCCCATCTTGCTGTTTTAAAATAATCTTAGAGCATCTCCCCCATTCTAAGGTTTTGTAAAAGTGAACACCGGAGGCTAACTGTCCTGTGTGCTTGGTGGAGACATGAGGGCAGAGACAACAGAACACTGCGTTTGAAGGAGGAGATGACGATGGGGGGCATGGGCCCTGGAAAGGAGACAACTGGCTCATATAAAGTCATCAACAAATGAAGACCCTATTGGCCATGGGCCTCCTCCAGAAAAGTAGAGACTGGCCTTCAGCTGCCAGCCTGGAGGCTGCAGCTCTGTGGTCACAGAAGTGTAGGGAAGACCTTCCCCTCCCCCCCACCACCTCTTTCTTCATCCTCACTTCCATTTCCCCCCTTCTCTCCCTCTCTTCCCTAACTTCCTTTACTCCTCCAAGGCTAGCAGGGAGTCAGAGGCTCAGGGACTACCAGGACCTGGCTGAGCTGGCTTCTTGTCTGTGTCCTACCACTCCCTGGCTCACAGCCCTGGCTGAGCCCGCATCCTTGCTTGAGACCCTGGGGTGCTGGTCCTCGCAGTCACTGTCAGCGCTGAGTCCCTGAGGTGGCTGATGAGTGGGGGTGGGGGGGGGTTGGCCAGGGGCCAGTGGGCGAAAAGCCTCCGAGGCCTGTCTGTTGGCAGCTGGGTAATTAATAATGGGGGTGGGCAGAGGGAGATCTGTAGATGTTCATGTTTATTTTAATGCCTTCTAGAGCAGAGCCCATTCAAAGCATGTAATTTTCATTATATGATATCAACATTTAGCTTCAGCAATGGAAATGTCAACTTTAATTATTTTCAAGGAGTCTTGATGGCTATGGGAATAAATCAATATAAATAATATTTTCATGAACTCTGAATCATGCTCCTAATAGTGTTGTATCTATAATTTTAATATTCACAACAATTTTTCTTTCCCTCTTAGCAATTAATTGTTGCCAAGAGCTCACTTTTCTGTTCCCTGTTGCTATCAGCTCAGGGGCCAGGGCCCGGTGGGTGAGACATTGACACAGGGGCCATGTCCTTGATCCTGAGACCATTCCTAATTCTATTGCCCAAAGGGTCAGGGCCAGTATAATGTATCTTCCCCCAGAAAACCGTCCCTTTTCTTCTCAGCCCATTTAGTTGGCTTACCTTTCCGGCTCATCGTGTCCAAGAAGCCTGTTCTGGCACCATGCCTGGCAGGGATGGGTCCCTTCTCTATACTCACGTGACACTCACCAGCTCCCATCTATGGCTCCCTGGGCAGATGGGCAGACAGTGGGGCAGGTGGGGGTGGCATTGCCAGCTGGGGACTGGTCCAAGGTCTGCCACCCACCGGCTGTGTGACTCTGGACAGCTGACAGGTGGCAATGCCAAAGGGACCTCTATCAGCAGTGTTCTTGTTTGCAGGTCACAGAGAATGACACCAGTGGATTTGAGCAGAAATGAAATTTATTAAAGGACAACAGGAAGCTCACACTCTGCAAGGGCCAGGGATTGTGGCCTGGATACAATCGACCAGGAACAGGTTCTGAGATTCCAAGGCAGAGCTGATCTAGAGGACATTGTTGGCGCCTCTAAGATCCCAGCCCCTAAGGTTTGCACAGCAGACCAAAAGGCCCGGATGTTGGGGAGCTGCTGGATGCTTTTGGAAGATCAGCTGGCTTTGGAAACTGGCCATAGCCAGGCCACCACTGTTGCCAGAATGGAGGCTTCTCCCATCCCCAGCTACTCCCTTGAGGCTTGGGGTGCTGTGCACTCTTAATGCAGCCTGGGATTGGACCACAGCCAAGCTGCAAAGGAGCATGGGAAAACAAGTATCTGATATTTTGCATTTCTGTAAAAGGAAGTAAGGCAGGTTAGTTAGTGTAACAATTAGGCAGTAAGGAATTCCCTGGTAGGATGAACAAAAGATAAACATATCTCCAAGGCCTCTGCCCTCAACCCTGGCCCCAAAAGCCACAGCCTTGAGACAATTTACTCCTGCCAGACTAGGGACATCAATTACAACCCAAGGCAACTAAAACTATCCTAAAAAGCCTCCTTCAGGCTGAAATGGCCAACGAAATAAATCTAACCTGTTCAAGCAGGCACCAGTTTTCTCCCCAGATAGGCTAGGAAAAGCGTAGAACCAGAAGCCTCCCGGCTAGTCAGTGGGCACTCCAGCTTCGGATGCTCCCTCTCTTCTTGAGAGCTGTATCTTTTTACTCTAATAAACTGTCCTTTACTGAAAACTTTGCTTCTCTGGTCCGTCTCTCCATTCTTCGGTGCTACGAGACCATGAATCCCGGGCACTCACAAATCATCCTGCATCAGAAGTAGACTCTCTGCTTAATATTGGGGGGAAGGATCCCCTGGCAGAAGATGCTGGGCAGATGCTGGGCAACTAAGAAGAAAGGCAAACAATCCCACTATGGCCACAGGCCTCCCTCTGCCTGATCCCCAAAGCCCCTCCACAGCTATTTTGATGTCAACATTTTCTCAGTAAAGAAAGAACTACACAAATACAGCTCCAAGAGCCCCTGCTTCAATCTGATTTCTGACCCAAGCTTCCAGTTACTTTTCACTTTCCCACGTGGACTGACCTGCAGGGAGAAAGTGCTGAAGGCTCCAACATGAGGCTCTGGTCCCCATGACAGTTGTATTTCTCAGTGGAAGTGGATACCTGGCATTTTAGAAACTGCTCCCTTGTGAGATTACAGCCTATGAACCAATGCCCCAGGCCCAGTCCTTTCTGAGACACCAGCCATTTAGTTTCCCTTTCTCTAAGTCTGGTGACCTAGCCCCGCCCCTGGTGATGGGACGGGAGCCATCTCTGTAGCTGCTGGCCCTGCCCATGACCCTGGACCCAGCAGTGCTTTTTCCTTCTCATGAGCACAGTTGGGGTGACCTCCTTTAGTCACTGTGCATTTGGAGGCAGAAATCAAACTTGTAGCCTTTGTGAAGTAACTCATGCGAAGGTTTCAAAAAATAAGCCCATTAAGGGGTTTATTGAAACATCACTTTCACTTAAAAAATGAAACTGTATTCACTTGGGACTCTCTGGGAAGTTCCAGACCCACCCTTCCTCAGTGCTAATGCGTTGCTGACCACTGGGCACCTAGCAGTTCTGCACTGTGGGATGGATGCATGAATGGATAGATGAATGGAGAGCCTGCCCTGCTAGCCCAGGACAGTGAGGGAGGGGGCCAGAAAGAGGCCAACAGTCTGGGGGAGGGCCGAGTAGGGATAAATGAGCCTTGGCTGTGGAGAATCTTTGAGCAGAAGATTACTCCTCCTTTGTCTAAGATGGTTGGGGGTGAGTAGGGGTTTGACCCCAGGTAGAGGGATGGGTGGAATGATTTCCTGGGTCCCTTTCTGGGAATTTTCTCTGAAGATGCCCAAAGAGTCCAGATCAGAAGTGAAAAGCAACGGGAGGGCAGAAAGTGACAGGACTCTTATCCTGTGCACATCACTCTAAGGCAGTGGTTCTCAACCTGTGGGTCGCAACCCCTTTGGGGATCAAATGACCCTTTCACAGGGGTCACCTAAGACCATCGGAAAACAAAAAGATATTTACATTACGATTCATAACAGTAGCAAAATTACAGTTGTAGCAACGAAAATAATTTTATGGTTGGGGGTCACCACAACATGAGGAACTGGATTAAGGGGTCGCGGCATTAGGAAGGTTGAGAACCGCTACTCTAGGGGATCCACCCAAGGCACAAAATTGCTTTCTCTTCATGCATGAATGTTGCCACACAGCTGTGCAGCCATCTGTCCCCCCGCGCTTACCCCTAAACTGACCCTTTTGAGGACACTGTTCATACACCTTGCGTCTCCCTGTTTGGCTCCAAAGGATGGCCGGTTAGTCAATGACGGGTAAGATTCCTCATGGGAGGAACAACCTAAGACAGGCACGGTCGGGTGGAGGCCATTAGGAGAAATCTTGGGGCTCACAGAGGTGGGCATGAGCCCTCACTTGCCCCCCAAAAAGACTGCAGGTTTTCTACCTCTGTAGCTACATTCCTTCCCTCAACCTGCTTGGGAAGTGACCTGATGGTGTGACAGTATTTGTCTTCAGCACAAAAATCTTATCTTCCTGGGGTCGTTTGCATATAGGGTGTGTGAAGGCAAAACATCTGTCTTATTGCTGCGGGTGGACTCTCTGTAATAGCAGCTTGCAGGCATGGGTAATCTGGCTTGAGCAAGTTCTCAGGAAAGAGACTCACAGACTGTGGAGAGAACAATGCTACTTCCGGGTAGGTGGAGAAATAAAAGCGGTGTGTCGGCCCGATTGGGGGCTTAGTCCACGAGTGTGGAAACCCTTGGCCCCACACTCATTTAACTCTTGACTGCTGTTTCTTTTATTTCTTAACCCTTTGCCGCCCCCCTCGCTCTCCCACTGCTCATGTCGTGTGGGACGCGACACATGAAGGCAAAGGAGGAAAATGTGAAAGCTCTTCTTTCACACTGTGTTCCTTCTAACAAGGAAAGAATACAAGTATTTATACTGTAGAGCTGTCTGCTTGATTACTACACCAGGGCAACCAATTCATATTACTCCTGAGCAAGATCTTCGGAGATGAACTCTATATCCTGTAGGCAATTAATCTCTGATATCCTGGGGTTGGGAGAATATATTTTTACTAGAGAAATGTTATCTCCAACTTTACCTGAGACGTTGAATCTCGATGGCTGCATTGTTTTAACTTCCCCTCGTCTGTCCCTGCCCAGTCCTTCTCCCTGCCCTCCTCCTCCCCAGCTTTTCTATTACAAGCCACTGCAAATGAGGAGGGTCTGCAGGAGGGAGGCCTGAAACAGGAGTTCCTCACCCATGAATAGGGTCGGTGGGATGGCACTGCAGCCTGGAATGCCTGCCTGCTTGTACCATGCAGCTTCCAGAGGGAAAGAGCGGGGTGAAGAAACGAGGTGGGGAGGAGAAGGGACCCAGACTGATGCAGGGCCGATCAGCAGGCTTTGGGAGTCTGGGGGAGGGGGGGAGCAGTAAGGCTGCAAATGTGTTACTTTTGGGGGGAGCTGGCCTGAGTAGCCACAGTGGGGGTGGGGATGGTGGAGGCAGTGGG
>NW_017731681.1:1634060-1636360 GCF_001890085.2 Hipposideros armiger | reverse complement strand
GGGGGCTTCCACACACCAGGTCACCATGCTTTGTACTATGTGACCCCACTGACAGGACCAAGAGTGAGCATGAGACCAAGGCAGCTCCTTCTCTCATGGGTGGTGACATATTTTGAGGAGGAAGCAGGTGGAGAGGAGCCAAGTCAGAGGTGGAGGCAAGGGCTGGGAGCCTGATAGTGCTGTGTCTTGGTGCACACCCCCCACCCCAGCCCTGCTGTGACCCCAATAAGCCTGTCTCCAGGAGATCAGCCACCATTGATCCCCAGAGCCCCATCTTCCAGGTGGTCCCCCTCTTCCAGTTGCCAGTTTCTGCAGGGTCACTTGTGTCAGACTCTTAGAACATGAACAACAGAGCTGGGAAGGCCCTTAGAATGGAAGGAGGGTAGGCACTGCCTGGAGGACCGAGGATGGAGTCCATCCGTGGCTCTGGGCTTGCCATGCTGTGCAGCTCGGAGGCAGGGCGGGGTTAGCTGAAAGTGGAGGTGTGAGATCATGGGACTCAAGGCTTATCATTAGTAACAATTCCATCCATATGTAAACCTCACACTGTTTAATATACTTTTTGTGTAAGGGTGAAATTCGGGAACCATTAACACAGTTAGACTTAGCTAGTTTGCAGTTTGACTCACCACATAGCTTGCTATCTGGCCACCTGTAATTAGACTGAGTTTGCAATTAGATCCATCCTGATATTCAGCTGTTTCTTCTGTTTCTCCCCTCACTTAAGCACTCTGTTTTGTTCTCTTTCTCAAGGCTGCCCATACCTCATTAATCCATTTAATTAGCAGATCCTAACCTGGCAAGTGTACTTTCTTAATCCTCGGGCACCAGGACACCAGAATCCAATTTGCAACTCCCTTGCAGTTTTTAATGGTGATGCATAAAAGCCCCGGGCCCCGGTAGGTAGCCGAGTCCAAGTTCGGAGTCCAGAGATAACATTATCTTAAAACAGACCAGACCCTCGGAAGTGATGTCAGCCCTCGGACCTGCCTGACCGGCTCCCCCTTTTTTATATAAGAAAAAGCTAACCTGAAGATCAGGGCAGTTGTCCACTGGAGACTCTGCCCCTGTCAGCCTCTCTGCCAGAGCCTTTTTTTCTTAAATAAACTTTTTAACTTCTATTTCTTTTGAGTCTTGTGAATTCTTTCACATTCTGCGAACAACCAGGGATAATTCTATGCCAGTACATTTTGCATCATCTTATCAGATCTTACATCAACCCAGGGCAGTGGCCACGGTAGGGAATTTGTCTCCATTTTACAGTTGAGGAAGTAGACTTGAAGAGGTGAAGGAACTTTGAGGCCAGAAACTCTCATGGTAGAACAGCAGGCAGTGGGCTGACAGTTGAGAAACAACCCACCAATTCACTTCTCTGAAGACCATCCGCAGGCAACTCCCTACATTCCCAGGAGCATTTCATGGAGGAGCTAGTGTAGGGCCGAAAAGGTCGGTCAGGCTCCCTCACCTGGCTGCCCGGTGGCAGTGCAGTGGCTCGCCAGATGCAGGCGGAACACAGCGCAAGGCGCCGTCCCCCTTAAAGTATGTTTATGTTATGTGCCTTATGTAAGCACCTTGGCAATGTACCGCCTTTGTTCTCATGCTGTATAAAACCCGGCCATTTGTACCAGGCCGGTGGTGCCTAGAGAGTTAGTGTATGAAGCACGTTGCTTTCTGAATAAAGCATGTCGCTTCCTGTGGCTCTGCGTATCTTCTTCCAACTCCCAGAAGCACGGGTACCCCACAGGGAGAAAGCCTCTCTCTGACAGCTGATCATAGCCCTGGGCTAGGCCATCTCTCCTCTGCATCACGTGTCCTTAAGGCACTGCTCTCAGACAGACAAACAACTAGAGGTGTCCCCAGAAGGCTCTTACCATGGGCCACCCAAGCAGCAGAAGAGGTGTGGTATGCTTGGAGGCGGTGGTGGCACAGCCCTTATGTTACAGACGGAGCTCCTTGGCTTCTCCTGACATTCTTGCATCTTCATTCAGGGCCATCAACTCATTTTCTGCACAGAATGAAGATAAATCGCCCCGTCCTGGAAAACTACATTTAGCGTCTCATTCTTTTTGTGGGGCAGAGAAGTTTTCATCGACAAAGCATTCATGTTGCAGATGGCTTGCCATATGCCACTTTCCTTCATGCTATCACCTTAGAAGGTTCTAGGAGTAAAAGCTTAATTAACAAGTGGTGTGTACAATTATGTGCTTAATTATTTACTGCTTTTATTTCCTTGTTGTTTCTTGTTTTGCAAAAGTTTGGTAACAATTAGAGGCAACGCTTTCCTAATGCAATTTTTCTCT
>NW_017731681.1:1630855-1633924 GCF_001890085.2 Hipposideros armiger | reverse complement strand
CCTAGGCCTTTCTCGCTGGCTGGTCAGAAGAAAGCACTGGGACAGCCAGGCAGCCCTGCCAGGGATGCAACTCGCCCCATCAAGCCTGGCTTGGAGGACCTCTGGGGCAGTGCGGGAAGAGATAAGGGGGGCGCAGGTAGCCAAGGGCTTGGCAGGTGGCCCAGAGCAGATGGCAGGTGCTTCAAAGAGAGAATGGCTTCACATCGTCCTGCCAGCCTGAGTGCTGGCCTCAAGGAGCTCCAAGAGCTCCTGGGTGAGGGCCATCTTTCTGCATCATGACCCCAGCTATACCGGTGGCAGCTCAAAATGGGATTCTGGCAGACTATCTGAGCATCCCAGAGGTGCTAGGGCCAGCTGCAAGGTGACCATGCTGGGCTGGCTGCAGAGACACCCCTGGGGGCACTGAATGCAAGATGGGGTAGGGGTGCTGGAAGGGCCAGTGGAGATTCTGTGCTGCTGTCAGCCATCCCAGGCCCTTGTCAGGCACCTGCCGGGGTCCTGCCTCCCTTGGCGTTCCAGAGAACAGTACCTGAAGTGGGGGGCGAGGTTTAAGGAAACAAAGAGACAAAGAGGGTCCGGGAGGACTGGAAACATTCTTAGCAACCAGCCCCGAGTTTATTTCCCATCATCATTATATACCTCCAGATTACATGCATCACAAAAGGGGCAAATATGCATTACCTCATTTAAAAGTACATAATTAGCTACCTACTAGAAACTTGAAGGTCAGTGGAAAATTTAGAGGGTCAGTTTCCCAGGACACTATCTTCTAAAAACCCAGACAGCCCTCTATCTTATTGTGTCTCCCAAAGCACTGGCCATTCTCACCACATACCTCAAGGTTAAGTAAGCACCCTCCAGGTGCAGAAAGGAGCAAAACAAGAAGCAAAACAAGTCAAGCCAGCCTGCATGGCTCCCAACAGGCACCCCTTACTCCCACCTTTTGGGGACACCTGTCTGCAGGGGTGAAATGGGAAGAGGAGAGCGGGGTCCCAAGTCTGGAACAAGGGACCCCTCTGCTCCCTTGCTTGGGAGCACCTTCCCAGAATGCACCGCCTGCCCCTCTGTTGCAGGGAACCCAGTCAAAGAGAACACCAAGGCGTGGGAAGCAACTTTTACTAATGCCGGCACTGGCTCAGCGGATTCACATCCAGAGGCTGAGCCCCGACCCAGGCGGGACTCGGGGCTATCTACCCTGAGGTTTCCGGGTTAGCACTAAGCTTCCTTATTAGGACATGCAGCCTTGTGCCAGTTCCTGACTGGCTCCCAGGTGAGGTAGGAATTCGGAAAGGTTAACCGCGGAAATCTTGCTGAACACATAGTCCAGGAATGTCTTTGTCTGAAGCCCGTGCGAAATCCTTAGTGACCACATGGTCTGGGAAGGCCTTTGTCTAGGGCCCACTGCCACACCTCCTCCCCACATCACTTTTTTCACCACTGCCACCACTCCCCTCATTTTAAAGACTGCAAAAAAGTGCTCCTTTCCTCCACCCCTTCAGCTAAGAGATACCAAGTTTCTGAAGCCAGTGTGCCCCTTTCAAGAGGGGTCTATGGTCCTCCTGTGAATGTCCTAGGGCCTCAGCCCAGGATCTGTGCTGATTCAGTTTCACCCAGCAGCTGGGCAGACCCTGCGACGGACGCTGTGCAGGCAAACCCTACCCAACCCACAGTCAAGTTCGCGACTTCATGGCCCTTGGAGGCTCTCCTCAGTTATCCTTCAGGGTCGCAGACCAATGTCTGCAGCTGGCCTGACCCTGAACTTCTCTTTGGTTCTTCTCTCTGGCCTCCACTTTCCGCCTCCCACCTTCCACTCCACACCAAGTCCTAATTCCACATTTTTTCTCCTAAGACATCCCAGCTGGTCAGAAAAACGATGTTCAAAAGGAACTCTGGCCCTTAGCAAGATAAAAAGAGGTTCATTCTTAGAAATACAGCAGGCATTTTCCCCTCCCTGAAGACCCTTTGTTCTGCCCTGGAAACCACCTTCCCAATAATGAAACTGGCTTTTCCTTTCCTGCCACCCCCTTATTGAAGCCACTGTCTTCATCTGTTTGGTGCTCATCGCCCCAGGCCCTTGCATTGCTATTTTGCACTCCTATTGCTTTGGTGACCTCCTACAAGTCCCTCCTGCCCCCAGGACCTGATTCTCCTTATCTGTAAAATAGGGGGGAGTGGACGCCATCATCTCGGGAATGGCTTCTAGCTAAGAACCTATTTCTGTGATGCAGCTGGGAATTGCATAGCCCCAGTTTTCTTTGTTGATAAAATGCAGAGAGTGATAAATCCATAGGGACATGAGTTGTTGCATATGAAGAGCACTCACTCCATCTTTTCTGCAATGAACACTGTTATCCATCCTTCAAAAAAGGGAGGGGACCAGCCAATGCGTGTGACAAGAGCACGGCCTGGAACTCAGGGCTTCCCATCCCCCCACATCCCTGGTGCCTCCCCTGCCCACGCACCAGCCCCCCCCCTTCCCACCATTCCAGGGTTATTGGGAGGAAGTAATGAGATTTTCTACATCCAGGTGCTCTGTCCACAGGAAGGCCCATGAGATGCTCAGAGATTACTGTCTTCTCAGTTCAATCATCTGCAGGTATGACAGCCAGCCACAGTCCTACCTTCCAGGGATCAGGCTTGGGTCTGCACAGAGGTTCTCCTCATGTGACAGGATCAGGGGCTGTGTGGGACAAATAACCACTGGGAAAAGCACCAGGGCAGTCACAGGAAAGAGACAGTGAGCCCACCATGGAGCATAGTACAGTGGTCCCTGCAGGAGAGGCAGGTAGAGGTCGGAGGTGACGAAGCCTGAAAACAAGGCATCCGTGTCTCCATGGCTCAACAAGGGATTTCTTGGAATATTTGTAGAGAGAAAGAAGTCATCGATGAGTAGAATTGATGCCCCCCAGCAGAGTTGAAGGAGATGTCCCCACTTTTGTGTCCAGAAAAAAAGTCTGGGGTCCTGGCCTAAGTCTGGGCAGAGGGCAGTCTGAATTAGGGGGAAAGGGGGCTTCCACACACCAGGTCACCATGCTTTGTACTATGTGACCCCACTGACAGGACCAAGAG
>NW_017731681.1:1589387-1630020 GCF_001890085.2 Hipposideros armiger | reverse complement strand
CGGAGTCCAGAGATAACATTATCTTAAAACAGACCAGACCCTCGGAAGTGATGTCAGCCCTCGGACCTGCCTGACCGGCTCCCCCTTTTTTATATAAGAAAAAGCTAACCTGAAGATCAGGGCAGTTGTCCACTGGAGACTCTGCCCCTGTCAGCCTCTCTGCCAGAGCCTTTTTTTCTTAAATAAACTTTTTAACTTCTATTTCTTTTGAGTCTTGTGAATTCTTTCACATTCTGCGAACAACCAGGGATAATTCTATGCCAGTACATTTTGCATCATCTTATCAGATCTTACATCAACCCAGGGCAGTGGCCACGGTAGGGAATTTGTCTCCATTTTACAGTTGAGGAAGTAGACTTGAAGAGGTGAAGGAACTTTGAGGCCAGAAACTCTCATGGTAGAACAGCAGGCAGTGGGCTGACAGTTGAGAAACAACCCACCAATTCACTTCTCTGAAGACCATCCGCAGGCAACTCCCTACATTCCCAGGAGCATTTCATGGAGGAGCTGGTGTAGGGCCGAAAAGGTCGGTCAGGCTCCCTCACCTGGCTGCCCGGTGGCAGTGCAGTGGCTCGCCAGATGCAGGCGGAACACAGCGCAAGGCGCCGTCCCCCTTAAAGTATGTTTATGTTATGTGCCTTATGTAAGCACCTTGGCAATGTACCGCCTTTGTTCTCATGCTGTATAAAACCCGGCCATTTGTACCAGGCCGGTGGTGCCTAGAGAGTTAGTGTATGAAGCACGTTACTTTCTGAATAAAGCATGTCGCTTCCTGTGGCTCTGCGTATCTTCTTCCAACTCCCAGAAGCACGGGTACCCCACAGGGAGAAAGCCTCTCTCTGACAGCTGATCATAGCCCTGGGCTAGGCCATCTCTCCTCTGCATCACGTGTCCTTAAGGCACTGCTCTCAGACAGACAAACAACTAGAGGTGTCCCCAGAAGGCTCTTACCATGGGCCACCCAAGCAGCAGAAGAGGTGTGGTATGCTTGGAGGCGGTGGTGGCACAGCCCTTATGTTACAGACGGAGCTCCTTGGCTTCTCCTGACATTCTTGCATCTTCATTCAGGGCCATCAACTCATTTTCTGCACAGAATGAAGATAAATCGCCCCGTCCTGGAAAACTACATTTAGCGTCTCATTCTTTTTGTGGGGCAGAGAAGTTTTCATCGACAAAGCATTCATGTTGCAGATGGCTTGCCATATGCCACTTTCCTTCATGCTATCACCTTAGAAGGTTCTAGGAGTAAAAGCTTAATTAACAAGTGGTGTGTACAATTATGTGCTTAATTATTTACTGCTTTTATTTCCTTGTTGTTTCTTGTTTTGCAAAAGTTTGGTAACAATTAGAGGCAACGCTTTCCTAATGCAATTTTTCTCTTGCATTTTTTTTTTCCTGCCATTTGGAGACTGGCAGTGTGGTGAGAGGAAGGTTTCCTCTTTCAACATGAGCCCACCCAGACTCACTGATCTAAATCTCTGGGAGGTGTCAGGCAAGTGTATTTCTAGAAAGTTTCCTGTAATGCTGATTTACAGTCCAGGTGGAAACCCAGACCTGCCCCTCTGTCCTGCTTGGTGGCCTCCCTATCAGGGCAATCCTCTTCTCATTGTTTCTCCATCTCTCTCTGCTTGTCCATCCCAGAGGACAGTGGTGTGGCTGGACCAGGGAGGTAAAGAGGATAGGAGGTGCTGGGGGGACAAGGCACCATCTTGCCTCAGGGTAAGGATAGGGCAGCTTCAGGGAGCTGAGCACAAAAAGACAACCTGGAATGGAAGCACAAAAGTAGCAAATTGGAGGGAATTTGCTGGGCTGAAGTCAGACTCATGATTTGTGACTTACAAAGAAGTGATTGGATTCCCCTGGAAGCATCTCTGTTTACATCCCATGTGACCTGAGGGGCAGGAAGCCCATGTCTCTAGGGCAGACATCTTTTGTAAGCATCACTGCAGGAAGTGTCCTGTTTTAGCAACCCTCCCTTAGATTTCACTCAGTTATCAATACATGGTGACAGAAGTGGCCCCAGAGCTGACAGCAGAGTCTGAGACAGAGGGCAGCTCATCTGGCTTCTCAGATGGCTCAGGGGTGGCTCTGGGCTCCTGCTTCTCAAGCACCTTTCCTACCATGTCCACTGACATTAGCTGGGGCTGCGTCTAGTCAGGGCGGCCCGGAGAGGGCAGGTGGAGGAAGGGAGAAGATGCAAGGGCAGAAGAATGGCAGGATCAGGAGCTCAGGGCTCCCCTTTCTCAAGTGAGAGACCTGAAGGACACGTCCCTGAAATGAAGACAGATGAGGCCACGCCCAGCACCACAACCAGGAGCCTTTGGCTGGGCCACTTATCTGTCTCTCAGTTTCCTCATCTGCAACGAGCAGCAGGGACAGGAAGAGTTATTTGGGCTCTGCTATGTCCACCACGTGATTCTGTGTCCTACAGACACCCCGATCTCCTAATTCTTAAAGAAGAGCCTGTTAGGCTCCAGAGAGCTTTGTGCTGGGAAAGCATGACAGAGGCCAGGCTGGGACCCTGACCTAGTGATACACCAAAACCTAGAACAGTGCCTGGCATGTGGTAAGTGCTCAGTAGGCATCTGTTAAATTACTGAAATTTTAATAGACCTGCCAGTTGCAGCTTTGCTATGTTCGTGGTTTCTACTAAAGACAACTGTCTTGCCCCAGAGAGCGAGCGAGTGAGCAATAGTTATGGGGCCTGTGCCTGGTCTCCGCTGGCCCAGGGCAGCCCATCAAGGCAAGTCACCTTGAGATGTGGCTTGGGCTGAAGAGATGACCCAGGGCAAATGGATTCTGCCTCTCAGAAAGCTGATCTGGGAAGTGCTCAGCATTAGCTGATTAGCAAGGGGTGTTGAAGCTGAAAAGACTCACTGGAAGGAAGAGATAGCGGTGCGGTAATGAAGAGCTGAGACAAGTGGAAATGGTGAGGGAGCAGGAACTCGGTATTAGCAGCAGTCCTGAGGTGAGAGGAGACATCCACCCACCCTGGGGGGGAGGCCTGGCTCAACCACAGAGACCCTCTTCTCCGATTCCACCCCACTTAGTGCCCCTCATGGCTTCCTGCACACCTGTGTACCACCCCTACCCTAGCCAACCTTCCTCTGCGATTTCAGTGAGTGTTAAGGAAAGCCTTGAGAAGAAAAGCGTCAAGGGATGGAGGCAGGGTGTGCAGCTTATCACAACCAGGACCCGGAAATCAGAATCTGACTAGCCCCAAAGGCAGAACAACAATTTGGGGACAAGTGAGGGGATAATTCATCTGAGCTGGGATTCAGGGAGAAGCTTCCAGAATTGCTTGCAGGGCCCCAGTAGGAGACTGAAAAGATTACCGCCAGGTACAACTTTCCCACTGCTAGGGTAGGGGTTGGCATGGGTAAGGGAGCTGCCAGAGGTGGTGGGAACCGGGAGGTGGAGAGGGGAGACTCAGGGAGTCTTAGAAATGACCAAGAACTCCCTTCCCAAATGAAGGATGACATGACTTCTCGATACTTTTTCTGAACAAGGAAACACTGGATCTCTGGCCTGAGAACACTGCATCTTGGTGGAATCCTAATAGAGCAACTCACCTGGCTTTTCACCCATCAGAGAAAAAAAACTCTTCAAATGCATTCCTAAGGAGTTTAAGGGGAATAGTACGCTGAAACCAAACTCAGTGAACAGGAAGGGCTCTCCCACCAGTCCTACCTCCTTCCAGGGCCCAGGCTGCAGGGCCCTCTTCTAAGGACTTTCAGTCATGCACACAGCTTCTGTCACCATGCACTATACTTCCCATCTAGCCTTCTCCATCACCCCATCACACTTCTCCCTAGGAAGGGGAGGCAGCAGGGAAGAAGCTGCCACATGACTGAAAGCCCCCCTCATGGAGTGACACCGGTGGTCCAGGACAGCCCCCCGCCCCTTCCCCCAACCTGTACCCCTGGCCACAGCTCAGGCCACATTGGGTCAGGTTGCATTCCTCCCTCTTCTGTCCTGAGTCATTCCTCAGGAGAACTTCAAGAGAAGCTGACCATTTGCTGCATGTGTATGCTGTGGATGCCACCAAGGGGACAGGAGGACAACTAGGAAGGTCAGGATGAAAACTTGGTGAGCGGGGTAGTCAGTGACAATCTGGGGGCTGGCAGAAAAGGTTTGGAGCTCTGCCGTCCTCGCAGAGGCAAACAAGAGGGAGACTGTTCACTTCCAGAGCTGGACCTCAACCCTGCCAGGTGTGGGAACCTGGTGTGGGGTCAGGCTGGGCTTTTGGGAGCATCCCCTGCTGCTCTTAACACAGGTGATTGTGGCATTCTTAGCCATGATGTCATACTGGGCACTGGGGATCAGAGCAGGGAGGAAGCCCCACTTCTTGCTCACTCTTGTGGGTGCTTATTATTTCCATTCCCCCACCCTCACTAAGTAAAAGCTCATTTCTTTAGCTTTCCCACCCCGCCCCCCACGGGGACAGTTTGCCCTCTCACATCCAGTCTCTCCCCAGGCCTGCCATCACCACCTCTGGGGTTGTTCACACCCTGAGCTCACTGAGCCCCCAGGCCCCCGGCCCACACTGCCTGGCCCCCAGCGCATCCCAGGGGAGCTTTGTTGCCATGGTGACATCAGGGCTCCCAGGGAAGGAAGAAGGAGCTTCAGGGAGAGCATAGCAGCCATCTGAATGTCAAAAAGGCCATTCCGGCCACGCTTGGGCCACAGCGCAGCTCCAAGAAGCATCCTGTGAAGTCTTGCTGGTCTCCCCAGGCAAAATCAATTGCTCCCATCTAAGCACCCCCTACACGGACAGGCTCACAGCCTGCTCACTGTCACACACTACTCTGTACTAAACCAAAGGTGTCAGTGTGGGGCTCTGATGGAGAAGAGAGGTGATCTAGGTGAACGCGGGTTTCTTTCTGCCCCGCTTGCTTAGAGGCTGGGGTGGGGTGGCTTCCATGGATAGTTTTGCCTAGATGACTCTTCACGGAGTTGACTCGACATGTTATGGCTGGGTCCCCAGTGTTGCTAAAGCCTAGAACATCAGAGCCAAAGAAGGGACTCTGAGAAAGGCCTGGAATGGAGCCCTGGGAAAACCAAAGCCTGGATGCAGTAAGTCACTGCAGAGTTGAGACTAGGACTTGGGCCCTGCCTTCTCCCCGCCCCACTAAGATGAGAACATACAGTTCCTGACACGCCATCTGCTAACATCTTGCTGGGTTGTGTGCCAGAATTAAGGTAGCGTCTCATTTGCACGTAAGGACCAAGGAATGTCTCACACCATCCCACGCAAGGCCAACTGAGGCTCCATGTGAGCAGGTGTCTAGAGCTGGAAAAAGGAAAAAAAAAATGTTTCAAGGGAGCAAAGAAAAATTAAAGACATAGAAGCAGCTCCCTTTTGTTCACCCCGCCCTCAACCCGAATGTTGCCTTTGGTTAAATACCTGTAGGGAATATGTGCAAAAATGAGAAATTTGCCAGGATGACTTCAAATTCCACCAGATGGAATCCTGGCAATTAGGAGGGAATGGCCATGGTGCTGCTTTGTGAGCTGTGCTACTGAGACAGTGTGTCTGGACAGCTGAAGGGCCCACTTTGTGAACCTGTGGTTGCCAAACTGGCCTGGTCAGCTGCTGAGGAGAGAACCATGCTCTCGGGACCACACTTGTTAAAATACCTCACAAGTCCTCGGGAGGTAGCAGCAAGAAATCCTAGCTTATATTTATTCCTTTGTTATTTTACAGGTTGTAAAGCACATTCTCGTATTATTGTAAGTTTCCCCTGAACCATGGATGAAAAGCAAAGAGTAAAAGGAACCCCTATGCAGATGGGGAGACTGATGCACATCCACTCAGCTCTGGCGTGGGGTGTGAAGAATCCGGGTTGATCTGTGTCTCAGTGCCACACTGTGCCCCCTTTCCCCTAAGGGAAGCCACAGCTGGATGTCCAAGCAGCTTGCTTTGCCCGCTGTTGTCCCTCCAACCAATTACCCCTCTGCTTCTCATCAAAATTTCTATCTCAGTTCCAGGTGGCCCTCCCCACCCAAGCCCCAGACTCGAGGCTGCTGTCCCTGGCACCCCCATCAGAGCTTGTGCTGGGGCCCTGACACTGGGGGAGCTCCAGTGAGCCACACACTCTGGTTCCCCAGACTGAGCAGTGAGCATGTACAGCAGAAACGCTCCTCGGCTAGCAGGGATCAATACATCAATAGAAACGTCAGGCTCAACATAAATAGAGGAAGACAAAGGAAGGCAGGGGCAGGGGGCTAACCGGGCTTTGGAAGAAAAACAGCCCGACAGCCCTGCCTGGGGAGCAGCAGAGCTCCATCAGGTAAGCACCTCACCTGCATTGTCAACACAGAAAAGAAAGACTCATTAATTCAGGCCCCACTTATTAGGAACCTGCTATGACTCAGGTCTGGCCCAGACTGAAGTTTGCCTCTATTCTAGGTCTGGTGAGGAGGGTTTGCCGAGTATCAGCCTGCTCACCTGGATTCCTATAGGCAGGTTTTACACATTGGCCTCGTAGGTGCATCACGCGTGATTTCTAGCCTTTCCCTCTTTGGGGCTGTCTTTATGTTGTGTTCCTTACAGATTGTAAGCTCTGTGAGGACAGGGGCTGGGACTGGGAGCGCCCTGAGCCAAGCACACCCGTGCCTCTGGGCCACACACACCCAGCAAACACCTGAGGAAGTGCCTTAGCTCACTCTGAGCAGCTCAGCCAGGCAGCAGTCAGCCAGTGAAGAAACAGACGGTGGGACCCCCCGGGAACTGAGCGGAGAATGGAAGGCCCCTAAGGGAGGCCAGCAGTTCACATCAAGATGAGTGATGGGAACTAACTCTGGCTTAAAGAAGCCACATCAAATCTCCAAAGGCATTCGTTCTGGAGAAGCGTCAACCTGGTGCCCACAGCCAGCTGGAGAGCATCTGGTGACCCTGAGGGTCCTGTTTGCGGAACACCAGGGGGATGGAAAGGAACGGGCAACCTGTCAGGATGCCAAATAACCAGACTGGCAGAAAGCTCCAGGAGTTCCTTCCTGGACTCTGGGCCACAGAAACCTGTCCTTCCCCTTGGAGAGTTTGAAAAAATTAGGCTCAGGCCCAGGAGAGACGGTTTGGGGGTTTCTCACAGCAAGGCTTCTCTGATGAGGTGTGGGTAATTGGGGGGCTTCTCCCTCACGCAGCCTTTGATCATCTTTCCAAAAGAAAGCAGGAGAAAGCTGACAGGCTGATGGCCTCCTCCCCGCTCTGTAGGATGATGGGGGACCAGGCATTCTCAGGGTTTGTTAAACATGGCAGAGCTTTTCCAAAGAGGCCACCACACTGCTGGTTCCACCCCTCCGGGAAATCCCCTGGACCCCAAATTCCTTGTGTAAGTTATATTTTAAAACTTGATTCCTTTATACCTGTCACCTGGCTTATGTCAGCCCGTTTAAGGACTAGAATCTTGATGGGGGAAGGGTGTGTTGCAGAGGGAGAAAAGACAGACAGGTAATTTTTGGAGACTAGCAAGGTGGGGTTGGACACCCAAAAATTCAGCAGGAGGGGACCTGGATATCTGGAGAGCAAGGGGAGGTGTTGCCTAAGCCCCTGGTGTGGCATCCACACCCCTGAATAGTCACTTTTGAGATTCTGTGTTCTGGGTTGACAAAGAATTGTCAACTCTTCAGTATCAACTGATCCAAGGGTTCACTGGGTGAAATAAAGGGGACGAGTCAGGCAAAAGAATCTGGTGTTCTTGGGACGGATTAGGAAATTACCACTAAAGACAGGCTTGGGGCAGCTGCTGCCAAGCCTTTTAACCAGAGGGTCTTCGGGAATTCTGGGATGGGCCCCTGGCCGGCTGCTGGGCTGAGCGGCCTCAACCAGAGCTGACAGGCCCCTCGCCGAGGATGCTGGTTGGAGTGGGAGGATGCAGACACCGGTTCTTGAGAATGAGTGGAGATAAGGACAGTTTGAATTTGAGGTAGATGAGCAGGGTGGAGAGAAAGCAGGGTTTTGAGCCGATGGCGTTCTCCCTCCTCTGTA
The DNA here is from genome assembly GCF_001890085.2 of Hipposideros armiger. Taxonomy (NCBI): domain Eukaryota; kingdom Metazoa; phylum Chordata; class Mammalia; order Chiroptera; family Hipposideridae; genus Hipposideros; species Hipposideros armiger. The sequence goes on along the minus strand of NW_017731681.1, from coordinate 1,622,030 downwards.
GGATCATGGGGAAAAGGATGAGTAAAAAAGAAAGGATACCTGTGGAGGGGCAGGTGGTCTAGGGGGATCCTGGATGAGTGACCCTTCGGTCCTCCATTTGGGCCTGATATAGAGTTGCACGTCCTTTCCCTAAGTTTTAGGCTTGCCTTGGGGCAAGGGGTGGAGAGTGTGCAGGCCCCTGATGGCCAGGGACACGGCAGCAGCAACAGTACTGGGACTGATCACAAATGGCCTCAAGACTGATGGTGTCTGGGACGAGTCTGTTGGCGACCTCCTTGCTCAGCCAATGATAGTTACAGGACCCCACCACTCAAAGGCACTTCAAGATTGAAAGTCCTGTCATATCCATTATCTTTTTGGAGCTTTCCAAGAGCACTTCGAGATGAGCAAAGAAAGGCGACTGGGTTTCAGAGAGGTAATTTCCTGGAGGGTACATGATGGGTTAGTGCTGAAGCCAGCATTAGTTCCCATCCCCAGTTCTCATCTCCGGCCCTTTGCCCTACTGCTCTCTCTCTCTCTACCAAGCTGCAAAGGGTCCTCAAGTCACCCCAAGAAAGAGTCACTGGAACGTGAGGATACCCAGTGCTCTCTCTGCTTCCACTCACCTCCTTCCACATTCAGGCACCTTCTAAACCCTCCTTGGAAGGATGTGACAGGGATATTCTCAATATCACCCCCTTGCTGGGACAAGAGGTGTTTTCCACCCATCAGACCACTAAGAACAATTCACACCCAGCAGTTAAGTGGGAAAAAGGCTGCCTTAGCCGCCCCTCCAATCCCTGTACCTGGCTAGCCCTAATGGAAAGCGCCTTGGAGCAGAGCAGGCCCCAAGCTTCACAAACTCAGTGACTCAAGGGTGACGCCCATCGATGGGGTGGGGCAGGGCAGAGAGGCAGCCTGCCTTCTTCACAGCCCCTAGGACCTGGCGCTGGGAGACTGGCTGGCCTCCTTATGGAATCTCACCACCCTGAAAAAATACACAAAGTGTTTAAGCAAATACACAAAGTGTATGTGTGTTTAACATGAGGGGACACTGAGAAGTAATGAGCTTTTCATTTTCTTCTGTTTTTTATTACTTACTCTTTGAAAGGCTGATGTGCCAGAAGTTGCAATGGTAGAAAGGGGGGGAGGGGGGACACGGAGATGAGGGGAGAGACTTTACAGTTTATCAAGACATGAGTACACGAGTACAGGTCTCTCTTTTTAAATCCCAAAGCACTCTTCTTTGAGCTTCTTAAATTAGGAAGTTATGTTCTTAATGGACAACTTGAGGCAACACTCCAGCTAGAAGAGCGATCGGCATCATTAATGCGATATCACGCTCAGGTGGTCGTGCGCTGGCCAAGTCCAGGTGGGCGGCTTCTACACAGACAGCTTGCCTGGTGTGGGGTGGGGTGGGGGCAGGAGAGAGACCAGGGGTACGTTTCAGGGGAGGGCTTGCCTTGGCAGAGCCGCCCTAGTCAGCCCTAACTCAGGCAGCGAGGTTCTTGTTGCCAGGCTCAGGGCCCCGTTGTAAACCTCTGGTAAAACTATGGTTCTTCTATTTGGACCTCCCCTTTCGGCAGCCTGCCTTGATTTTTAGCCCTTCTGATTTGGCAGAGAATCTGTTATAATCAAAGATGTTGTATAGAAAATGATACCATCTTTCACTTGTATAGCACTTCGGCCACTCTTAGAGTATATACACATCTTATTAGACAATGTTAATTATAAATGGAATTAAATAGCCCCTAAGCCAGCAAGCTCCATTTCCTGAGAATTCTGGAAGGAAATTTCAAGTGCTGTGAGATCAATTCCCTTCACCAGCAAAGGGTCTCAAAGACTCTCTTTAAAATAACTGGAAAAAAGAATAAACTGAGATCTGGAAGAATGAACTCGCAAGTATACCATTTAGGGCAAGTTAAATGTTTTAAAGAAAATCCAACTTAAGTGTGCCAGGCACTGAGCTAAGTGCTACTGGGAATAGAACACAAGACCCAGACCCAGCTTGCGGGGGCCGAACGGCCTAGCTGGGGCAGTCTGACTGTGTCAGGTTCATGGGATAAGTCAGTGAAAGGTGAGATTAAACTACAGACACCCCATCATGACACAACTTCTCACTTGCCCAGATACACTCATTCTTTCCTTTGTGCCTCCTGGCACCCAGACCTCTGCAAAATTCTCTGTTCCTGGGTTTCTCTGTGGGGACATGTGGCCTAGCCACAGCAATATCCCCAGGAACTTTCTGTACTTAAGCCCCACAGCACCCCATTTCTGCCTAACCTCCTCCAACCCACCACCATTCCTTCTTTGTACAGCAAGCCCCAAAGGCTCTCTTGCTTGTTTTTTTTGTTTTTTTTTTTGAGGGGGATCTGGCTCCACTCTAGACTAGCTGTTGAGAATGACAATCTTCTGCCCCCACCCCCCAACCTTCCTTGCTATGTTAAGGGTATAATGACAAAGAAAGGAGTTGACCAAAATAATAATATTCAGAAACAACAAGATACAGACTCTTCAAAGAGTCCATAAGCTCTGGTCCCCAGTTTACAGCTTCTGATTACCCTTTTGGAAGCACCAAAGGAGTTCTGCCCTCTGCTTTTAAAGCCAAGCGTGTGCTGGCCCAAAAAGCAAAGCTGCCTCCCTCCAGAGCTTTCCTGACCCAGTCCCTCCAGGTGGCTTTGGATGGGAATTGTGGCCAGCAGCAAGTGCTCCCTGCACTCCAAAGTCCTCCTGCTGGGACCTCACCGCCCCTACACTCCCAAGCCTGGTTATCCAGTACTGAAGTTTGGCGAGCGCTCCCCCAAGACTTCAGCTCCCTTCCTATAGTTCCCAAAGTTCCCAAGGGCACGGCCCCTTTGGGATGTGACATTAATGGAGCCCGAAGCCTGTCTTCAGATAATCTGAAATGGGCTCTTCCGAGAAAAGAATCTGGGAGTGTGAATATTCTCACTCAGACTCCAGCCTCCCTTCTCTGACTCCCCACCACAGCCTGGTATGTGCTCCTGTGCACACCCAGCTGACAGAGGAAAGCCCAGCAGAGCACAACGGGGAACCCCTTCTATGTACACCCTCTGTCACCACTACTTGCACCACAGGCAGCAGCACTGCCTTCCAGCGGGAGACCTCTTTTCTGTGAGGCTCTGCCCCTCTGGCTTCTGACGTGAGCCACCTTATTAATCTATTTGTCGCATGCCTGGGGGAGGAGTTCTCCACCTCATTTTCTTCATATCTTTCAGTATCTCCCTTCAGACCATCACAACACACATCTGCATTTTAAAGGTTAAGTCCCTCTGCTTTAAAGTCCAAGCTCTAATTAAAAACAGATTTCTCCTCCTTCCTTTCCTCTTTCAGGGTATATTCCCTTGCAATTTACCATGACTTTCTGTGAGAATAATAACTGTCATAGATGGATTTGGTGGGAGGGCGGAGAGGAGGTTACTGTAGGTAGATGGATTGGGGTCATCAATGAAAACATGGATGGTTATAAACTTTCTATTTTAATGGATTTTCACTAACACAAATGATATCATTTCAGAGCCACCTTTTGTATGCCTCAAAAAATAGCCAATTCACTTTACCTTTTTAAAAAGGTCCTAGTTATTTAAAAAGAATGATTGGGGGTGGGGAGAGGCGGGAGTATGGCACAGCTTGGTGGCAACCACTTTCAGCTTATTAAATTCCACTTTCTCTAGGCTCCTATTAGAACCTTCTAGGCTGAAAGGAAATGACTTTCCACCTCCCCTCTGTTCACCTCACTGCTCTATCTTCTCTAGAATTGAAACCTAAGTGGAGAAGCAGGGCCGAGTGGGAAGGAGAGGCTCCTTATCCAAGACTGCCTGGATTAGAATATGGAGAGAAATGCAGCCCTACCCCTCCTTGGGGGAAGAGGGTGCTGGTGGAGAAACGCTGAGGCCTCAATTCTTCTTGAGGAAGCAGAGAGGATCCTTTGATTTCAGCGCGAGTGGGGAGGAACTGGAGGATTCAGGGAGGAGGACTTCAAGGTGCCCCAAACTTCTGTTCGTTCCTCCTCAAGCCCAAAGACTAGAAGGCAACGTCTACAGGCTCCCTCCAAAGACGTTTCTGACCCCAGGTGGATCGTCTGAATTTGCCGGGACTTTCCACACTCTCAATCATTGCTATTCGGCTCAATCTGAGACTTTAGGACGTGCATGAATGCACAGGACTCCAAAGTCAGGGAGGACCACTCAGCCTGACAACCGGACAGCATATTTGAAATCAGAGACTTATCCAGAAACCCTCCAAGTTGGTCCTCAGTCCCCGCCCACAACAAATCCAAGGAGGAGGAGGTCCGCATACACCCACCGCAGAATCTCAGAGCAAAAGACTGGCTGGGGAGTTGTCCCGGGGCGTGGCGGGGCGCTGCCTGCTGAATCCCTCCCCTCTCCCCTCCCCCTCTCCCCTCCCCCTCCTGCTGTTGCAGGTGTCCTGCCACCTCGCGCAAGGCCTCAGGGTAACAGCCACTCCCAACGGCTACCTCCTAACTGTCTCGCTGCGCGGCAGAGACGCCAGGGGCTCCTATAAGGCCAAATCGAGCCTTGATCACCTGAAGGGTCCGAGGACCTGGGCGGGAGGAAGCGGGGTGTAGGGCGCCTTCTTGGAAGCTGGGGAGCCAGAAGAGAGGCCCCCACGCTTCTCGGTTCGCGGCCCCAGAGGGAGGGGAGGTGGGCTGTGCCCTGGGCAAGTCGTGGGTCGGGTCGCCGGCCGCCTCTCTTGTTGCGGGCCTCTGTGCCGTCAGTCCTGCTGCTCCTAGGAGCCTCTGTTCTTGATCATTGCAGTCCCCAAGCAGGCAAAGGGCGGGTGCTGGAACGAGACAGGGCTGGATGGCATCTGAGTATAGGAGAAGCATGGCACGGGCATCAAGTTAAACGGAGTATGTTGGGGTGGAGGCCACCCACCCCAGGGATGCAGGATTTGGGTCCCAGAGTTGCAGTTTCATAGCTCAGCCCACCACTTGGTACCTGGGAAGTGAGCTTGCTGGGGCTGCCTCCTCAGGAGCAACTGTGGGCATCTGAGCAAATGCTGACATGGAGTGTCTGTGGGGTGAGACACAAAGGAGCATGTGTGATACAGCGAATGGGCTGGAGCATGCTCTTACAGAGCAGAAGTCAGTGGTGGCTCACCGCAGACAGACCCTGGGGGTGGGAAATGGGGAAAATGAATGGCCTTCAATCAGCTAACAACCCTGGCAAACACCAGGGGTGGGTGGGTACCAGCCAGGGTTATTAAATAAGGACTGATGACGTGTCCTTATAAAAAGATGGGGTGGGGTGGGGGGGGGAGTGCTTGGAGGGGAAGAGGGTGGGGCGTTGCTCCTGTCACCCAGCACCAGCCACCTCATCAGTGTTTTGATATCAGTACTCAGCTACCTTCGGGGGACATTTCCTAACTGTGCAATCTGTCAGTGGAATAGGGATGGAGGGAGAGAGGAGGTTTGCGGCTTTAATTGGCTCCCTAAGATACTTGGAGAAATATTTTTCTTTCACAGATTAACCCAGAGTACAGGGAAACCTTTTGGGTCTCACCCTGACCTCCAAAGGTTCTGTGTATCCAGGTCTGAATCCAGCAGACATGACCCTTCATGCCTTAGGTTTTCCATCATGAGCATTTGAAAAGAGCTCTTTCCTTCCCCATATTCTCCCCTCTGTCTAGAACACAGAGGTGATAACTCTCATGACATCCTTTCTGGGGGAGAAAGAAACGGGAGTGGGCAATAGCCTTAGAGCAGGCTTCCAGGATCCTCTGGGGGTCCTGGGAGGACCACAGGGCATTAGGCCAGGTTTCAGGTCATCTGTGGTTCAAGACTTTGCCTGTGTGACATATATGGATATGTGCAACATCACTGAGGTGGCACTGTCCCCTTAAACTTATCTGATTTTCCAGCCTGAGGCAGACTTCACTTATAGGCAGGGAGTGCCTCATTCGCCTTTGGGCCCATGCAGACCTGGCATTGAACTGGTACATGGTTGGCATTGGCAATGCACATACTTACTGGATCTTGAAGGTCCAAACCTTTATAACAGCCACATCAGCAGTGGGATGGACAGGGGCTGGGGAACTGAGTGAAAATCACGGAAAGCACCTGAAGAGGTAGATCAATTTGAGTTTTAACTAGAGAATGGAGCCCGAGCAGGCCCCATTTCCTCACACTTGTAGATAAGTTAGACGTGCCTTCTAGGAACATAAGAGCCTGTGCGAAGTTCCCTTCCCGCTGAACCGTGCAGGATTTCTGGGTGGACATTGGGTTATCCATGGATCTTGGCAGTAAATGCCCCCGACCCGCTTCCCTCAAAGATTCCTTCCCTTACCCTCTGAGAAATGAATGGAGACTACTGCTTAATCGCGCCTGCCCCATCAGCCTGGGCTAACTTCCTGTACAAAGGGGTCAAAGAAGCCCTCGGCCTGCCTGCCCCAAAGAGATTAGAGTTCAAAGGGAAACGTCCCTAAGTGGGTGACAGTGGTCTTGACAGTGCACAGAGTCCTAGAGTTGGGAAAGAAGTGCAGGCCCTGTACCCTTGCTGGCTACTTGGGCCTCCAACTTCGGTGTCCACCCCCATCCCATTGGTGCTCTCTGGAGGGGCCCCCGGCCCAGGGGTGGCGGGCCATAGTTGGTCTGCCACGCTACACCCTCCTCTGGACCATTGCGGTTTGTCTCGTTTTCAAATGCTGTGGCAGAACCTTTGGTCTTTTAAGCCCAGGAAACAGGGCCCCCACCAAGTGCATTCCTGAAAGGGCCTGAGGCAGCACACTGCTCCAGGACCACAGGGACTCACTCCTGTGTACTATGAGGGCTTTAAAGGCTACTGAGTGGGAAATCCTCAGATGTGGGCCAGGGCAGCAGGCACTGGTGAGATCATAAGCCACGCCTAAAGGTTGTGTTAGGAATGCATTTCAGACCCTCTTCCAAGGCAAAACCCCTCACCTGCTCCACAGAGTTCACTGTAGAGGCAGGAGGACTCAGAGGGCTTTGCCAGTTCGGAGTGATCCCAGCCCGTGAGGCCAGGCCCCCACTGGGACAGTGGTTCCTCGCTTCATCCAGACAGACGTCCCCAGAACAGGAGCTCTCTCAGGAGAAGATAAAAACAGCAGGATTAGGCCTCCAACAAAGTGAGAAGTAGCAGAGAATTCTGGACAGTGGTCCCTCCTGGCATCTGGGCTGGGGGCTGGGATTGGAGCTCATCTGACAGGGACCTCTGCAAGTGATGAGTGGTGACTGTCAAGTCCTGGGGAAGGCCAAGGGAGACTTATGTCAGAGGTCATGGTTTCCTCTAGACTTTAGCTAGAGGCAGAGCCCCTGGCCACAACCTGGTGCCCTCGCTGCTCTGCCTGAGAAGAAGTGGGGAAGCTCGCTTCTTTCCTCAACCACAGGATCCTGAGGCAAAATAAAGTATGCGATGCTTCCTTACCTGTGTGTCAGGCCAATGGGAGCTCGGCATCAGCTACTTGGAGCAGATTACTCCTGCTTGTGTCTCCTTGTGTGTCCTCTGCACCCAAGACATCTATCCCTGTGCAGAGCCCTTCTTGGCCGCACCCTGCAATCACTTCTTCAATTAATTGCAGCTTTCCTCCTTCCCTGGATACATGTGTAAATTTACAGTGGGGCCCACAGATGAACTTTAGCTACAAATGCAAGACAGGAAGAAGTTTACCTAAAAAGCGCTCCTGGGACAGTGATGCCCTGGGGGCAGAAGAAACAGCCCATCTCTTAGGCCCTTCCTCCCCCAGGCCTCCCATGTAAAGGTGTGCTCACAGGAGGAGATGCTCGCACCCTGAGACCCCAGAACCTTACAACCATCAGAAAATTTCTGGGCCATGGCTCTAGGTGGGGTCAGTGTGGGGAAGATGAAAAGAATTAGTAATGGGACAGAGGAACTCACCCAGCCATGATTTGCCTGCCCTTGGCCCCTGCGTCTACTCTTTAGACTATCTCTCCATGGCTGCAGACCCCCTGAGCCCAGAGATCAGCTGCTGGTGGATGAAATGGGGCTGTGGTGGACATGGGGATCCCTATGGACTTCCAAAATACCTCAGTTTCTCCCCTGCCAGGGGTGGTTCTGAAACCGGAGGCCAAACGAGTCCAGGGCTCGTGCTGCCTGTGCCACTCAGCCAATAGATGGACAGGAGTTGGGCCATAGAATAAGCGTTGATTATCAGAGCACCGGTAGTCTGAGAAGGCAGCGGGTTAACACCTCCAAAAACGGCCTTAATATTCTCAGATCAACCAGGGATATTTAAGGGAAAATCTGGGCATTCCTCCAGAGGCTACATGACTGTTTGGGGGTCTGTTTGGAGCCTTCCCTCTGGCAAAGTGGCTCTCCAACGTACGTGGTCATCAACCCAGGAGCAATAATGACAGTAACCTGGAAAGACTGCTAGGCCATTAAGATTGTGATCCATAAGCATGAGGGTATTGATCCTAAGTTTCAGGGTAACTTTCTAAAGCAGGGAACTGGGACGGGACAGCCCGAGCTCAAGCTGTAGGGAAGTGATCTATTGTTAAGCTACAGGGCAGGGAGAAGTGAGGCCAGGGATGTTTCAAGGCCTCTATTATGGGGGTCCCAACTGGGCCCTGTTTCAGTTCCACAACCCAGGGTGGCCTCAAGCTGGGGGCTGGCAGAGGGCAGGGAAGGTGAGGTTCCTGGGCACAGAGCTCGCCTTTGTATGCTTCACAAATTAATGAGGTGCAGGCTTGGCCATCTCCTAGACTGTAAATTCTTGTGGAGCGTGGCGCCTTTCCCTGTTTGGATCATTTATCCCCCACCCCCACCCCTCAAATGTTTTCAGCTGCCCCAGCAGTTAAGTGTGATAGGTGCTCCACAACTTCCCCTGCTGCCCAGTGAGGAGAGCCACTGGGGAGAGACACACAGACGGGGTCCTTTAGTCCTGCAGCCCTTGTGCGTTTAGAATTTCAGGCTGACTTCTTCTCCATCCTGGTGGAGGAGATTGTATGACCTGGGAAAATATGGCTTGAGGCCTGGAGTGGCATGCTGTGATCTCACTGATGTGTGTCTTTTCTGGTTTGAGAGGGAAAGAGGGATAACACTTCTTTTTCCAGATCCCAGTTAGAATCCTAACAGGAGGAGACTCCTTGGCCAGGATGTGGGGGGAGAAGGGAGCGAAAGAGCAGACAGCAGGCTTGAGATCAGTAGATAGTAACTGCCAGCACAGGCTTCCAGTGGCAGGAGAATCTCCAGTTTGGCTTGTAGTAAATATGTAAACCTGTTAAATTGACAAGCAAAGGATCTCCACTCAATGCTCTTTAAACTCTAACATATGTTCCCAATAAATAATTCATATAGATGTTAATATGAAAACTTCAGAAGGCGGGATGGCCGCTTAAAAAGTGCACTGTGTTTCTTTGCCAAGAAATGCAAGCTAAAACCCCTATCTAAATGTAGAGGAAAAAGTGCTATGACTTTGCTGCCTCCCTCCTTCTGTCCCTTAGTCACAGGCTGCATACATCATCCTGCTCCTGTTCCCTGCAGGCAGGCAGCGTGCCAGCTGCCTCCCATCCCCAGCCCAGCAATGCCCCTGAAGGCAGCTGCCCACTATAGGGGTGTGCACAGACTCCTAGAACTACAAGCAGTGGAAGGCAACTCCTCCCCCAACCCCATCACCACCACCCCATGCCCACCAGTCCCCTGCTAGGGACTGGGAAATGCATGTCCCAATGCAGCCTGGAGGCACTGCTGGCGCCCTCCTTACCTGGGCTCTCAGAGAGAGGGCAGAAGTCAGGGGTCAGTGATGGGAAGATCTCAGAGAACCGGAGGAGATATCCCCTTCCCCACTTGGTTTTCAGGGGCTTCCAAACCTCTTGCCTCCTTTTCTCAACAGTTTCCTTTGAAATTGCGGCTTCTTTAGCAGATCCTCATTGCTTTCAACTTTGGAAGGAGCAGGGCTTCGGGGGACCCCAGCAAAGGGCCTTGTAGTTTCATTCTTGGACAGAGTGGGTGTCTGACTTCTCCAGGCAGGGTGGCCCAGTTCATTTCAATGGAAGAGGAGGAGAGCAGCCCCCACTAGGCCTGGTCAGGGGCCAGCGAGAAGTGAATTCATCTTCTCTTGAGTGAATTGCTTGCTGTTCACTGAGACCAACTGGGAATTGAGAAATGCACAGGAAAAGTACTTTATACTCTCTGGTGTCTACTCTCTATCAAGTATTGGAAGAGTTTCTTAAGGACCAGAGTAGACATGCTGCTGGGGGTAGCCTGGGCCCTGCACCCATCATCAGGGCTACCTTCTGTGCCTCCATGCAAAAGAGGGTTCCCGAGGTTCTGTTGGTGAATTGAGGTCACTGAGTGCTTTCTCAGTGCTTTAGCCCATTTAGACATCAAGCCAGCATCTAGTCTGGGCCGGGAGGCAGCAATACCTGCCTGGGGCCCAAACAGCAGGTGGGAGAGCTCTGGTGGGAGCCGTGTAGCTTTTGCAGGTGAAAGGAGTCCAGAAATCACCCATACGTTTTTCTCCATGAATTGACTGAGCATTTAATTCCCGAAAGCTTGGATCTCCTATAGGGCTTGGCTCCGTTCTTTTAATGCTGTTATTGCAATAACCATTTTCCTTCTGATCAAAGGTCTTTGAAATGGAATGGAACTACATGGAGGTCTCTTGGGTTGAGAAGAAAGAAAACTGCTGGGCTCTTAGTCACATTTTGAAAGTCAAAACTCAGAAAGCCGTGTCCATCTCTCAGATAGGTGCTTCCCTCTTGGGGACACCCCCCTCCTTACGACAAGTTCAAAGTTAGACACCCAGCCTGGGCAGGTGCCTTAGACTCTTGAGGCAAGGCTCAGTGGCTGGCACTCAATGTGGACAGCACAGGGAGAACTCCAGGGTGTCGCAGTATGCTTACTAATGTCTGTGGGCTGCTGTGGATTGGCTTGTTTCTTGGAGAACTTTTAAGTTCTCACAGCATGGGCCTCAGGCTGCAGACAGGGGGATGGATGGCCAGAGAAGTAGGCTGATCTTGGCATTTCTTGTGTTAGTTGAGGGGGTTAGAAGCATCAAATACAGGATTGACCAGGTGCTGTGAAGAGAAAGGCCGCTTAACATTATTTCAAACTTTGGGGGGTGGGTGGGTAAATCTCCTTGAGGGTAGAGGCAGGACATCCCTCCTAGGGAGGCAAGGAAGGAGGGAGTCCCTTGGCTGGAGGTCAGTGTGGCCTCTGGGCAGCTAGTGTGTGATTCTTGGCTGAAAAAACAAGGGGTGGCTGGGGCAGGGCTCCAGATCCTATGTCACCTGTTCTATTTTTTAGGGTCATACCTGTGGAAGCCCCTGAGTAGCCAGATAGGGGCAGCCAGTGGTCAGACCACTATTTGGCAAGATTTCAGTTAGATGGATGATGGGGCCAGTGGCCAATGGCTAGGTTAAACATCTTTGTTTTATCCACAGGATCAACATTTCTTAGCTTCTATTGAGAGGTGCTCAGATTCCAAGAGAAGAAAATACTAGTGAATGGAAAAATAGAAACCCTTCTGAAGCATGTAATGAGAAAACATTGCCTGGCACAGATCCCCAGAGGTGGGGAGAACATGCCTCTGGAAGCCAGAGGTGGGCTTGGCAGAATAGAGGTGTAGGTTGATTGGTCAAAAGCCAACCCTCCGCCCCCTTTGTGGTCTCCCCACCCCACTGCGAACCAGGTGCGAACTTTCTCTCTGCAACGATGTGTAGGAAGCTTTGGAGTGTCCAGCCAAGGGAAAGAGGTGCATCTGCAGAGGCAGAATATAGGGGTGTAAACAGATAATCAATGAAAGGCAGGGTGAAGACCCCTGTTTCCTGCTTCTCCCCCAGAAGTGCCCCCTAAATCTGAGGTCCTCGTCTGAGAGGGGCAAAAAGTGGGGAAGAAGTGTGTTTCTATTATTTCCTGTGGCTAGAAATGTAGGCACTGTCAAAAGCAGGACTATCACAAAGCATACTTCTTTTTTTTTAATTTTTTATTATTATTTTTATTTATTTATTTTTTTAAAGATTTTTATTGGGGAATTGGGGGGATGGGAACAGTGCTGGGGAATTGGGGAAAGGGGAACAGACAAGTTGCTGTCGTTTTGTTCTTCAATCTAGTTGTGGAGGACGTTGCTTCACTGGCCCAAGTTGGCACCATCATTGCACTCTTCTCTGGTGAGGCAGATCAGTCGCCGGCTTCTGGACGGCCGCTCACTGCGGCTGCTGGCCGCTCACGCTGGCTGCTGGCCACACACGGTAGCCCATGGCAATCCACTGCCACAGGGGCTGCAGCCTACGCCGTCGCCGGCGACTCATGGCAGCCCAGCTCCAGGTTGAGCTGTTGTTCAGCATCTTAGCTGTGGAGGGCAGTGTCACTGGCCCTCATATGTGGGATCCGAACCGGGGCCCTCTGGCATCCCAAGCGAGTTCTTAACCATCGCGCCACTCGGCCGGCCCAGCATACTTCTTATTTATCCATTCCCTGCCTTTCCACCCCAAGACTTCCCAAGCCCTCAGCTAAATATCAAACTGTGTCTTCTCTTCTTGAGGTGCCTGGAATGTGCCTTACTCCCCTTGGGCCAGGCCTTCGGTTCCAGTGCGAAGAGCTCTTCCCCACCTGCTCCCTCTGCTCAAACCTGCCCATGGTTCAGATCTCAGTTCCGGTGTTATTTCCCGGGGAGCACCTTGCAGGGAGGGCCCTTGGCCCCAGCAGCTGTCAGGGATATCTCCATGAGCCCCTCCCTTATGGTATTTAGCACCGTTTGAAATCATACATTTATTTGTGTGATTATTTGATTGTCTCTCTCCCCTCTAAGAATGAACTTGCCTGGTTCAGCTCACCGTTTCCCCAGCCTCCCTTGTAACACCCTGACACTTAATAGGTACTCAATAAATATTTGTAGAATGCGTGAATGAAAGGGACAATGTGAGTTTTCCCTTTTCTCACACTCACCTGTGCAACCCTCATTCATTGGGCAGTTCACGGAATTGCTCAGGTGCCTGACCCCAGGAGGAGCATGGAAAGAAGAGAGTCTGGAGCTGAAAGGAGGGACGTAAAAGGCCCATCTGAGGCCCATTAGCATAAAGATGATAAAGGAGTCCACCCAAAAAGCAAATGGAGAAACTCAGGAAACAATATTCAAGGGGTCAGCCAGAAGAGGAGGATGAGTCAGTGTGGCAGGGTGGAGGAAGGTTTGAGAAGAGGAGGCAAGAGGTAATCCAACAGCAGAGTTTGAAGGTGGAAGTGGGTGGGGGCGGGTACGTGTCTGTAGAAGTCACGAGGGACTGGTTACCAAGCACCCGCCCAGACATGGGCAGAAGCACCCTTGTGTTTTGTGGGTGGGCAGGGGAGCTGGGATAACATTTTTGGAGGGCCATTTTAAACATAAAAAGCAGTTCCACTTTTGGGACTATCCAACAGAAATACATAACTTTGCGCGGATACACATGCAAGAATAGTTGTGGCAGTGTTGCAATGTTAAAAAATTGGAAACAACCTGAGTGGTGAAATGGGGGAGTGGCTGCATCCATGGTACATTATTTATATGATGAGAAACAACGCAGCCTCACCAAGAGTGTGATGGGGACATGTGCACCAATGTGGAAATATGTTGATGCATTAATTGAAAGAAAGCAAGCTAGGGAACAATATGTGTGCCAGGATCCCGTTTATGTTTTAAAAACAAACCTCTATTTGTGTGCATAAAAGTACATACATGTTTGTGCATAGAAAAAAACCTGGAAGGATACAGGTGCACTCTGCCTTTACCACTATTTCTTCTGGAGAATGGAATTCGGGGTAGGGTAAGAGGGGATTCATACTATTTGGTTCTGTAGTATGGTTCGACTAAGCATGTATTCTGTGATAAAAAGGAAAAGGAAAGGTTTAGGATGTAGATTGAAAAGGGAGTCTTGCCCTCTGGGAGCTCAGACTCATTAGACTGGGGGGAGCAGAGAGACCAGTTGCACTGGGAGGAGTGGATGGGAGGGATGGGCAGCTGCCTACAGACTGTGAAGATCTTTCCAGAAGTCTTCTGGTGAATGGCATTTTTGAAAGACGATGCTAGCTTAAGGAAGAGGCGTGACGGAGAGGTGGTTTTTATCTAGTGGAAAGTGTTGGCTCATTGGTAGGCTGAGGGAAGGGAGGCGAGATCAGAAGTAATTTCACAGGATATGGGGGGGAGGGATGCTTTGTGGGGGTACAGAAAGACCTATGTGACCCAAAGCCAAGTGGAGGAATTTTCAAAAACAAAACAAAACAAAAAAAGCATGTTGCTGGGGGGAGGGGGAATAGAGACAGATAACATGAGCTGGGGAGGGTCAGGGAGAGAGTTCAGAGTTGATGGGCCTGGGTTTTTATCAGAGAACTAAGAGTGGCTCACGTCATGGAAAGTGAGCAGGCTGGAAACGGGGACAATGGTTGGAAGGCAAAAGTGTAAACTCTGGGAAGGGAATAAAAGGGTTAGTAAACTGACTACCAGCTGGTAGCAGAGAAGGGCCCAGCTGAACTGCTAATCGTAACGTTTGTAATGAACAAGCTGGGAGTTCTGCATTTTTCTCTTAACAGAGCTCAAGTGCAAGGCTAGAAGAAAATAAAAGGTCATGTTGTTCCAAGGCTGGGGACAGCAAGGCAAGGCCACCATACAGGAAGGGGGATTGAGGATGTTAAATGGGTTGACCATAAGGTAGAGAAACCACATGATATGGAACTGGAGATATTCAGGTTGGGATAAGCAGTGGTGGAAGCATTCTGAGAGAAGGTAATTGTGGAAAACGAAGATGGGGTTCAAGGTTTGGCTGTAGGGATATGTTGCAGAAGAAGAGCAGTGGGGACAAGGTTCCTTGAGAGTTGTTAAAATTGTCTAGGTCAGGGCAATGTTGGGGCAAAGATAAAACCCATGATTCTGAGGCCAGAGATCTCCATTCATTCATTTAACAAATATTTATTGAGCACCTACTGTGTGTCAGGCAGAATTCTAAGCCCTCATGGGAAGGTGAGAGTGGGAGTCCACTGGGTTGTTGATAGATGGAGACGGGAAGAAGAGAGTCATGTGGCATGGGCCCTGGAGCTCCCAAGAAAAAGAAGCATCACTGAGAAAGGAGTTAGAATGGTCAGGGCAATGAGGCAAGCTTATGAAGGTACCAATGGGCTTGGGATGGCTAGGAAGAAGAGCAGCCTCTTTCTTTTAGAAGAGTTGGAAGTGGAGCACCATCAGGGAAAGGCAGGCTTCCGACGAGGTGAAGGTAGGAAGCTAGTGGGTGTTTTGGCTTCCTCCTTGCAACCAGGCCTGCTTTCCCGCATACCTTGGGCCCTGCAGAATGGTACAGGGCTGACAGAAGTGGAGAGGCAAGTCTCTCCTCAGAAACCACAGGCTCCATCCTGGGGCTGTGACGCTCCTCTTGACTTCAGCTCTGGATTCTGGCCCTCATCCATTGTGTGGAAGGGGAGAGAAACAAGAAGGGTGAAAGAGGGGCAAAAAGGACAGAGAAGGGTCCAGGAAGACAGACGTGGATGAAAACAGGAGAAGCAAGAAGATATTCCTGAAAGAAGAGTGTAGATGCACAGAGGAGGCAGGATGGAATGGGGCCAAGCACATCCTGTTCTGCCATGTCTTAGGGGTTCCAGTTAGCCTGCAAAGGTCCCTCTAATGGCTTCTGCTTTTCCTTCAGGCCACCTTGAAGCCACAGGGAGGAAGAGGTCTGGGTGCAGAAAGGGTCTGGAGTGAGGTGGATGGCAATGACCTGATGACCTGGGTTCACTTCAGGGGGATCTCAGGGAGGATGCCTTTCCTTCTACCTGAACACGCTGGCTCTCGCCAATTATGCCACCTTCCCGATTGCACTCCACTTCCTAGGGTCACCTGCTTTCATTCTGTCCCAGTCCCCACACTGCTGACCTTGTCACTTGAGGTGAGCGTCCTGCTCCTCATTCCCCCTCTCTTGGGGACTGGGCAGAAGGGTCCCCCGATGCACTCACGACCTGCCCGTTGGCAGGGCGCTAGCAATCGAGGTATAGTCTTTTAGGTTCCAGACAAAGCTTTCAGGCAAGATGACCTGGGGCCTTTGGTTTCCCTAAGGGCCAAGAAGTCTCTGCTTTGGGAGGAGCCTCTGTGAGTCTGGAATGATCTTTCTGGAAGAGCTAGAGACTGAAGCCTTTTGAGGGAGGGAGAGGAGCTGAGTTCCTGTGGACACCTTTTCCTCCTCTTGCCCTCAGTCTTTGGGATGCCAGTGAGGCCTGCCACCTCATTGGCCCACCAGCAGGTGGTCAGGTCACTCTTCCTTCTCCTGGCTCCTTCTGGAGAAAGAAAACAAAGGCAGCTGAGATGGGTGAGAAGAGAAGGCGACAGGAAGTGAGGGGCAGGGGCCCATACCCCCTGGTGAGAGGGGCTCAAGAGGGTGGGAAAGGGTCTAGAGTGCTTGGAAGGAAAATCTACTCTGCTGGTCTGCAGGTAACCACCTGTGAGTAACAGCAGATAATTCTAGGGCAGAATAACAGAAGAGAAAAAAGCTTGCAACTGCTTAGAAGAAGGCCTGAGGTAGAAGAGTGGAAAAGAGAAAGTGCTGGAAACAGACGTGCTGTGACTGTTGGTGGGTGGGACATGGACATGTGCTCACCTCAACCTGCAATGAAACCCTGGCAGGGGCTCCTTTTGGGAAGGAAGAAGGGGTGCAGTGCGTAAAGCAGGCAACCTCACATGACTTTCTCATCTCTTCACTGTTCTGTGAGTACCAGGTGACCTCTATGACATCACAATTCTCAATATCCTCGCAACCAGGGGCAGTAGTTTCTCTCAGGCCTCGAGCCTGGACCATGAACTCTGGAGAAGGGGAAGCTCGGGGTGCTTCTCCTGACCACCCCCACGCTGCCCTCCACTCCCAACCTTTGACTCAGCTCTGGCTGAACTCTACCTTCATCTGGGACCACTGTGGTTTCTTACACACCAAACCTCTTCACCTGCCTTTAGCTTACCATGACCAGGATAAGCTCACAGGCGACAGTGCCACAGTGGCCTGGAATGTCAGACGCCATGCCTGGGCCCTCTGTCAAGGGCAGAGTCACTGAAAAGTGACTGTAACAAGGGCAGGACCTGGCTCCCTGGTGCTGAGCCCGCAGTGGGAGCTCCCAGCACTCCCTGTATGTTTTTCAGGAATCCCTCATGCTCTCAATGGGTCTTAACTCTACTTGAAGCTTATTTTCAGCTTAGAAACCTCCCTTGAGAAAAACTATCTGCTTTGCTAATAAACAGGTCCTTACAGCCCCAAAGGGTCTCCTAACCCTGATATAATAGGATTTCATGAACTGACTCATGATCTCTGCTGACATATCTTTACAGACTGGACAGCCCAGCACAGCCCTCTTCTTTCTAGAACCGCTTGAGCTTCCAGGCACCCTTCTCTGGAGTACAAAAAGCCTGGGATCAAGTCAGCTTCCGGTGCGGAAGCTCCTTGCTTTATGTCAGGGTCAAATGAGGTTCTCTTTGGCTTTCCACTGGTGATCCTACTCTTTCACTGGCCCCATGTGCTCAGGGATGCCCAGATCCCTGTGCTTATCTCCAGGCCATGCTAGAGGCTGTGCTCCCGCCACACACCCTGAAGTTCAAGCCTGCCATTTATTCCCTGCTTCCCAAGCTGTGGCTTCCGCCGGCTTCCCCCCAGCCCCCCACCACCAATGGTTGGAAATTTAACTACTCTCACTGGGTGTCACTATTTTTGTTTTGTTTGTTGTTTAGCTTTTATTTCATAATCATAAACTTAACTCTGCAACCCAGGCTATACTTGGAGGGGGCAAGGAAAATATGGAACCCAATGAACTGCAGCGAGAGCACAAAGATTGTGTTCCGAGCAGATGGGGCAGGGGTGCTCTCCTGACTACAGAAGGAATGGTCTGGTTAAGATAAAACCAGTCAAATGCATCAGAATTGTCCACAGTCAGCAATGGTAATCTTCCTGCTCGTCTTGCCATTTCTGGACCCAAAGTGCTCCATGGCTTCCACAATATTCATGCCATCTTTCACCCTGCCGAAGACCACATGCTTGCCATCCAACCACTCAGTCTTAGCCGTGCAGATGAAAAACTGAGAACCGTTTGTGTTGGGTCCAGCATTTGCCATGGACAGGATGCCAGGACCTGTATGCTTCAGGATGAAAGTCTCATCATCAAACTTCTCCCCAGGGCTGGCCGAGTGGCTCAGTTGGTTAAGAGCTCGCTCAAGAGTGTGAGCTCTGAGCAACAGCGGTTCGAGTCCCGGCCCGAGCTGAGCAGCCGCTGAGCTGCCAACAGGTAGCAGGATGGCTCAGCTAAAAAACAAAAACAAAAACAAAAAAAAACCTTCTCCCCATAGATGGACTTGCCACCTGTGCCGTTATGGCGTGTAAAGTCACCACCCTGGCACATAAATCCTGGAATAATTCTGTGACAGCAGGAACCCTTATAACCAAATCCTTTCTCCCCAGTGCTCAGGGCACGAAAGTTTTCTGCTGTCTTTGGAACTTTGTTTGCAAGTGGCTCGAAAGAGACGCGGCCCAAGGGCTCGCCGTCGACGGCGATGTCGAAGAACATGGTGGGGTTGACCATGGTTGAGCGTAGGGAAGTTCGGGCGGCGGCGTCTGGAAGGCCATCACTATTGTTTTTTGTGTACCCCATTTTCCCATTCAATAAGACAGCTCTCAGCATGGCTCCACAGACCACCCTACTGGTAACAGTTGTCTGTTCAGAAATATACACGTTCAGTTCTGCTTTTGAGTTTTGCTTTGGGTAATCCATTCTTCTTGTCAATACAAGTGTTGACACCTCTTTCTGTCTCAGATTTCTTCCTCTTTAAAACGCAGTCCCCAGGGACCTGCCTATTTCATCTTTTCCCAACTGCCTCTCATTTGGGCAGCACCTTGCTAAGATTGGATGAATCATGGAGGGAGGAGGAGGTCTACTTGATCCTGCCCTAACTGTGCCCTTAGCTTTCCCTGTATTGGTCCAAGCACACATATTCTTTCCAGATAATACCGAAGGAGGACAAATAAGGGGAAGTACGAAGGCTCCAGGACTGTCACCAGGTCCTCCCAGTTTTACCTCATGGTCTCTATTGCAATGTCAGTAATGGTCCTCTGTGTTCCTTTTATGTCTCGATGGAGCTGACACCTTACCCTATTCCTGCTCCTTCTCACATTCTTCTTCAGAGCCATGCTCCAACCCCTCCAAGGCCCCTCTACCCTGCTGTGGGTGAAGGAGGCTGACCTGAATGAACTACAGGGCAGCTCCCAGTGGGGTCGGGAGGCACTGGCTGAGATCAGGAAGGGAACGGAGCTAGGGGAGTGAATGCTGGCTGTGGCCCTCGGTGGGAAGCCACAGCTCTGGCCTGGCTGCCCTGTCCACATGGCTGCCCTCTCTAGTCTCATAACTGAGTGCCTCCCTCCCACCCTGCCCCCCTACACACACACACTTTTAGGTCCTCTGTTTCTTTCTGAAGCATGTCCTAAACCCCACCATTGCAGTAGGTAGTCAGGAGGCTGAGCTTTGCTCACACTACCCAGCGGCGTAGCATGGCTTTTGTTCCTGCTGGCTCTCTGGCTGGTACATTCCTTCTCACCAGCGTGATTTCCCAGCTTCTTAAACTCTTGTTTCCTGTTGGTAAACACACAAAATCTGGCGCTCCACCAGGAATTCTGATGCACCTCTTGGGTAGTGTGGGAGCTCCCCCCCCCACACACACACCTCACAAGCAGGCACCACGGATGCTCAGGAGGGACAGACTGTTCACTGTGGAACCCGCCTGTCCAGGTTCTGTGGAGCTCTACATTGCAAGATCTGTATTGTGAAAACCCTCGATGGTTTGTTTTCTAAATGTAAAATTCAAATGTGCTTTTATTCAAAAGGCATCTCCCAGAGATTCTGAGGCTTTTCTGAGACTTTCAGATGAGGTAGGATGGTTGGATAGGAAGCCTGAACTCTGGGAGGAGCGGTGGGACCAGGGATGGGAGAGGTGGAGGTCTCCATGGCTGGTGGTGTTGCTGAGAGGAGGGGTCCAGAAAAGGAGTTTAATCCAGAACTTTGGGGAGAGTTGACACCTGAGTCAGGGGCAGGCACAGGAAGAGAACCAGTGTTGGAGAATTCCAAAAGGGCAGAAGTTGTGGGCGTGGAGAGAGAGATTTAAAAAAAATTGCTGTCCCAGAAGTCAAGGGAAGAGTCTCAGCGGAGCACCTGTGACCCTGTCAGATGCCACCTAGAGGCCTGCGCTGTATCAGGTGGCTGTAGCAAGGCCAGTAGTGAGCTCAGCTGGAGCTGCTGCTGTGGCGGGTAGGGGCTTTTCAGGGACCCAGCAGGAAAAGAAGGGGTTGCCTATTAGTGGCCTCAGAGAGGGCGGGGCTGAAGGTTCCTGGATTAGTGGAGAAGACTGAAGAGCCGAGTCCTGGGGTGGCGGGGCAGGGGTCCGAGGACTCCCCACCTCCCTGAGGCCTTGGGAGAGAGGCAGATCCAGTTGATGGGCACATGGGAGCGTGGGGGGTGGGGGTAGTGCAGGTCAAGGCTCTGGGCTCCGGGCTTTTCTGTCCTCTGAAATAGCGGCTGAGAGCCTTTCTAGAGTTTTTGGGTAGTGGTTGCAAGAAGCCTGGAGATGTCACAGCCAAGTGAAAGAGTGGGCGCTCAGGGCACACACTGTCCTGGACAGCAGCTTTTCTGGGGTACTTTGAGGCCTGCACATTTGAGGCTGAAAGACCAAGTGGGGGGTACTGTTCCCAAGCTGGGGGATGGTAATGAAGCTGAGGCATCCAGGGAAGAGCCCAACGTGGTGAATGTTGATGAAAGGGGCTCTAAGCAATGAAGGAAGGAAGTGAAGCCTAGATGTTGAGACCTCAACAGGACTCCAGGACCTGGAGATCTCCGTGAGATTGAAATAATGAGGACATTTTTATAATGACTATTTGATTACCTTTGTAATCAGAAAAAAAGTCATTTAAAAAGAAAGCCAGACTGTCTGAATGCCCAGCAGCAGTATAATGGGTAAATACGTTGTGGTATATTTCTACAATGGAATACTATATAATGCCATGCAACAGCATGCATATATTTCAAAACATAGAACTGTTAAGCGAAGAGGTCGGGCATAAAAAACTAGGTACGGGGCCGGCTGAGTGGCGCGTTGGTTAAGAACCGGCTTGGGGGCCGGCCGAGTGGCGCGATGGTTAAGAACTCGCTTGGGATGCCAGAGGGCCCCGGTTCGGATCCCACATATGAGGGCCAGTGACACTGCCCTCCACAGCTAAGATGCTGAACAACAGCTCGACCTGGAGCTGGGCTGCCGTGGGTCGCCAAGGACGGCATAGGCTGCAGTCCCCTGCTGCAGTGGGTTGCCATGGGCTACCGTGTGTAGCCAGCAGCCAGCGTGAGCGGCCAGCAGCCGCAGTGAGTGGCCATCCAGAAGCTGGCGACTGATCTGCCTCGCCCGGGAAGAGCGCAATGATGGTGCCAACTTGGGCCAGTGAAGCAATGTCCTCCACAACTAGACTGAAGAACAAAAGGACAGCAACTTGTCTGTTTCCCTTCCCCCAATTCCCCAGCGCTGTTCCCCTCCCCCAATTCCCCCCCCAAAAATCTTTAAAAAAAAAACAAAAAACTAAGGGCCTGCGGTGGCTCAGTTGGTTAAGAGCTGGCTCAAGAGTCTGAGCTCTGAGCAACAGCAGTTTGAGTCCAGCCCGAGCTGAGCAGCCGCTGAGCTGCCAACAGGTAGCAGGATGGCTCAGCTAAAAAACCAAACAAACTAGGTACGACTTGTAGTCATTTATGTAAAGTTCAAGAAACAGGTAAAAGTAAACTGTGGGGTAAAATTTCAGGATAGTGAGTACTCTTGGGGAGAGAGGTCATGAGAAAGGGATGGAGGCGCTCCCCGGGGCTGCTGCCCTCCTATTTGCTGACCCCCATGCTAGTTCCCCGGGGCTATTCAGCTGGTGAAATGCATGGGCATATATGACATATAAGTATATATGTCATATATTTATGGTATAGGCATTTCTCTGTGTGTTCATTCTATTTCAATAAAAACTTTATTTAAAAAAAGATTACATGAAGCAATTCCATTGCTGGGTCCAGACAATTAACAAAGAGGCTGGATGTCAAATTAGGGTTCCAAGATTTTATTAAGCTGAGCTCAGCGACCGCCTCTGCAACTAAGGAGAGACAGCCCTAAGGCTGGGGGGAGCGAGGGGGGGGTAGGGTTTTTATAAGGCAGGGCTATAAGTAAAGTAAGTTACAGAAGCCAAAAAAGAATGTGCAGTTATTCCAGTTAAAACCGCATCCTGCTATCACAACAGTGCCGTTATGTTCAGATGTCTTAACAGTATATCGTGATCGGGTTGAGCTGACTGCACAAACTGTCCCTTAGAGATATGGATAATCAATGTTAGAAACTAAGGATGGAGGTAGAGAAACTCAAGTTAACTGTTGCAAAACCTCTTTGATTAAGATAGAGGCCAGGGGAGTTATCTGCTGTGAGGCCTCTTGATATGTTAAGATAGAGGCAAGGGGAGGGGAGGAAGGGGGAACTGAGGAATGTTTTTCTTTAACCTTTTATTCCCCGGCAGAAGCAAAGCAGGTGTACAGAAGCAAAAAGAGCTGTTAGTTCTTAGGGTCTAGCTGCAGTAGCTGAAGTATGATTTTTTTTAACGTGAATCTGTCCAGCCTAGGGTCCGGGCCGGGGTCCCTTCACCATTGGGTTCCAAGGCCAGTCACTTCTGTGATCACTTCTATCAGATGTCGGACCTCCTCCTGGCCAGCTGCAAACAGCAGCCATCAAAGTGGCAGTGAGACTTCCTGTCCGCTGCTATAGGTGAAGAACCTCTGCCTCTGTCTTCTACACCTGTCCTCACAGGTTAAAGGGAAAGACTTCCAAGATTATCCAGAACATAAATACTAAAGGCCATTTCCCCTCTGGAATCGTCTGGTCTTGTAACTGATGTCTCCTGTGGCAAGATCTACAAGTGTGGCTCTACAGGCTGTGCCAGCTCCACTCAGCAGGCCGTGCAGGGCCCAGCTGCCCTGGATCCACTGCGGATGGGGGGGGTACCTTTTTCTAATTTACCCAAAGGTGCCCAAGAGATTCTCCACATCTCTGCTAAAAGTTATTGAGGAAACATTCTTGGGGTCTTACAGCCTCTGGGCCAGAAAAAAAAGGGACTGTGAGTGTTGAATCATAGTGTCACATCAGCAATAGTGGCGGTATAGAACCTTTTATTTTTCAAAGCGCCGGCGTGGACACTATCCGTGATCAGGGCAGGAAAAACAGAAGCCTCTCTCCTGGTCACAGTTTCTGCAGCTCCCTGAGAGCCAACTGAGTAGCCGTGCGAGAGGGCTAGTTTGGGCAGTGTGGCCGACAGGCTCCTTCCTCACCTGTGTGTCAGCAGCAGACCGGACAGATGTCTGTCATTAGTTTGCAAGCCATGTCTGGGCTTGTGTGCATTCCCCACCATTCTATCACTGATGGAATCCTTCTGCAGCCCCCACCAGCATTCTTTAGTTCTGCTTTTGATGTTCATGAGGGCCCCATGCGAGCGCGTTGAGGAGCCTCAGTTCCCAGCTCCAGACCCTCTCTCCCAGCAGGCTTTCCGCTCATGGTGGCTTTGCATTCAGTTGCCTGTGGCATCTGGTCATGGGTCTAGAGTTTTTGTTCTACAAGACACTTTTTCTTTTTTTCCTGTTTTCAAATATTCTCCAAGGCTTCCTGTGGGGTTTTTCTATTTAAACAGTTCCTTTTGATTATTTCCCTTACTAATGGCCACATTCACTGTAGTGACTTTGGCTGAAGTTGAGTGCCTGAGAAGGGCACGTCCGGGGCCTTCCCTCTGCCACCAGAGCACTACATGTTATCATGTGGGTGTTAAGAGCCTCCTCTCCCACTCTGGAGGCTGTCACATGGAGGATGAGCCCAGCCTCTTTCCTGTCTCTTTGGAGGAGAACATTCTGTATTTGGGGAAGCAGTCATTTGTCTTAACCAAGAGCTGCACCTCAGCGTCTGGTCCTGAGGAGGCTATCAGCAGAGCCCGAGTCAGGAGCAGAGGAGAGCGTTTTTTTTTTTTAATTTGTTAAATATGTTTTAATTAAATTTATTGGGGTGACAATGGGTAGTAAAACTACACAGGTTTCAAGTGTACAATTCTGCAATACATCATCTATATATTGCATTATGTGTTCACCACCCAGAGTCAGTTCTATTTCCATCACCATATATTTGACCCCCTTTACTTCTGAGTAGTGAAGTGGCAACTGACTGATGAGGACAATAGATGGAACTCATCATCCAGAAAAGTGGTGCGACTGGAAAAGATAGCATTCTAGAAAGCTTGGGGACAACTCAGGGCCATTAGTAAATGAGACTTAGTTATTGAACAAGTCCATTACGACTGTGTGATGTACCTATGTACAGCAGAATTGATTGTTTAACCATCCATTGGGGTAGCCCTCCTGTACAATTTCCAGCCTGTCCAGCTGCCTGCCATTGGCCAGTTGCATTCTACCTAATCTCTTCCAATGCTGTCGAGACTGCACCAGCCATTTCCAGTCATCCATTTCATTTCTCTACTTGTGATATGTGTGCAGAAACAGCTACACACTTTTGTTTTGGCTTTCCTGCCACTTCCTGGGCCTGTCAGTTGTCAGATTACGTGGGTAAATTTTATTGTTATCCCATTTTCTCCCAATCCCTTTACATTTCCTCCTGACCAACTGACTATCAGGGGGTAGGTACCAATCATAATCTTGTACAGTTTGATGCCAGCTGGTGTTTTTTCCTATTTTAGTTGAAAACTACCCTGATTCCATTTGAGTCTCACTCCCAGCAGCTTAGAGCTATTCATCCAATGCACCCCTTCAGCCTCAGTGTCCTGCCACGTCTTGGGTCCTGCATTGGAACTGAGGACTTGAGATAAGCAGGAAAATTGTAGGATGAAAATGCTGGTGTTAAAAAATGAATAGCAGGCATAAGGTGGGAGGGATAGAATGAAACGGTGAGCCCAGCCTGGAATAGCCCGAGGCAGAGAGGACTGCAATAAGCACACTCACTATAAATTCATCTGGGGGGGGGGTCAGAAGTTCTAGAATCCAGGGGCAAGTTATAAGAGGGCTGGGGAGATAAAGAGGATGAGTCAGAGAGAGGCAGCTGAGGGAGCCCTCAACGTGCAGAGAAGGAGGGAGAGGTGTGAAGCTTCATGCTGGGGCAGGAGCCTGTCCACCTGCGGTAGCTGGTGGCCAGGAGGACAGGCATTCTGGGCCTTGGGAGCAAAGAAGAGAACCTGGGAAATGATGGCCACCCTTTGGGACCATAGACAAGCAAATGATTGGCAACCTGATGGAAACCGCTCTTCTGCAGCCACACTTGTGCTGCCAGTGGGCTGCCTCACACCTACTTTGGAGAGCTCCTCTCTGGCACTGGCTGCAGCACCTGCCCTCCCTTCCCCACCTCTGTACCATCCATCTGTGCCAACAACAGAGTCCTTGGGCAGTCCACTCCCAGCCAGGCTGAAAGTGCCTCTTACCTGGGTACAGAGGTGGCCATGCACTGCCCATCTCTCTCTCCTATAGGCCTCTAGATCCAAATACGGGAGCCCCTCCCTGCCAGGCCTTTCCCTACTTGTTTCCTTATTCCCAGCCAATGGACTCTCCTCACCCGCCCAGCCTCAGCTGATCTGTCTTCTTGGACAGGCCAACGAGAGGGGAACTGCTCAGGCCTCTCGGGTCCAACTTCCAAGTGCCTTCAGGAAAACAGTGAGGAAACAGACAGCAGGAAACAGTCCTCCAAATGGTCCTCTTTTGTCCTGGCTTCAGGGACTCACTCTGTAGTGTCACAGAGTGTCACTAAGGAGTGCTGTGACTTTGTTGTTGTTTTTGGCATCGAGGTATCTTCAGCTTCCTATCCCACACTTCCCATCACTCTACCCACCCTCCAAAGCCTGTCTGGGGCCCTCCTCCTCCAGAAGCTTTCTTGGTCCACTCCAGCCCACCGCCATCTCCCCAGTCCTCTGACAACATAGAGCTTTTATTGCTTACATCCCATATTTTATTTAGTGCTTTATTATATTCCATTTGTGGCTTAGCTCTGTTTTAACCTCTAAGAGCTTCTTAGGCATTCTTTTCTCTGTGTAGCAAGATAATAAAGTCCTTGAGGATAGGCCTGACCCTACATTTCTTCTAAATCCTCCTCCCTGTCCCCCACACCCACTCCCCCGCCCCGCCCCAACCTGTGGATAAAGAGTTTCTGGGAAGCCAACCTGCAAGCTAACCGCTAAGGGCCTGTGTATTAGTGACTGATGGTTTAGAGGGTACTGAGTAAGTCAGGCACTGGCTGCAGACAACATCAACATTCGTTCCAACAATGGCTGGTATCTCAGTGAGATGGAAGAAATGAGCTCTCCAAAGGCAACGTCGTAGTTGGACCTGGTGCTTGGACACTCTCCCGACCAAGGGAATGTAGGGCAGGCACAGGCGGCTCAGGGGTGTGGTGGGGGTGAGGGCTCCATGAAGGCAAAGTCTTTTGAGAAGGCTGTGGACTTGGGAACTGGGCTGAGGGGACAGACCCCAGGTTTCCTAAGCCAGGCCATTGTCTCAGTTCCATAGTCTGAAATGGCTGCTTTCGTATGGGACCAGAGGGCCCCCTAATCAGTCTAGTCTCAGCTAAGTCAGCTCAGAGGGAGGGCTGTGGAGCGGAATGATCAGGTTTGATGCACAGGGAGGGGCAGGAAGGAGGGCCCTCGCAGGGCCCAGAACAGGGACCACAGCAGGCTCCTAGAGGGCTGGAAACAGGGCACAGCCCAGGTGGCCAGGGAACGGCAGGCGGAACTGAGCTGACCAGCGGGGGTGCTAAGTCATTCTTCAAATGTTCACACATCTCAGGGAGGGGCAGACAGAGTGGGGAATCCCAATGTGATGTTAGCCAGGCCTCGGTTTAGGCTGTGCTTACCCTTCCTTCCTTTTCCATAATGACTGGTCTGAGAAGAGGCAGCAGGAGAGGTTCCTGGTGGGGTGATGGGAGCAGGGGTCCCATCAGAGACAAGCCAGGCAGACGCTAGGCAAAGGGGCTTCCTGGGAGGCCTGGACAGCCGTCGGCTTTGCTCTAGGGAGCGGGCCTTGGCTCCACCATCCATTCCGGCCCTTTCCCGCCTGCCCCAATCGATTCCCAGAAAATAGAAGCCACCTGGCTTCTGCTGAAACCCTTTTTCTTCTGCGCACTGGTGGCTCAGCCTCATTCCTTTGGCTCAGCTTCATATCCCCCTCAGAAAAGTCTCTGATGCCCGCAGCTCCAGTGGCCTCCCTTCCCCACCAAGGTTATCCTGTTGGCTCTGTTTTCTTCATAGCTTTATCATTATCTGGATTTATCTTGTCCATTTCTGATTCCTTGTTGGTTGTCTGTCTCTCCTCCCTAGAAGGTGAACTCCACGCAGGAAGGTACTGGTTACTCTTGACTGCAGCTGTTCCTCCAGCTTCTAGAATAGGGCCTGACACAGAGGGGCCCTCAATGAATATTTGTTGAATGGATGAATCGGTGAATGACAACAAGTGGACAAGCAAGCACCAGGTCTCAAGTGGGTTGGGGTCACATCCAGGACCCCCTCCGGGGGACCTGCCAGTTTGGGACAGGGCCTGCAAGCAATGGTAGAGAAGGCATTCTGGGCCTGGGCCGCCAGTCTTTGCTCCCTGACAGATGGCATGCTGAAAGGTGTGTGGAATGGGATGCAGCCCCAGTACCCCAGTTTCATTTGAGCCTGAAGCCCTGGAGCCGGGGACAGGAAGGACCCAATATGTGTATTTCTTTCCCCGCACGGGCTCTTGAACGGCAGACAGTAGAGAGGGGTCTCTGAGGGCAGGGGAGGGAGAATTGTGGTCCCCAGGTTGTCTGGTGGAGTGGGAGTTGAGGAGCGGTGTATAGAGTGTCCCAGTCCTTGGCAAATAGTGGCCAGTCCAGTGGTGGGCAGGGGGGAGGGGCTTGCACTAGGGGCAGGAATGTGTGGGGCTGTGGCACTGCCCCCCATCCAGGCATTTGGGGGTGCTGGTAGAGGCTTTAGCCTGGACCCCTTTCCAGCTGTAGCACAGGTGATTCCAGCCCCATTCACTTTTCTTGCTAACCAGACTGTTGCAGCCACATCTAAGTCCTCCATGGCTAATACAAGGCATCAAGGGTAGAGAAGGCACCTGGGGATTTTCCCCTGGCCCACAGTGTCCCACCACCTCAAAGCTCAGGAGATATCAGACAGTAGAGAGAGGCGTGGCAGGGAAGCTCACAAGGGAACTCAAGAACCTCACTGAAGGTGGGTGCTAGAATAGGTTGATGATACCTTTTTCCCTCTTCTAAGGGGCTCCTTCCCTTTTTCTATACTTGCAAGGGAGCGCAAATATTTATTTTTAAAGGGGAAAATATCTGAGTTTGGGGATGAGGAACCCCAAGCTGATACTGGTCTGGGTGGGGATATTTGAGGCTGGAGCCCTTCCCATACAAATGTGTGTTCTGGGTAACGCTGGACAAAATTATACAAAGAGCGGGTGGGGGGTGGGGAAAGATTGTTCTTCACCCTACCCCTGTCCTCTTTGTCTGTCCAGCCTTGGCCGGGCCTCTCACCCCTGATGGAGGGTCTGTGACTATCCAATAGTGGCCCCCAAAAGCATTCATGTCTGACCCTTAGAGAACATCTGGAGATGAGAACATAGGAGATGAGAGTGTGGCATGGTGGCTTTGGACACTTCTCCCTTGCCCACGGGGCACTGATCTGATGTTTTCTGTACACTCCCACACTGCTATCTCCACAGAGCAAGTTGCCACATTGGGCATTTCCTCTGTGTTTTGTACCAGCTGTCCTCTGAACCTGCCCTTATGTCACCCCCAACTCCTTGTCCCCTGTCCCCTATGTTGGTAATGGGGCTCTTTCCAATTAAACCCTATCCTGCTTCCTTCCGGGTCTTGCGGCCGTTCCCCGTGGGTCCCTTTCTTGCTTGGGCCTCAGGGTCTCAGTGCAGCGTCCTCTTCCCTTCACAGCTGCCATCACCTACCCTACCTTCTGAAGCTCCTCCCCCTGCCCTCAGCAGGAGCCAATGAGGGACGCTCCAGCTACCTGGCCACCTCCCAGTCAAACTGGGAGTCCCTGTCCATTTTAAGTGCTTCTCTGCTAAGAACAGTGGGATAACAAACAACATAAGGATGTTAAGAAATCTCAGAAGCAATCACAAAACATTTGTCCATAGCCCAACAGAAATATCAGTGGCTGGAACGGCCCTTACGCTAGCATTCTCCAAGGGTCTCAGGCTCCGTCTTCATGTTCATATACCTTTGGGTATTCTTGAGTCTCCTGAAGGTCAGCTGAGATCTACTGTAGTTTGTCATATTGATGTGGATTCACAGGCTGTAGGAAGCCCGGGTGGGGGCTGCAGTTGGGGCTAGAATTGTCTGATTCAAGCAGCATAGGATGACCCCATTGAAAGTGGGAGATGGTGGGAGTTGAGACAGAGAGCCTGATGTCAGTGAAGGGGGGTGAGACAAGTCCATGTATCAATCCCTGAGCCTCCCTGGCTACCCCTGGATCCCAGGCAGAAATGTCCACACTACAGGCCTTCAAAGGAGGGACCCCCTTGTGTCTAATCCTGCCTGACAATCTACAATTCTAGATATGTAGGTGAGGGTAATGGAATCCAAGCTGGGGTATCTGGCTGCAAAGGTTTTAGGGAGTGCCATTTTGTAAGGATCAGGGATTAAGTTTTCTGAGGTTTGGTGTTATTGCTGTTCTAATTCCTGAGGGTCTGTAGGCTTAGGAAATTAGAGTAAGTAAAGTTAAGAGGATGGAGGTCTAAGGGTTAGCCCCAAATAGTCACCAAAGCAGAAGCCTGCTTGTGGTACTTGGGATCCTGACAGTGGAGAAGGTGCAGGAGTGACAATAGAACCTCGGAGCACCCCACTAGCAGAAGGGGCAGCAGAGAGAGTGTGAGAATTGCTTCCTAAGAGTCTGGGTTGGAGACAGGAAGGGGGACTAAAGTACTGTCCCTGGTTGAAGAGCTTGGAAGCATGGAGGAGCTGGTGGTAGGGCCCTGAGTCAGGACTGTCTGTGAGGCCAGACCTCTTTGGATTGTAGCCTGACCTTGAACTTTGCCTGGATGGTCAGAACTCTTTAGCCTCCTCAGGGGACTTGTGTTCCACTAGCCTAACTCCCTGGGAAGAGAGTATACACAAGAGCAGGGATGGGGTAGTTTGGGGTGGGATGGGGCTTCAGGGTCTTCATGGACTAAATGACATCAACTACCTTGGAGGAAGATCCAGTTTCCATGCCATAAAACCACCTAGGAGCAAAGGAACAAATTTAGGAACAGAACCTAAATAAAGAAGCAGCCCAACATTATGGTTAGGGTTGGAATATGGGAGCATTTCGATTTGTTCTATTGGGTTGTCAGAAAAGTCATGATGTATTTTTTTCTATGTTTTTTGTTGCAAAAATGCATCATGACTTTTCCGACAACCCAATAGAAGGAATAAAAGAGGCAATGGAAGTAATCACAAGCTTCTGGTTCTGCAGCAATGCATTCCCCACAATTCCAAGAGGTAGCAAATCAGGCTTTGGTTCTGAAAGAAGAGTGTCTGACTTCTTAATCACCTTCAGTAGTGTGCTGAGGGCCATGCTCCATGAGCTGGACTATGGAATTTTTACTTAAGTGAGGTCCAGGTGGAAAAGGAAGGGGCAAAGCTGGCCCTGTCTGTCCAGGGCATTCTGGGAAGAAGAGCGAAAGAGAAAACCCCCTTTCCAGGGTTCAGCCCCAGAGCAAGGAGAGCATTACTAGCTGAGTAGGGTCAAAGCAGAGTGGCCCATGGCCACCTGGCACGACCTGCCCCTGGGCCACCTTTCATGGGCAGGCTGAGGGGTCATACTCTCCGTTATCGAATGGGACTGAACTTTAAACCAGTTTGGGCATTTGGACAGAGTTATTATTTTTTTTTAACTATAGACAGAATAAAGAGATTTCATTTTCTCCACTTCATTTCAATATTGTGTGGGTTACATGCTGCAGCCCAGCCCCAGCAGCCTCCATGAGTATCAGGAGATGTAGCACTTGCAGCTCCAAGTGGTCTCCTGGGCTGCAGCATCTTCTGGTTCTTTCCAGGGTGTTTACAGGGTCATCAGTGTTGAGAAACAGAGGGCAAGGTGCTGATGCTGACCAACCCCACAAATAGCCTTGGCCTGAAAGTCCTGTGTCATTCTAGACAGTGTTGGACCCAAGGTCTACAATGGAGGAACCAAACATGCACATCTGGGCCTGCCTGACCCTCCCCATATCCCCCACCTCAAGGTCCAGTTAATTCCTGGAGCCTGGGTCAGGGGAGCCTCCTCAGGGTCTCCTAATTGACCCTCCAGGGTAGGGGATAAGCCTTGTGGACAGAGGTTTCTGGCAGCTACAACCCAGGTGGGTAGGGGTGCCAAACAAACTAAATTTGGAGATCTGGCAGCATACTAACCCCTCCTCCAGTGGCAAGGGAACATCAGCTTAGACTGAGCATTAAACCGTAAAATCATAACAGGTTGTAAGAGCCTGGGAACATCCTGACTGGGCTCTCAGCCCAGGAGTATGGTTACAGTGGGGTCTCCTGAGCACGGGTGATAACACGGCATTGTGGAGAGGAGGTGCCTTCAGGTCTCTGGTGGGCAGCCAGGACATCTGAGGGGAGGGTGTGGGGGATTTCCCCAAGGGTCTTGGCTGGTGGCCTAGGCATAGAAACCATGTCCACTAAGAGAGAGAGTATGGAGGTTGGTAGGCTGGGGCTGGGGCCCAGGCCATTGGGACCTTGTCTGTTTTTCTGCTATCTTTAGCATGTCATTTTCATTCTCATGGTCACAAGATACTGATGCTCTTCTAGGTACCATGCCCAGAGGAAAGAGACAGAAGGCCTGATGGGCCCTTACACTTTCATCTCATCATCCACAATCATCTCACATGCCATCCCTATGGAGGCAGGGCCTTTCCACTGGCCCCTGAAGTGTTGACTGGGCTCTTGTGGCAATTCAACAGAAACCAAGATGGATATGGTCTCCGCTGCCATGAAATGGGCAGTGCAGTATGATCAGTATAAACTGGGGACAGCACGGGGTGTTGGGAAGCATACAGGTGAGGTATGAATCCCAGTCTGGAGAGCTTCCAGGAGTTGGAGACATCAGAGCTAAGACCTAAAGGATGGATAAGAGCAAGCCTAGGAAGGAGTCAGGGAGGGCGGCAAATGCTACAACTAAGGAACCAGGAGGAATTCAGCTGGAGTGCCATGTGAGAACCATACTGCAGAGGAAGCAGGGCCAGGCCAAGCACACAGGGCCTTATGGGCCACACAGAGAGGAGTGAGCAGTAATGGGATCCAGTGTAGGCTGGAGAAAGGGCTTGGCCTGAGGGTGGCAAAGGCCAGGCTGGGCAGAAGTCCAGTTAGGAGACTACTGCAGTTATTAGGTTGGTGCCAACGTAATTGTGGTTTCAGACTGTGAATTTTAAATCATTATAACTAGGTTCAAACACATCTTTATTAATCAAAATAGGAACCATTACAATCAACACATTTTTGCCAATGAGAAATAGGTTTGTTTACTCCTATAGCATAAAAATCTGTGCTTCGGGATTTGACAAACTCTTGGAAAGCATTTTTTGCATCCTGCTCGTTGTGGAAGTGTTTTCCCTGCAAAAAGTTGTCGAGATGCTTGAAGAAGTGGTAGTTGGTTGG
>NW_017731681.1:1585805-1586957 GCF_001890085.2 Hipposideros armiger | reverse complement strand
GAATTTGTTCCATTGTTTCTGCCAAACTCTGTCCCGACAAGTAACCTTGTAAAAAACTGAATAACCTCTCTAGCTGCCTCAGGGACACTTGTTCCGGGTAACTCTTGTGTTGTGGATTATTCTTTCATTGTTCAGCAGCTCTGTTGCAATCTGAAAACTTTGAAAAGTTTCGGACGGGCATGACACGCTGGCAACTTTTCCCTTCATTTCATTCTCATAGATTAAGATAATAGCTGGAGGCTAGAACCCAATTCCACATTTCTTGGCAGTGCACATCATTCTCACACACTTCAAGGTACATCAGAAGAAATCTGATGAAAACGTGTTAGTCACATAATGACTTCCTGGAAGTGGAGGTGGAGAGCGGGAGCTGGGCAAACCTCCTCCCAGGCCAGCGTGCGGGAGTCACCGTAGAGCTGGGGTCCGGCAGAGCCATCCCCACAGCAACCAACAACTTTTTTTTTTTAATGGCTAAATCCATTAATAGCAAAAAACAGGAGTCAAATCATCTGGACATAACCCCTGTCAAATCACCCAGGCGTAACCCCCGTCCCTATCTCCATCTGTCCTATATTATCAATAAGCAAGTTTCCCCCAACCCCAAATATTTAATAGAAACTGCTCCCCATTGGCCATCTCCTACCTCTGTTATGATACAAGGGGCTGCCCACTCCTGGAATATACAAAATGTTACATAGATATAATATGTATCTGAGGAAGGGAGTCCATCCCACCACCAGCTTATGCCTGTGCCACAACTTGGTTGGCCCCAACCTTCCCAAGGCCTGTAAGAGTGCTGCCCAGTCATCTAACTGAATGAGGGGGCACTTATGCCCCAAAGTGCCTCTGAGTAGAGGATGCATGAGCCCCTCTGAAGGAAGGACTGCTTAGTGGGAATAAAGAGGAGCCTCCTAAATAAACTACCTTTACTATGCCTCTGGTTCTTTGTTTTTCTGAAACTATTATCAGCCCAGAGATCGAGACAGCCCTGGCCAAGGTGCCAAGGGATCTATACCTGTGTATCTCCCCCAGTTGGGCAGGGAACTCATCATATACCCTTCATCAGGGGTCTGATCTTGGTAGTTTAGGGATAAAAGGGTAACCAGGAAGGAGTGACAGGGATGGGGTGGGGATGGTCCAGGCTTGGTCTGC
>NW_017731681.1:1583922-1585470 GCF_001890085.2 Hipposideros armiger | reverse complement strand
CACCACCATGATCTTCACTTCATTGTGATCATCAGCCTGGTAAAAGAAAGGGATGCAGGGGTTGTTGCCCAAGCCTGGGTGCTCCTGGGGATTCTGGATCTCTCGTAGCAGCTGCATGATCTGTTGTGTGGCGGGGTTCTCAGGGTTAGCCAAGCCCTGATTGGCCTCTCCCTGGATAGGCTCCCCACTGTCAGTGAGGCTCACCTCGCAAAGATCATCCTGGCTGTCAGCAGCACCAGTCTCCTGGGCAGCTGGGGGTGCTGGAGTGGGCTCCCCAGCAGGGTTCTGGGCAGTTGCCAGGAACTTGCTATCCCACTCATTACGCTCACTTGTCCACGTGTAATACCAGCTCCTACAGCTCCAGGAGCTTCATCTTTATTTTCTCCTTGTCCTGAGCCAGCCGGCTAATGTACTCCTTCTCGCGGTGCCGCTGCTTCAGCACGGCTCTTTGACTCTGGTAAAGGGTGATGTACTCTCCAATGGTATCTGTTTCTCCAGAAAGCTGATGCAGTGGTGCTCCAGCTCCTCTCCTCGCTCTATCATATTCACCTGTTGCAAAACTTCTTGGTGAAGATGCACTGTACGTTCGTTAGCAGTTCCTGGGCTAAATGCGTTGTTGATGTGAGTTTTCTCTATTGCTTTACGGCCCATTTTGAACTCGAATAAGAAAATCCCTTGAATTTTCTTTTTGTCTAACATGACTTCCATAGTCTAAAATACATATAAAATAAACAGCAAGTAATAAGTCATTAGCAAAAAAAAACATAAAGTAAGAAAGGTGCATTAAAATGATGTATAACATAACCACATTTATTTAAGAATGTATTCTAATATCAAAGGCAAATTTCTACAATGCAAAAACCATAAATACGTTTGCACCAACCTGATAGAAAGGCAGGGATGGCAGAGGCCTGAGCTCAGGAAATGACAGAGATGGAGAGGGACTTTGGAGACAGAACAAACTTCAAGGACTAATGAAGAGGTATCTACAGGTGGCTGGAGAAAGAGGGAGTGACTGACAGCCTGGAAAACCAGATGCAGGTGGCCCTCAGTGAGGGAGGAGACCGCAAGGCAGGAACCGACACGATGCAGAAAAGGCATGTCTGATGCAGAAGCTGGGTTCAAGCTTGCGGAGGAGGAGACAGAAGATATGGATGTCTGCTCCAGGAGCTCAGCAGAATTCCAGCCTGAAGATCCAGCTGCCCTCCCAGTTATGCCACCAGTGCAGAGGCCATCACCAGGGGAAAAACCGTCTTGCCACGGACAACCAGGAAAGCAGGTGAAAGATGAGGGATGTGCAAAACGGGTCTTTGCTTTCCTTTGGGCCACTGTCCAGCCTTGGCGGCCAGCTTTGAGTGGGCATCTAGGAGTCTCCCTCCCCTGTCCGCAGCCCGGAACCAGCCTGTCTCCCAGCTATATCAGCGTCTTGGCTCCACTGTGGAGAGACTCTGGTCGTGAGGTTCTGAGGGTATTGGCGGGGAGGGGGGTGGCGGCAGGAGTATCTCTGTTACCCGACGAATGAGTAAAGGGCAGGCAGCTCCCGCCTGC
>NW_017731681.1:1572015-1581837 GCF_001890085.2 Hipposideros armiger | reverse complement strand
GCAATGATGGTGCCAGCTTGGGCCAGTGAAGCAACGTCCTCCACAACTAGACTGAAGAACAAAAGGACAGCAACTTGTCTGTTCCCCTTCCCCTGAGTCCCCAGCGCTGTTCCCCTTCCCCAATTCCCCAATAAAATCTTTAAAAAAAAAAGACATAGTCATTTATAGATTTTTATGAGTAACCAAAAATTTTCACAAAGTACTATTTGTTATAATGGGGAAGAGAAAGACGGAAAGAATTAGCACTGACTTAGTGCCTACTATGTGCCCTCTCTCTCCACCGGCAGGCAGCAGCACCCCCATTCCCCCATCTCCACCCCGCAGGTCTTGGCCACTCCAAATGAGACAGTTTGGTGGACTCATGGGACAGGCACTAAACATGCTCTTTGCCCAGAGACATATCCTGTCCCCAATGGGCCCAGGAGTGGAAATGCAGCCCTGGTGGCCTCCCCCTCTGACTGCCTTCTGGACCCTGAGTAGAGCTTGGAGGAGGTGGGGTGAGGTGGGAGTTGGTGCAAGGTGCAGGTTTCATTTGCCAGGGAAGTAGAGGGAGGGCCAAGGACAGTGGGAGCCCAAGGCAGCCTGCATGAAATTACACTGAAAAAGGGAGGGTAAGTAGCTGGGAGAGGCTGAGCCTGAGTGGGTGGGCGTGGGGTGGACAGTCCTGGGCTCTGCAGGGCTGGAAGGCACCTCTCAGGGCTATATGATACCCACCTTAAGGTCCCCCCTCTCCCACCCGCCCATTTTCCTCCACACCTCTTCCCACATGGGTTTTGTGGCAAGGTTTCTTAGCCCCTGAGCCGGACACACCAGCAGGTGACTAAGCAGTGAGTGAATGGCAGCCCCATTGATTGGCGGCTCAGGGCCTTGGACAACTACATAACCCCTCTGATGGAGTTAGGTATTTGCCCAATAAAATGAGGACATAGGATCTCATAGGATCTTTATGAGGAAATAAACGTGATAAAATGTTTCCAATTCTAAACATAACGCCTGACACATAGCAAGTGCTCAGGAAAAACTGAGCACTCACAGTGGGATTCCGGATTTATGGAACACAGACGGTCCTAACCTTTCTCTCCACCCAAGCTCCCCACACAGCCCACACTCTGGTCCCACCAAACTGCCAGCCTCTTTGCAAGCACTCCCTGCCCTTTGTGGTCTCTGCTCTTTGTTAGTCTCAGCACCATGGGTCTGACATGCCCTTGCCCTTGACACATATCACCTTCCCATCCTCCTTTTCTCCATTTAAGGTTCATGGCTACCTCTCCACCCACCCACAGGAGTGCCATGGGGACAGAGCTGTGTCCTCTGTCCTCAGCCAAGCACACCCGTGCTGTTGAAGGAAGTTCTCCAGCTCCTGGAAGACCAGGTGAGAACGCTGAGTCCCCTTCATGGGAGGAGAGTCTTGGTGGCTGGGAAAGGAGGTTCCCCAGTCTGCCCTGGCTCCCAGGTTCCTGGATTCTGAGACCCTCCTGACCGTCCCCCCGCAGTCCCTCAAGTAGCAGCAGGGACGGTGACAGCTGGCAGCAGCTGCTCCAGGTCAGGAGTCGTTCACACTCACCAACACTGATCATCCTGACTGTCAGGGAGTACCACAGCCGCTACCTTTCTCGGTAATAGAACCCTGCTTTTTAGGTGGAAACCAAATGGTTACATAATTCCATAGTTCTTGGCAGCCGGGTATGGCCACGTGACTGGCCGTGCAACAATTGCCACGTGTGGATTTCAGGGAGCACTGCAAGGGGGCGAGCTGCCCCTTCTTCTGCCCTTTCCTCCTCCCTCTGGCTGGAAAGCAGACATGTGATGGCTGCCAGCTGACCATGAGGTGCAAGCCATCTTGTGGGAATGACAGAGCAACCGGATAGTCATGGCACCACCAAGAACCAGCCCTGGACTGCCTATGTTAAGGTGAGGGAGAAATGTCTATCTTATTTAAGGCATCATTTTTGTATAGGCAAACCTGATCCTACTGATACACGGTAGCGGTTCCCTCCCCTCTCTCCCCCTCCCTCTCTCCCTCACCAACACTGACAAGCACCTACCTACAGGATACAGGAGCGCTAGAAACACTTTAGAAATGGCAACGATGCCAAGGTAATGGAGGTGGTGCAGGCAGAGGAGGATAGACCTGGAGAAGCTTTGTCAGATCAGGGGTGGTGGGCAGAAACTTCCGGAAGAGCAGGGGCAGCAGGAACTCCCTATTCACCCCATGCCTGCTCCAGTTCTCCCCTGGAGAGCCCAGTATTCCCTCAACCTCCCCACCTGCCCATCGAGGCCCAGTTCCCCTCCCTGATGAGGTAACTGGTGTGGGTGGGGCTGCTGGTCTAGTGAGAGGGAATCCCATGAGCGTCCAAGACCAGCAGAGAGGGACGGAGTATCTCTCCAGACCTGAAGGTTTTCCTAAATCCAGACAATAGGTCTAGAGGTGATCATGGGACTCCAACCTCATTGCAGAGCCCCTGTGCCGTCCACGTGGCTCACTTCTTTTTTTTTTTTTTAAAGATTTTTTTTTTTAATTGGGGATTGGGGGATGGGAACAGACAAGTTGCTGTCTTTTTGTTCTTCAGTCTAGTTGTGGAGGACGGACGTTGCTTCACTGGCCCAAGTTGGCACCATCATTGCGCTCTTCCCGGGCGAGGCAGATCAGTCGCCGGCTTCTGGACGGCCGCTCACTGCGGCTGCTGGCCGCTCACGCTGGCTGCTGGCTACACACGGTAGCCCATGGCAACCCACTGCCACAGGGGCTGCAGCCTACGCCGTCGCCGGCGACTCACGGCAGCCCAGCTCCAGGTTGAGCTGTTGTTCAGCATCTTAGCTGTAGAGGGCAGTGTCACTGGCCCTCATATGTGGGATCTGAACCGGGGCCCTCTGGCGTCCCAAGCCAGCTCTTAACCAACACGCCACTCGGCCGGCCCTGTGGCTCACTTCTTGAAAGTGGGCTTCCTCTTGGTCCCCGCTGAACTCTGTTCAGTAAATACAGAGTCCTACTGTGTATGCTACATGTGTACATGTACAACCACTCTGTGTACTAAGCAGGCCCCACACAGCAGCCCAGGGTACACTGCCCTGACAGGCCAGCTCTCTGGGGGGAAAGCCCTGGTTTAGTAGTGTTTACAGATTTTGGTGGTCTAAATCCTCCACCCTTCCAAGCTGTAAACACGAAGTGCCTGAAAGTGGAACCGGGAAGGGAGCTCAGCCCCACGATCAGCTCTCAGGAGCGGCTCCAGCACACCACTGCCAGGGCCTGCCATCACCTGTCACAGGTCTCTGGCCCCATCATGGTGTCTTGAGCCCACAGGTTGCCTGGCCTGGGTTTGGCCCCTAGGAAGATGGGGACTGGGCCCCGAGCCTTCCTACCAGCCTGTACCTTGTTGCTGGCAGGTCAGCCCCGGGCCCTGGGTAGAGAAGAATCGGGGGACAGTCAGCTGAAAACACACCCTCTGGAGGTGCTCACTCCCGCTGACTTCTGCCACCTCCACCCCACTCCTTCCAGGCCTTTCCCCCCTCTTCCTGCTTTCCCTACATGGCTTCTCCTCACCTTCAAGCTCTCTTCCTCCTGGTCAGAAGGGACTATTCCCCAGCATTTGGAGCCTGAGCCTCCTCCCAGCCCCGAAGCCCATCCTCTGCCTCTGAGCAGGCTCCACGGCCCTGCCCCCACACAGTGCTTCCACAGCTGTCGCCCTCCTGGGCCCTCATCCCCTCATCCCTGTGGCCCAGAGGAGGGAGGCCTCACAGACACTCTTCACATGCTGCTGAAGGGAGGCGGCAGTTCTGTCAGCTCTCTGGTAGCTGCCACAAACTGCTGTCTTCAGGACAGAGTGGAACGTCCCCCTCAACTTCCCCGCCTGGCTCTCCCGTACCAGCCCCAAGCCATCCTGGCATCACCTCTTCCACCTCCAGGCGGCTCAGAGCCAGGCCACCATCTGCCTGGCAGCCTGGGGCACTGAGCCTTAATGGCTCCAGGGTAGGACTCTGGATCTGAGCCCCCAACCCCCAGGCTCCAAGGTGCCAGCCCTGCAGGGGAGTTCCTTAATGACCTTGTGAGCAGTAATTACACCCCAGGGCCCGTTCTTAATAACCACGTATTCTCCCTGTCAATGTGCCTTAATTGAAAATGAGTAGGCGATACAAGTTGCTGTGAAGTTGGCTGGCAAGCCCTTAACGTGATATTAATTGTAGTAATTAGTAGTCACTTTGTGTTGGAGTCATCTATAAATAGGGGGTCCATTAGTTTAGCAAAAGAGCGTGATTTAAAATGCAAATAAAAGCCCAATTAGACAGATAAATCACTTGTCTTTCCCCGCAAATGAAGTGGGGGTCAACGAGGGTTGAGGGGAGGACTACAGCCACTTAGAGGCTACACTGGTTAGTTCGGGGGCTCTGGACTCTTACGACTCCTGAGTGGTCGATCTGGGACACTGTCCCTTTAAATAGGTCTGCCCAGTCTCCCTCAGGAGGCTGTCACTCTTAGGGAATCCCACAGAATTTATTGGCAAAACTGGTGATCAGGACCCCAAGTAGCTCCTCCCCCTGTCTGCTGATTGGTTCCCTCTAGTGACACAGGAGCACTTTTTAAAGGGAGAGGAGCACAGTGTTCCTCGCCCCGGAAGAATAGGCTGGGGTTTGGGAGGGCTCTCCTTTGAATGCAGCTCTTCATAGTCCAGATAGAGTGAACTCACAGGATACCATGTGTTGTCCTGTGACCCAAATGAGTTAAAAAACAGACCCACAACATTATTCTGGGGGTGAACAACTTACTCTCCACTTCTTCCTTCCTTCCACAAAAACACCTATGGCGGCTACTGGAGTCACACACGCATACATCCCAAATACACACACACAACCACACACAGAATATTTCTCACAGGCTTTGGGCAAACACTGGAGGTGAAAATGACTGGCAATAGAAGCTGGCAACTAGGGAGGTGTGAAGAGGGCTCAGCTTCAGGCCAGAGGGGAGATTGTGTAGTTCAGCCTTCACTGTTCCCAACACCTTCTCCCAAATCCCTAG
This sequence comes from Hipposideros armiger, assembly GCF_001890085.2. Classification (NCBI taxonomy): domain Eukaryota; kingdom Metazoa; phylum Chordata; class Mammalia; order Chiroptera; family Hipposideridae; genus Hipposideros; species Hipposideros armiger. The sequence continues at coordinate 1,576,823 of NW_017731681.1, read as the reverse complement.
GTCCAATCTCACAATTAGGAACACCACCTTGATGCGCCTGGGGACCTGGGTGCTAGTCCTTTCCTCTCGGGTCAGATGAGCTGCGGCAGAGACCTGGTGCCCAGAGTCCAGATCTGAGTTCTTCCCGCCGCCACTGCCCCTTGCCACCAGCTTCTCCCCTCCCAGAGCCCATCAGTCCCTTATGGACAATTGGGGCTGGTGCTCTCACAATATTTGCACTTTAGTAAGAGTTAAAGCCATAAGATAAAGCAGCCATCCCCAAGAATAGCAGTTGTCCACTCCAGCAGGACTTTTCACCACTGTCCAAGAAATGAGAGGAATGCAGGCACTTTGAGAGTATTATAATTTATCCTTTATTTTATTATCCTTTTATGACACAATGCTTGCAACAGGTGGTCGTACCTGTGATTTTTAATATCCTATCTGACAAAATAGAATATTGGCAACTCTGTGTGGATCCCAAAATAATTTTTAGAAATTTCGCTAGGGTATAAAATCCAAATGTCTGGGAGCTACTGAGCTAAAAGACTGAATCAGGGACTTGAGGCTAGATGAGTTGGCTGTGTGTGAAAAGAGTGAGAGCGGGGAGGGGGAAACAGTGAAACAGGCACTTATCAGCGGAGGTTTCCCTCTCTCCAAAATAGCACGAAAAGAAAGTTAGATCATGGATAAGGAACTGGAAGGAGACCCAGGCACTGTCCCATCTGATCTTCCTGTAACAGATGAGGAAACTGAGGCCCAGGGAGGGAAAATGACTGGGCCAGGCCACACAATGCATTAGAGGTCTAGGCTCTGTTTATCACACACTGCGGGCACCTCCTAGCTTCCCCATCTGCCCCTTGTCCCTGTGTCGGCCCAAAAGCAGCATCAAAGCAGATGTCCTACGATAGGTGGGGTTGGTCTTGGCCTGCTGTTGAAACTTTACTTCTTCCACAGCAGGGACAACTTGTTTACTCCCAACATGTAGAAAACAGTCCTGCTGATGATGAGACCAAGAAGTTCCCAAAGGAACAAACACCGTGCACAGAAGAGCACACAAACAAGGCCATCCCTGGCCAGCCTGAGTGATGGCGCTTCCCCACCAGCGACCGTTTAGCACTGCTTTAATCCTCCCACCTCCTAGATAGGAACTCAGAGCCCTATTATTAAATTGCTCTACTTCTTGGTAGCACCCAACCCCAGACTGGCCTCTGCTTCCCCAGCCTATTCTCCAAATCACCCAGCACCAACACAAACCGTCTAAGAGGCCTCTCTCAGAGCCCTCCTTTCGAGATGCTCTGGAGGTCCTCAGGTGTGTTCTCCTTTGCTGCATGCAGCAAGCTAAATAAACCAAATGTTTTTTATTACAGGTGTGTTCCTGGTGGTATTTGGTTGTTGGACTTTGACCATCCAACAAATACTTGAACCGCAGTGTTCCAGGCAATGTGGTGATGAAGAAAACAATGAATTCAAAACAGTGTGGCTGAAGGATAGACATATAATGTGGTCAATGGAATAGAATTGAGAGTCCAGAAATAAAATTATGAGTTCATAGTCAACTGATTTTCCACAAGGGTGCCAAGAGCATTCAATGGGGAGAAAGAAATGTCTTGTCAAATGGTCATGGGGCAACTGGATAGCCACATACAAAAGAATGAATTTGGACCCTTACCTCACACCATATACAAAAATTAACTCAAAATGGATTGAAGACCTAAATGTAAGAGTTAAAACTATAAAATTCTTAGAAGAAAACATAGGGATAATTTTTCAGAGCCTCAGATTTGACAATGGATACTTAGATATGACACCAAAAGAATAAGCAACAAAAGAAAAATAAATTGAACTTTATGAGACACTATCAAGAAAGTAAAAATACAACCCATACAATAGGAGAAAATATTTGCATATATCCAATAAGGAACTTGTATATAGAATAAGAACTCTTAGACAACTCAATAATAAAAAGACAACCCAATTTTAAAATGGACAAAAGATATGAATATTTTCCCAAGGAAGCTATACAAACAGCCAATAAGCACAGGAAAAGATGTTTGGCATCATTAGTCATCAGGAAATGCAAATCAAAATCACAATGAGAAGTCACTTCACACTTACTAGGATAGCTGTGACCTAAAAGTCAGATAAGTGTTGAGAATGTGGAGAGATCTGAACCCTCAGATACTTGTGGTGAGAATGTAAAATGGTGCAGCCACTTTGGAAAGTAGTCTGGCATTAAACAGTTATTAATAAAAACATGGAGCTGCCATATGATTCAGCAATTCCACTCCTTGATGGAATTGAAATGAAATGAAAACATATGTTCACACAAAAACTTGTACACAAATATTTATAGCAGCATTATTCATAATAGCCAAAAAGTGGAAACAATCCAAATGTCTAACATGAATAAACAAAACATAGTATACCGAACAATGGAATACTAAGCCATAAAAAGGAATGAAGTGTTACTCCATGCTCCAACATGAACCTTGAAAACGCTAAATAAAGTCAACCACAAAAGACCACATATTACATGATTCCATTTATACAAAATGTCCAGAATAGGCAAATCTATAAAGACAAAGTAGATTAGTGGTTGATTATGACTGAGGGCAGTGGAGGAATGGTGGTGATGGCTAAGAGCATGGGGCTTCATTGTAAGGTGATGGAATTGACTATGGTGATGGTGGCGCTTATCTGTGAATATACTAATTCAATATACTATTGAATTTTACACTCTAAGTGGATGAATTGTGTGGTACATAAATTATATCTCAATAAAACTGCTTAAAAGAAAAGCACACCTTTTCCCATGGAGGCTCCATTCTAGAGGAGAAGGTTTGCATGAAACAGATCACCCTACAAATGTATATTAATAGTTTCCACTTGACACAAGGGCTGTGATGGGAAACCAGAGGGCCAGGAGACNTCAGGATGCCTGATGTCCCACGCAGTGGGCGTTGGTGCAGATCACACCGACCAGTGCTCTGACCCATCCCAGATGGGGGAGAGGTGGGTGACTCCCCAGTTCTGAGTTCAGCCATCTTTAGGGTGAATCCATAGAATTCCCATCCCTGGTTCTTTCAGCACCAGGTGGAGGCAGGGGTCTGGGTTTCTGTCGTCAGAGGTACTGCTGTGAAGCTATCCAGGAAGTTCTGTTTTCCAGAAAATGAGGGGCCTTTGAATCTTTGGAGTGGGCGTAGAGCTGCTTGAGTCCAGCCCCAGAGGCCCAGGTGCCAAGCGGGGAGAGGGGTGGAGTTAGCCAGTGCGGCTTCTGCTTCTGGTGGGGCAGGCCACACGGCCTGTCCTGAGACACCTCTGCTGCCTGTCCCAAGAGCGTGTGCACGACTGCATCTTTTAATAAATCGCCTTTCCTCTTGACCAGCCCAAGAGGTTTTGTTAGGAACCCCACACAAGACCAGGGGCTGTGGGGGGTGGGGGGTGAAGAATCCCAACAAGTCCCACAGAGGGAGACTAGGGCTTCATGGGACAATGTAAGTCTAATGGGCAAGACCCTGGGGCCAGAGAGCATACAGAGGCAGGAAGGGAACCCAGGGTGGAAAAGGGGGTGCACCAGGCCGAAGCCTGAGGCTTGAGAAGACCAGGAATGGCTGCTTTAGTTTTCTCACCTGTATAATCAGGATGGTAATCATTCATTCCTTCACTCATTCATTCATTGAACAAATATTTTCAGGCCACAATTGAACAAATGTTTTCAGATACATGCCTGAATACATCTATGAATAAGATAGACAAGCACCCACCTCTCCAGAGCTGATGTTCCAACTGACAGGCAGGGGGACAAAACAAACGCAAAACAAATTAGTGTTTGTCTGAAGCTGTGGGTGTAGCAAAGGCAATAGAACCAATGAGGAAATGTATAACAGCTACAGGAGCGGGCAGGCAGCTCCTCTTGGGGGTGGGGGTTCAGGGCTGCCTGTGAGCAGGAGGGGGCCGAGTGGGTACGAGGTGCAGGGACAGGCCAGGCAGGGGCAACAGCAAGCTCGGGCCCAGCTCCTTCATCTGGGTCCTTGGGAGGCAAGGGGACACCTCAGATGTCAGCACAGCCCGCGTGCCTATGGCACTGCCATTGGGAAGGCGAGACCTTGGGGCATTTAAATGCTGGTGGTCGTGGGGCCAGCGGGAGGGAGGGAGAGGATGAGGGGAGGAAACATGGACTGGAGGGCAGGTTATCTCTCTGGTGATTGCTCTTTTTCTCTGTGAAATGGGAGGTGTGGCTTCTGCCAAGAGGTTGGGGGTAGGGAGAGGGGGGTCGCTCTACCTAGGTGCTAGGAGCCTGCACAGTGCTACGGATATGTGGTTGGTCGAAGTGGTGCTCAGCAGCTCAGGGAGAAGGGCTGGGAAGGCTGGGACACTGGAGTATTGATGTGATGCACCTGGAGATGTGATGGAGAGGGCGGGCAGACAGGCAGGCCCAGGGACCAGAGTGAAGTCAGGAGCTCCATCAAAGTAGGAGGAGGCACTGGGCGTGGGAGTGGATGTGGGTCACCCTTTGGTGAAGCAGAATCAGCGAGTGGGAGAGCCTGGGATGGCCTCAGCAGGGCGTGTGGCCACAGAAGACCCACCCAGGAAGAGGTACTCACCTTCACATTACCATGCAGCCGGTTCATTTATGGCAGCAAAATCTCTTTGGGCCTTATAACCTCAGAACTAAACATAGTCTCCGCTAGCAACTGAAAAGGAAATTTGGGGAAAAAATAAAATTTTAATTGTGTTTAAACTGTCATAAAAAGACATAGTCATTGGTGCGTTGGTTAAGAGCTGGCTTGGGACGCCAGAGGACCCTGGTTCGGATCCCACATATG
>NW_017731681.1:1551512-1562915 GCF_001890085.2 Hipposideros armiger | reverse complement strand
TGAGAGGTGACTTTTTTTAAACATCTTTTTTATTTTACAGCTTTAATGGGTTATATTTTATGTGTCACAAAATTCACCCATTTCAAATGTACAATTCAATAATAATTAGTAAATTTACTGTGTGGTGCAACTGTCAACCAAAATCCAGTTAAAACATTTTTATCACCCCAAAAAGATTCCTTAAGCTCAAATACAGACATTCCCATTCATCGCAACCACTAGTCTATTTCTGTTTGTGTAGATTTGTCTTTTCTGGGAGTTTCATATAAATGGATCCTCGTATGTCTGGCTTCTTGCACTTGGCATGTTTTGCAGGTCCATGTTGTGGCAGGTACCAGTAGTTCGTGCCTTTTTGCTGAATAGCTCTCCATCATATGGATATGCTACATGTTGTTCATCCATGCACCAGCTGAGCGGCGAATAGGTTGCTTCCAGTTTGGGGCTATTATAAATAAAGCTGCTATGAACATTTTACACGTAAGTCTTATGTTTTCATTTCTCTTAGGTAGACTCTTAGAGTGGGACTGCTGAGTTATATGGTAAATTTAACTTAAAAAAAAACACCTGTCACATTGTTTTCCAAAGTCTCACAATTCTACTTTCTGTGGGAATTGACATTTAAGCTGAGAGAGATCTAACAGAGGAGAAGGAGCCAGCCACGCAATGAGTGGGGCAGAGAGTTCCCGGCTGGGCAGACGGGGAGTGGCACATGTGAGCCCCAAGGCCAGCGGAGGTAAAAGCTTTCCTAGATAGAGGACCTGGTGCCCTTAGAAGAAGGGAGTAAGATTCTTTATACGGAGCCATGAAAATAAGAAAATGAGGATGAGGCCTCAAGAGTAGGACAGTATCATCACTGGGTGTGTGTGGTGAACACGAGACAATAGAAATATGTGTGACATGATGGAGGTTGGCCATTCAGGGCATAGCTGGAGGAGACAGTACCAACTTCAGAGAGAAGTCACCCTGGGTTCAAATTCCTGCTCACCCTCTGGAACGTTGGGGGCGTTTCTTAACCTCTGAGTCTCAACTTCCTTCTCTTCAGCTGCAAAATGGGGACTACCTTCACCTTGTCAGAGGAGGTTCTGAGGACCAGCAATAATATGTCACATCAAGAACCTGGCTGGAAGGAACTAGAAGCCACAGGTATGTGTGGAACCCCCAGAACAGTGTAGTGCAGCTGAAGTGAGGAGTCAAGGAGGCAGTGAGAGGGCTGAGGAAGGCAGCAGACAGCTTATGGGGGCGGGAGGGGGTCTGTGTCTTCGTGGCTGAAACTTTATTTACCCTAGAGGCAGTGAGAAACCACTGGAGGACTCTTGAGGTGGCCAGGAGGGTTAGAGCAGGGAAAGACAGTGGAGGGGACAAGTCATTCCGCTGTGATTGCAGTAATCCATGCGAGATGACAAAAGCCAGGGGAGGCAGAGGGAGAAGATGGAAGAGGGGAGGGGGCAGAGTGACCAGATTGGGTATATGTGAAATGGAGAAGTCTAGCGTGTCTCCAGGTGTCTGGCTTGGGCTGAACACCTGGAGAAGACCTGAAGACTGGGGCAGCAGGTTTGGCACAGGGAGAGGGGATGGTGCTGAGGTGTCCTATTTTGGACACACTGGGTTTGAGAGAGCACCCATCAGCCCCATGGCAGATTGCCAGGAGAGAGGGCCCTGTTTCTGAGAGACCCAGAGTGTGGACTCAAATGTCCTCAGGAGTGGCCCCCTCGGGCTCCTTGGTGCAAACGTGCCTGCTGCCACTGACCTTAGGGAGGCATCACTCTTTTTCCTTATCTACCTTGTTCCAAGAGTGAGACAGACCCTTCCCTGATTGCACAGTTCCATGTAGAGTCTCAGCTGTGACTTTCAACAAGACCCTGAAGGTTTGGGAATAGCTTTATCACATGACCACACCAAAGGGTCTCTTCTGAGGCTGGCTCTCTGCATTACTCCTGGCTTTGCCATCTGCCTCCTCCTGAGTGCCTGAGTCCCAAGCTGATCCCTACAGAGTCTGCTAGTGCCCAAATAGCCACTCTCACTGTGAACTCCTGATTTGCTGCTGGGCATGTACCCATCCAGAGTAACTTACATTTCCCAACCTTGCTTGTGGTTGGATATGGTCATATAATTAAGCCTGACTAATAAGTGGAAGTATCTTTTCCAAAAAGTGACTATGAAGGGAGGAGATGTGGCCTTCATCATTCTTCCTTTCTAACAGTTGGATGCAGATATAATGTCTGGAGCCCCGACAGTGACCTTGGATCATGAGGTAGGGGTGACCCCAGGAATGGAAGCCATACACAATGGAGCAACAAGATAGAAGAAGCCTGGCAGTACCGTACATTGCCCAATTTCAGGGAGCACCCTTTACATTATATTCTATGGTAAATAGAACACATGAAACAATGTGAAAGACACCCCTGGAATTTGCAAAGCCATGGCCCTGGAGCCTGGGCCCCTGATACCAGAATGCCATATCAGCCTCAACTGCCTACCTCTGGACATCATGCAAGGAAGAAACATATTTCCACTGTGAGCAACTGCGATTTGAGGAGTTTCTGTTATCTGCAGCTGGATCTACCCTTACACTGGGTCTAAAACTCAGTCCCACATCCTCCTCTCCTTTGCCCAGATTCATTTATGCCCAGGATGAGTGACTGTTGATGCCCTTCAGGAGAAACCCCACTCTACGTTTGACAGTGGCCCCACAAGTCAACTCACAGAAGTGGCCTAGCCAGCATTGCCCAGAGTTCAGGCCATTCTGCCCTAAGTCTCACCTGGATCATCTTGTTTGAGTATCTATTACCAACCACCCAAAACATAGTGGCTTCACACTATCATTTATCTCCCATCAGTTTTCTGGGCCCACCAGCATTTCTAACTTAGGGTCCCCTATGAGGTTGCAGTTAGATGGTGGCTGGGGCAGGGGTCATCTGAAGGCTGGACTTCCTCCCATGCTGGCAGATGGTGTGGGCTGAGAGCTCAGCTGGGGGGTGGACAGCGGCCCCTACCTGTGCTTCTCACAGCATGGAGGCTGGATGCCAAAGAGTATCCCTGGACTGAGCATTCCAGGAGCCCCAGCAGGAGCTGCAAGGCTTCTAATGCCCCAGCTCTCAAAGTCACGCAGCATCTCTTCTGCCCTGTGGTCTGGGCCAGCGCAGGTTCAAGAGTAGAGGACTACATGGGATGTGAATACCAGGTAGCAGGGTTCATGGGGCCACCCTGACACAGAGGAGTCCAGAGCTTGGAGAGAGGCTGGACCAGAGACGCAGACGGACATCAGTAGCATTTACATGCTAATTGAAAGCCCAGGAAGGGATGAGTTCTGTGTGTACCTGAGTGTGTGTGTGGCATGTGCGGGTGTGTGATGTGGGGGTATTTATGTGGTGTGTGCTGTGTGGTAGGTGCCTTGCTGGGGGGTATATGTGCCTGCACATAGTTGGGTGCTGGAGGTTGGCAGAGAATAAGTGGTTTCCAAGGGAGGGCTGTGCCTTTAAATTAGTCTTCAGGGGTTTGATTCCCTTTTCTGCTGCCTCCCACTTTCCTCCTTCAGAGCCCGTACCATCTTCAGACCTGCCAGGGGCCGCTATCAGGCAGGGAAGAAGTTTCAGGGACCACCTCTTAGGGAGCCTAAGGTTCAGGGGCTGCACAACTGGTCCCACCCTGCTCACGATCCCCCTCACCCCACACTCATGATGGCAGCAGGTCCTGGTGGAGGCCCTGCAGAGAGGCAGGCAGGACTTACTGAGGGCCCTATCTCAGCAGCAACTCCTGTGCCCCATGCCAGGAGGCGTCTGGGGAGGGAGTGGGGGCACCGTCCTCCTGTCGGGGCCCTGGCGTCTGAGATGCAAAGGTCACTCACTGGACCAGAAGTCAGGAGTCCTGGGTTCCACTCCTGCCACATGACTGTAGGTAGGTCGCTTGTATTTTCTGAGCCAAATAAAAGAGCTGAATTAGACCCTTTAAGATTTCATGCAGCCCCAGCACTGAACACAGCTCCACTCAGCCTCCCTCAAGCTCTCTTTCATTCACATTCTCTTACTTTCAGAGGTGAACCTGGAAGAGCCCACAGAGGCAGGACAGCACCTAAGCTCCGGAGGTCATCTCAGGTAGACCGCTGCCTGGGTTCCAGTGTCAGCTCTGCCTGAGACAGAGACCCCCATCTGGCAGGCAGGGCCCAGTGGTTGCAGGGGAGGGAGCAGAGGGGGAGTTAATCTTCCCTGGAATATTAATGGCTCCATCAGGAGTGCTGGGGACGAGCTGAGCAGCAATCTGCCTTTATTAAGGAGGCGGGCAACAGCTGGAGCACAGGGGCCCAGGAGACAGAGCAGTGGCAGAGCCGAGTCAGCTGGAAGGAGCCAGGAGGGTGAGGCAGCAGGTAGACAGCAGAGGGGATGCCCCACTGCACCTGGGCCTCAGAGCCCCCTCCCACCCTCGATCACTCCACCTACCGCCTACCTCCACCCTCTCACCTCTTCTGCCCCTTCCTCCAGGAAGCCTTCTGGCAGTCATGCTTGGCTGGGACTCACGGATGGTCTCCATTTGAACTGGCCTGTCACCTAGACTTGCTGCCTCCTCTTAATTGTCTAACCCAGTGGTTCTCAGCCCAACTTCACATTACAATCACCTGGAGAGTTTTAGCAATCCTGATGTCCTGCCCACATTCAGAGGCCCTGACTTCAGTGGTACAGGGAAGGCCTTGTCGTGGATATGAAGATGTTAGTTTCTCAGGTGTTTCTCACATGCAGACATGGTGGAGATGCCCTGCCTGACCTAGGGGACCTCCCACCTCTCCCCAGCACCCAGCTGCTGCTCTCAAGAGTGCTGATGCTTGTGTGACTCTGCGGGCTAGCTCTACTTGATTTGTGTACTCCTTGAACCTCACAACAACCCAGTAGGCCAACTGTTATACTCAGTTTATAGACGGGGAAACTGAGGGACAGGGAGGCTAGATGACACAAACTCGGCAGTGGGGCTCTCGAGCTGGACACTTAATCTCTCTGCCAAGTGCCTGCGAAACGGACCTGATGAAGAAAAAGGCTCAAGCTGCAGGCCCTTTGGGAGTAGACACGGGACATGTACTTGCAACCGGGCCATCCAGAACTGGGTCTTTTTCTGAGAACAGATGCAACGGACTCGAGTCAGCTGCCAGGGAAGTAAGTGGTGGGGGTCACAGGGAAAGAGCAAGAGTGCAAAAGCAAGTGAGGCAAGCATTGATCAAAGGTCCGGCAGTTCACAAAGAGCTTGCCACCACTTATGTGAGGCCCTCTGGGGCCTGTTCCGATGCCCATTTTACTGAGGGGGAAGGAGCCAGGCCAACTTCCCGAGCCAGTGTGTGTAGAGGCTGGGTGGGCCCACATGTGAGAGTGCCCAGTGCTGGGTTGGGAGGGCTTCTCCTTGACCATGTGTGTGCACGTAGGAGTGTGTGTATTGGCGTGTGCGTGCAGGTCTGCAGGCCTTAGGGTCTGCATGCATGCACTGAGCCCACCTGGTGCTTGGCCCACACACCATCCCCGGTCCCTGAGCACATGCGCCCTTGGGAAGAAGAGTACTCCAACTGCAGGTGTCATTGATTCCTCCACGAACATGCCTCCTAGGGAGGAGGCGCCATTTAGCCGACCCTCACTGCACTTAATTATTTCAGCCACCACTGGACAGGATTATGAGCCTGAGATTAACCACTGGCCCTATGGCTGGAAGCAATACATATTTCCCTCTCTTTTGCCTTTTTCATCAAATTGAATCAATTTATTAAAGTTGCTCACAATTGATGGTTTGTTCTGATTCCCCCAACGGTTGAGAAGAGAAATGAGGCTTTGGGGCCCAAGGTCCAAAAATTTTACTCATTAAAATGAACCCACTCCAGCCAGAGGGAGCCAGCCAGGCTGTCACATGCCACCTGTGCCCTCCCACCACTGAGCTGCCCCAGACCTGAAGCCAAAGGCTGCCCTGTTGGGTCCCAGGGGATGGGGACACACCCACAGCCAGCCCTATACACAACCCTGGAGCCACGCTCTCTGACCCCAAACACTTCAAACTGAAACCAAATCCTGACCCCATTTGCCTCCCAAGGCCACATCCCTCACACCTCAGTGAGCTGGGCTGTCCAAGGCAGAACCCCACAGGGCAGGGGCATAACAGACCTCTCACCCCCAATATTTTGCCACTGCCTTAGATGCCGCATTGTCAGAATCATAACAATGATTACTGGCTAACATTTACTGAGCGTTTTCCATGTACCAGGCTTTGTATGAACTCACCTAATGGTATAATCAGCGGTTCTCAACCTTCCTAATGCCGCGACCCCTTAATGCAGTTCCTCATGTTGTGGTGACCCCCAACCATAAAATTATTTTCGTTCCTCCTCTATAACTGTAATTTTGCTACTGTTATGAATCGTAATGTAAGTATCTTTTTGTTTGCCGATGGTCTTAGGCGACCCCTGTGAAAGGGTCGTTCGACCCCCAAAGGGGTCACGACCCACAGGTTGAGAACCGCTGGTATAGATACTATAATTGTCTTCATTTTATCAGTGGAGACACTGAGGCTGGAGAAATTAAATGGCAGTAAGTGGTCATGGCACACACAGTGGGTAAACCACCCAAAAGCCATTCCCAAGCCCCCTTTCTCTTCCTTCCCTTACTGTATGGCTGGAAAGCTGAAATGTTCACCTTCCCAGCCTCCTTCCTGCTAAGAGTAGTCTTGGCCAATAAGCAAGAGGTGAAAGTCCTTGGGGCAGGCATTCCTTTCCAAGTAAAATGACAAAGACTAGAGGAGAAGCCTTTGCCCTCCTCTTTCCCACTCCTTTCTGGTTGTCCTTTTCCCTTCCCCTTATGTAAAGGGAATGTAGATGTGATGGTCAGAGGTACAGCAGTAACCTTGTGACCATGAGGAGAAAATCAACATGCTAAATATGAAGGATCCCAGGTCCACAGTGACATCTTTAAGCTACTGTACCAGCTCAGGACTACCTTCTCCCAGACTTGTCTTGGGATGAGCCAAGTAAACCCCTCTTTTGTTAAGCCTCTTACCATCATTTCCTGTTACTTATTGCAGAACACACTCCTAGCTAATAAGATTCAAACTCAAGCAGTTTGTCTCCAGAGCCCCTGATCTTAGCAAACTTGCCCTGCCTGTCACTGAATTTGTAGAGGACGCGTTTGGAGGCTCTTCATGATACTCCCTTTTTTTGGTCCCCTCCCATCCCTAACTGAAGGGCTGTTTGGCCCCGTGTAACTTGGCAGCTGCCTGAGTACAGCTCATTGGCTTTAGAGTGGACAACTGACAAAGAGCAGAGTCATTCTTTCTCAAGAACTTCAACCAAGTCTGGGACTTAGTCTCATGTGGGGCACACTGTTAGGCGCCGCCCAGATCCTCCTTTAGGAATGAAGGACGTAGTCCCCCAGCTGCTGGAAGGGCTGCTGACATGAGACAGACCCGAGATATCTCTCAGCTGTCGCCCCTTCAAGGATCGCCTCTGTTGAAGAGAGCTGCCTTGCCAAGGTCACCCCCTCTCTCCTGGGCAGCAGACATCCAATGACTAACGGGGGGCGGTGGGAGGGTTGTTAAAGGCCTCGTCCCCTCATTATCCCATGTCTAGAGCTTCCCATGAGATCAGCTGAGGACGTTTTGGGGATAGTGTCAGAACCCGGCTTCTCCCTCTGTCCACTCCCACATCCTCCCCTTTCCTTCTACATTCTAATAAACACCCTCCATCTCAGTGTCTGCCTCCCAGGGAGCCCAACCCATAATGCAAGAGCTGAAAGGACCTGAGACACGTGAGCTGAAGAGGCCACTGTCATCCATGAACAGAGACAAGAAGCAGGAACCTAGAGCACAGCAAGGGGCAGGCCTGAGAGACCACATGGGCCCCGGGAGGGAGCAGATGAAGCAAGTCTGTGCTGATTCCTAACATCCTGGGTCAGCTTCTGGTGAAGCTCTCAGATTCCTTGGACATCCCTGATTCCTCATAACAGCTCCCCGAGAGCTGTCCCGGCTCCTGTCCCTTTGCTGAGCTAACTTGAGTGTATTTCTATTTCTTGCCATCAAACTATCCTTGAATAAGACCTGCTGCTACTCAGTGTTTTATGAATGAGAAAACTAAAGCTCAGAGAGAGGGGCCTTCCCTGAAGAGTCAGGTCTTCACCCTTTATTTATGTAATGAATAGTTATTGAGGACCCACTATGTGAATTGTGTCGACTTGGGGGCTATCACTATACACAAGGCAAACATAGCCCATACTATCATTGAGCTCATGATCCAGTAAGAGAGAAGGACAAGGAAACAATTACAATACAGGGAGATAAGTGCTATGGAGCTACATAGGAGGGGAACTTATACCAGGCTTGGAACCTCATGGAAGTTTCCTAGGGGAGGCGACATCAATGCCAAGGCCTACAGGAGAGCAGAGCCCTCCAGGAAGAGGGAACAGAATGTGGAAAAGCTCAGAATTGAAAGGCAGTGGTGTGTGGAATCCGCATCCTGGTTTTGTCTGATTAGCATCTTTTCCTTGGCTGGGGGTGGGTGTCCAGCTTCCCTGGCCCTGTGTTCTTCTGGGAGGTGGCCAATCACTGTGCCTGTGTCCCTCACCTTAGGGTTAGGTCCATGACCCAGTCCAACCCAATCAGAATAGCTCTCAAGAGTCTGCATCTCTAATGGAGACATACCGGATGGAAGGTGACGGTGAGAGATGAGGCATCATATGGCAGTGCCCTAGAGAGCTTGTCATGCTACTCAGGTCGCCAGAGCTGCTCTGGGTCCTGTTGATGCTGAGGCCATTGTCCAGCTTTTCCTTCCATTCTGTGACCTGCTTCAATGTCTCTTAATAAAGCCCCTGTTCTTGTTTCACTTTTTCAGAGTCAATTTTTGGTTCTTGCAACCAAATAATCCTGATTCAAAAATTAGTACCAGGATTGGGATTCATGATAAACCCGAATGGATAAGAGCTACTTGGAATTGGTTTTCGTTACTCGATGGGGCCCAAATCAGTAGGACTCTGGTTCATATTATTTAACAGAAAAGAGGATACCACTAGTACACAGGGGTGAACAGCTAATCATGCTGTACCCTCCAGCCACCTGGGACCACATGTCAGCTGAAAGTAACATCCTAGCAGCTGCCATGGACCAATTTATAAGGGGTGAGGAATGCTGGGACTATAGGCTGGATGCTTGCTCCTAACACTGGATAATTTAAAGCAAGAAAATGACAGGCTCAATTCAAAATATTTGCCTCAAGGCACAGAGTAAAATTCAGGGCCATTATATGACATACTAAAAGAATCTTTTATTGCATGTAGCCATGGAATTGAAATTGCTGAAGACTAAACTTAGAGATTGAGTTTGAAGTTACTGAATTACAGTGTCAGTTGAATTCATGACCTCACCAGGTCCCTTCTGTGAAAGGAAGGCACTGGTCAGGCAACATTAGTACCCTACCGGAATGGTGATATCTGGGAGAATTACAAGGACTAGGAGGACACTCAGTCCCCAAGTAGCTCACTGTCCCACCCTTGGCCTCCCTCATGACTCCTCACTGTCTCTCCTGGAATATTCAGGATCTGGATTCCACATGGTCCAGATGATACAACGCACATCAGGGGAAGAGATGAATCATACCCAGAAAGAATTGCAGGAATTCACTAATTTATATCTTTAGGGTACGAGGATATGTGTGGTAATGGATTTTGAGGGTGCCTTGATCAAGCTGAAAGGGACGGAAGTGTGGATTGGGCTGTGTTTATTGATATGAGTGTCATCACCAGAAATTCTGCATTCAGGGTGCTCTCTCCGGCAGTTGGCAGAAGTTCTGACATTTTGCAAAAGTCACTAATGAGAATCTGGACCAAATGATGATGCGCACTAATTGGCTAATAAGGACCAGAAAAATCCCTGGCATAATTAGAGGAAGGCAGGAATGCTGAATGCAGCAATCGATTCCAGGACACACTCCCTTCCTACTCCCCATGAGGATGCTCTCAGCAAGAATTATAATCTTGTCTTTTTCAATAAAAAAATTAGTACCACATTTCAGATATATAAGAGGTATAAAGAATATAAAAAACATTCATGAACCTCTAATCCAAGATACGAAATATGTGAGTTCAAGTCCTAGGGGAAGCAGACATTAAGATGGGATTACAAAATGACTATAAAGGAAAATGGGGCGAGGCAGAGGAGTGGGGAGGGCCATCAGATCACATGCTGTCTGACCAACGGAAAGGACAGAGTGAAGGCAGAAAAGTTGGGTGGGAAGAGTTCCAGACTGCAGCACATGCAGTTCTAAGAAAGTTTCAGCAAGACCTTTGGGAGCCCTGGAGCCAAAGCAGCCACAGAATGGGCCTGCCAGGTATCCCTGCCAGGCCCAGTCGTGCAGGGTGCAACCTGGGTGTGGCCTTGACACAAATCCAGTGGGCTCAGAGTGCAGCAATGGGGGCCATAAGTCAACTATGTGCTCTGCAGTAGGTGACGCACATATTCTTAGCCACACATCAAACATGTCAATAACAATCAAACTCCTTGTTAACTGGTACTTCCCAGATCTTTACAGTGGGCTCAGCTACTGTTCTAGGAATCCTGGCAGAAGGGCTGCTGTTGCAATGGGATTTCTAATCTTAGAGTGGAAGGGAGGAGCCCAGCACAGGTGCAGACATCGTGTGAAAATTGGGGCATGGTCATCCTCTAATAGGCAGAAGGTCACCAGGGCTGGGGCTGCAGGGATGTGGCTACGGGAATCACCCAGAGGCAGAGATCCCTGGACATAGGTAATTGATCAGGGTCTCTTGGAGTTAAATGAGCGAGCAGCCCATGAGGCCTCACCTAATTCTACAACCTAAATCCTCTAGGTTTGGTGAATAATGGGCTCCCTTGAGATCTGTAACTGGGACCCAGAGCCTCACAAATGCAGGAGGGGGCAATGCCTTTAAGCAGGACCTGCTGCAACAGGCGACACAATGAGTCTTCCAATTCATCTGTGCTCAGCACCCTTTATCTGGGGTGCTGAGCACAGGTAAAGTGGAGGGGGTGTTAGATGAGTACCTGGCTAACTCCTGGGAACAGGAATGCCACTGTGGTCTGTAGGTCCGGGCAGCCCTTCAGCAGCTCAGGGATAACACAGTTCCCACCTGAATTCATCCTACACTAGGTTAGTGGGAACACAACCCCCTCTGGCAGTTACTTTACAGGTTCCCGAGAGAAAATCGAGGTCTTTGTGGATGATATAATTCAGGACCTGCCACCTCAGTGAAGATCCTGTAGGTCTGTGGTCTAAAGTATGTTGGAATATTCTGTCTTCAAAGTGCGGAGAACTTGGGCCGGCCGAGTGGCGCAATGGTTAAGAACTGGCTTGGAATGCCAGAGGGCCCCGGTTCGGATCCCACATATGAGGGCCAGTGACACTGCCCTCCACAGCTAAGATGCTGA
>NW_017731681.1:1549529-1551072 GCF_001890085.2 Hipposideros armiger | reverse complement strand
AATCTCTGCCCAGTGGTGCTCAGAGCATCTAGGGCAGGGTACAATGCTGTATGGGGTTCACGTGCAGCCAACCGCCCATGGGAAAGTCCCCAAAGAGTCTTACAGCCTTTGAATAAATAACTCTTATCCTTTGAGGAGACAGGTTTTTGCTATGGACTCTAGAAAGACTGAATACCTGACCCTGAGTTACCAAGTAGTTGGCAGCCTGAGATGTCCATCATGAATCAGACGCCGTTGGCCCACCAGACCCTATACAGGGTGCACCCGGCAGCACACCGTCTTCAGTAACCCTGTCTGTGCACAACCTGAGTCAGGGCTCTTCTTTCACATGGGAGTGGGCCTCGATACTCTCTGCAGCAGAGACCAGGAGTATCTGGAAGGAAAATTTAGTTGCAAGTAACAGAAAACACTGAATTAAACAGTAGAAAGGCTCACATAATTTAAAAAAAACACAAAGTTAACTGCTTCAGGGGACGCTGGATCCATCACCCTCAGATATCATTAGCTGCCCTCTCCAATCTGCCCTCCATGGTGGTAACCTTATCCTAACATTGCCCTCTGCACTCGCAAAGGATGGTGGTCAGCATTCCTGGTGCTACACTGCTTCCTCCTTCAAGTCTGGTGGCAGTGAGCAACTCTTGGGAAAGCAGAGGGGCTCCTTTGCCAGAATCCCCCCCCCGCCCGTGTCTTTGTGTCTCCCTGGCCTGAATTGGGTAATGTGCCCATTTGTACATCAATGCCTGTGGCTGGGGAATTTCACTGATTGGCTGCAGACATCCAGGCCCCGCCTCTGGGGCTGAGAGGAGCCAATCCTGACCAAGCAGCATGACCAAGCGTCGGGGAGGGGCAGTACTCCAAAGGAAATGTGGGGCTTTACTGACATAAAATGGGGGGGAATGGACACTGTGCCCTGAAAACAGCAGGCTTTGCACAAGGGGGAGGGGAAAGAATCAGGTTTGATTATAGAATCATAGTCCTGTATTTTGGTTTGAATCTTATAAACTCTCAGACTCCAATCATGTCCGTGAAATTTTTTTCTCCTCCAGGGTCTCTGCTAGCTGTGAGAAGGGGAAGGAAGCTGTGACCCCTGGGTGGAGAGCAGTGGGGAAAACCCAAGAGCTTCAACTCCAGCTCTGCTTCTCCTGAATTCCCAGGCAAACACCCTTTACCACCACAAGAGCTGGCTTTTCCTCCCAGCTCCGCCCTCCCCAGTGGGCAGCTGGCGGCCATAGAGGCCACCTATTAACAAGGCTGAGAACCTGGGAGCCGAGTCCTGGGAAAATACAGGCCCTTGTCTCAGGCTCTGCAAAAACCAAAAATTGGAAACTTTGCCCTAGGGACTCGTATACAACTTTTCAGACAGCAACTCCCCCCTTTTTTTGTTATACAGGCCTACCTCCGAGATATTGCAAATTTGGTTCCAGACCACCGCAATAAAGCGAGCCATAATCTTTTTGCTGGTGGAGAGTGTTGCCTTCAGTTTGTAGAACACGCAACATCTGTGAAGCGTGATTAGCGAGGTGCAATAAAACGAGGTCTGCCT